>NC_090348.1:48105662-48428162 GCF_035084215.1 Heptranchias perlo | reverse complement strand
AAATGGAAGGTTTTGTGATCACCAAGGGTTTGCACAAGGGTGTCTGACAGACTGTTATATTTTTCATTTCTATTTGGTTTTTGTTAAATTCACATTAAATGTTATCATTCTCACCACTACTGCCACGTCTTGCCCATTCTTGACTGTTTTTTGTGATCGGGCCCTTCCATGAGCTTCACCATGAATGGCGACACTTGATGCCACCCAGTGGGTCACTTTACAGTGGGTGTTTGTGTCGTTCCAGGACTGCTTTGTGCAGGGAGGGGTCGGGGGTGCTGGTGTTGATGCTGCTCTTTCCAGGTGGTCTGAGGACTGGACTGTTCACACTTTGTGATGTTGGGAGAACTGTTCACATATCAGTGACTCCCTAGCCTCACGGGCAGCCAGGTGAGCCGCTGCTCTGCCCCTGGGTTCATCACCCTCCTCCTCCTCCTCCTCCTCCTGCTCCTCAATGTGGATGGCAGATGTGGATGGGGCCTCCTCAAACAGCACCCCTCTCTGTTGTGCCATGTTGTGCAGGACACAACACACTACGATAAAGCGTCCCACTCTGTCTGGTGTGTATGGAAACGTTCCCCCAGAATGATCAAGGCACCTAAATCACATCTTGAGCAGCCCTACAGCAGGCCCAATTACAGACCTGGTGGCGATGCGGTTGTCTTTGTATCAACGCTGTTGCTCGGTGATGGGGTTCCTCAGAGGTGTCATGAGTCACGTGTGCAGGGGGTATCCCTTGTCCCCGAGGAACCAGCCATTAAGGGTGTTCGGTGCATGGAAGAGGCCTGGGATGTTGGATTCCCTCACAATGATGCCTCGAATCATTCTAATAAATCTCTTCTCCACCCTCTCTCAGGCCTTCACATCCTTCCCAAAGTGCGGTGCCCAGAACTGGACACAACACTCCAGTTGTGGCCGAACCAGTGTTTTACGAAGGTTCATCATGACTTCCTTGCTTTTGTACTCTATGCCTCTATTTATAAAGCCCAGGAACACATTTGCTTTTTTAACTGTTTTCTCAACCTGCCCTGCCACCTTCAATGATTTGTGCCCATACACCCCCAGATCGCTCTGTTCCTCCCCCGCTTTTAGAATTGTCCCCTCTAGTTTATGTTGCCTCTCCTCATTTTTCCGACCGAAATGCATCACCTCGCATTTATCTGCGTTAAATTTCATCTGCCACCTGTCCACCCGTTCCACCAGCCTGTCTCTATCCTCTTGAAGTCTATCCCTGCCCTCCTCACTGTTCACCACATTTCCAAGTTTTGTGTCATGTTTTGTTCGAGGAAACTGTCTCGAATAAATTCCATCAACTCGTCCTCCAAACGACCCGTGCCAATTTGAGGGAGGATTATCAGGGACACGGAGGGAGGATTATCAGGGACAGAGTGAGGATTATCAGGGACAGAGAGTGAGGATTATCAGGGACACAGAGTGAGGATTATCAGGGACACAGAGTGAGGATTATCAGGGACAGAGAGTGAGGATTATTAGGGACACAGAGTGAGGATTATCAGGGACAGAGTGAGGATTATCAGGGACAGAGTGAGGATTATCAGGGACAGAGAGTGAGGATTATCATGGACAGAGTGAGGATTATCAGGGGCACAGAGTGAGGATTATCAGGGACACAGAGTGAGGATTATCAGGGACAGAGAGTGAGGATTATCAGGGACAGAGAGTGAGGATTATCTGGGGCGCAGAGTGAGGATTATCAGGGACAGAGTGAGGATTATCAGGGACAGAGTGAGGATTATGTGGGACAGAGTGAGGATTATCAGGGACACAGAGTGAGGATTATCAGGGACAGAGTGAGGATTATCAGGGACACAGAGTGAGGATTATGAGGGACACGGAGTGAGGATTATGAGGGACACGGAGTGAGGATTATCAGGGACACAGAGTGAGGATTATCAGGGACACAGAGTGAGGATTATGAGGGACACGGAGTGAGGATTATGAGGGACACGGAGTGAGGATTATCAGGGACAGAGTGTGAGGATTATCAGGGGCACAGAGTGAGGATTATCAGGGACACAGAGTGAGGATTATCAGGGAGAGAGAGTGAGGATTATCTGGGGCGCAGAGTGAGGATTATCAGGGACAGAGTGAGGATTATCAGGGACACAGAGTGAGGATTATCAGGGACAGAGTGAGGATTATCAGGGGCACAGAGTGAGGATTATCAGGGACACAGAGTGAGGATTATCAGGGACAGAGTGAGGATTATCAGGGAGAGAGAGTGAGGATTATCTGGGGCGCAGAGTGAGGATTATCAGGGACAGAGTGAGGATTATCAGGGACACAGAGTGAGGATTATCAGGGACAGAGTGAGGATTATCAGGGACACAGAGTGAGGATTATCAGGGGCACAGAGTGAGGATTATCAGGGGCACAGAGTGAGGATTA
This sequence comes from Heptranchias perlo, assembly GCF_035084215.1. Classification (NCBI taxonomy): domain Eukaryota; kingdom Metazoa; phylum Chordata; class Chondrichthyes; order Hexanchiformes; family Hexanchidae; genus Heptranchias; species Heptranchias perlo. The sequence continues at coordinate 48,425,756 of NC_090348.1, read as the reverse complement.
TGTGGGACAGAGTGAGGATTATCAGGGACACAGAGTGAGGATTATCAGGGACAGAGTGAGGATTATCAGGGGCACAGAGTGAGGATTATCAGGGACACAGAGTGAGGATTATCAGGGAGAGAGAGTGAGGATTATCAGGGAGAGAGTGAGGATTATCAGATACAGAGTGAGGATTATCAGGGACCCTCCTCCTCCAGAATGCCCTGCAGCCGCTCTGTTACATCCTTGACCCTAGCACCAGGGAGGCAACCTACCATCCTGGAGTCACGTTTGCAGCCGCAGAAATACCTATCTATTCCCCTTACAATTGAATCCCCTATCAATTGAGGAAGGACAGGCAAAAAGGGAAAGGAGGTGGGGCAGCATTGTTCGTAAAGGAGGAAATCAATGCAATAGTGAGGAAGGATATTGGCTCGGAAAATCACAATGTGGAATCTGTACGGGTGGAGCTAAGAAACACCAAGAGGCAGAAAACTTTGGTGGGGGTTGTCTACAGGCCCCCAAACAGTAGTGGAGATATAGGGGAGGGCATTAAACAGGAAATTAGAGACGCATGCAAGAAGGGTACAACTATAATCATGGGTGACTTTAATCAACATATAGATTGGTCAAACCAAATTAGCAATAATACTGTGGGGGAGGAATTCCTGGAGTGTGTACGTGATGGTTTTCTAGACCAATACGTTGAGGAACCAACCAGAGAACAGGCGATCCTAGACTGGGTATTGTGCAATGAGAAAGGATTAATTAACAATCTTGTTGTGTGGGGTCCCTTCGGGAAGAGCGACCATAACATGATAGAATTCCTCATTCAGATGGAGAATGAAATAGTCGAATCCGAAACTAGGGTCCTGAATCTAAATAAAGGAAATTACGAAAGTATGAGGTGTGAGTTGGCGATGATAGATTGGGGAACTTTACTAAAAGGGATGATGGTGGATAGGCAATGGCTAATATTTAAAGAGCAGGAATTACAACAATTATTCATTCCTGTCTGGCTCAAAAATAAAAGAGGAAAGGTGGCTCAACCGTGGCTTACAAAAGAAATTAGGGATAGTATTAGATCCAAAGAGGAGACATAAAACTGCCAGAAAAAGCAGCAAGCCTGAGGATTGGGAGCAGTTCAGAATTCAGCAAAGGAGGACAAAGAGATTGATTAAGAGGGGAAAAATAGAGTATGAGAGTAAACTAGCAGGGAACATAAAAACTGACTGTAAAAGCTTCTATAAATATGTCAAGAGAAAAAGATTAGTGAAGACAAATGTAGGTCCCTTACAGTCAGAAATGGGGGAAATTATAATGGGGAACAAAGAAATAGCAGAACAATTAAACACATACTTTGGTTCTGTCTTCACAAAGGACACAAATAACCTGCCAGAAATGTTATGGAACCAAGGGTCCAGTGAGAGGGAGGAACTGAAGGAAATCAGTATTTGTAAAAAAATAGTGCGAGGGAAATTAATGGGGCTAAAGGCTGACAAATCCCCAGGGCCTGATAATCTACATCCCAGAGTAATAAAGGAACATAAGAACATAAGAAATTGGAGCAGGAGTAGGCCAATCGGCCTCTCGAGCCTGCTCCATCATTCAATAAGATCATGGCTGATCTGATCCCAACCACAAATCTAAAGAACACAAGAAGTAGGAGCAGGACCCGGCCACATAGCCCCTGGGCCCTCTCCGCCACCCACAGGGCCTTGACCGATCCGAACTCAGCTTCATGTCCAATTTCCTGCCCGCTCCCCATAACCCCTAATTCCCTTTACTTCTAGAAAACTGTCTATTTCTGTTTTAAATTTATCTAATGATGTAGCTTCCACAGCTTCCTGGGGCAGCAAATTCCACAGACCTACCACCCTCTGAGTGAAGAAGTTTCTCCTCATCTCAGTTTTGAAAGAGCAGCCCCTTATTCTAAGATTATGCCCCCTAGTTCTAGTTTCACCCATCCTTGGGAACATCCTTACCGCATCCACCCGATCAAGCCCCTTCACAATCTTATATGTTTCAATAAGATCGCCTCTCATTCTTCTGAACTCCAATGAGTAGAGTCCCAATCTACTCAACCTCTCCTCATATGTCCACCCCCTCATCCCCGGGATTAACCGAGTGAACCTTCTTTGTACTGCCTCGAGAGCAAGTATGTCTTTTCTTAAGTATGGAGACCAAAACTGTAAGCAGTATTCCAGGTGCGGTCTCACCAATACCTTATATAACTGCAGCAATACCTCCCTGTTTTTATATTCTATCCCCCGAGCAATAAAAGCCAACATTCCGTTGGCCTTCTTGATCACCTGCTGCACCTGCATACCAACTTTTTGATTTTCTTGCACTAGGACCCCCAGATCCCTTTGTACTGCAGTACTTTCCAGTCTCTCGCCATTAAGTGGCCCTGGAAATAGTGGATGCATTGGTGATCATCTTCCAAAATTCTATAACTCTGGAACAGTTCCCACAGATTGGAGGGTGGCAAATGTAACCCCACTATTTAAAAAAGGAGGGAGAGAAAAAACAGGGAATTACAGACCAGTTAGCCTCACATCAGTATTTGTAAAAAAATAGTGCGAGGGAAATTAATGGGGCTAAAGGCTGACAAATCCCCAGGGCCCGATAATCTACATCCCAGAGTAGTGGGGAAAATGCGAGAGTCTATTATAAAGGATGTGATAACAGAACACTTGGAAGGCATTAACGGGATTGGACAAAGTCAGCATGGGTTTATGAATGGGAAATCATGCTTAACAAATCTACTGGAGTTTTTGGAGGATGTAACTAGTGGAATAGATAGGGGAGAACCAGTGGATGTGGTGTATTTGGATTTTCAGAAGGCTTTTGATAAGGTCCCACACAAGAGGTTAGTGTGCAAAATTAAAGCACATGGGATTGGGGGGAATATACTGGCATGGATTGAGAATTGGTTGACAGACAGGAAAGAGAGAGTGGGAATAAACGGGTCTTTTTCCGGGTGGCAGGCAGTGACTAGTGGGGTACCGCAGGGATCAGTGCTTGGGCCCCAGCTATTCACAATATATATCAATGATTTGGATGAGGGAACTAAATGTAACATTTCCTAGTTTGCAGACAACACAAAGCTGGGGTGGAATGTGAGCTGTGAGGAGGATGCAAAGAGGCTCCAATGTGATTTAGACAAGTTGGGTGAGTGGGCAAGAACATGGCAGATGCAGTATAACGTGGATAAATGTGAGGTTATCCATTTTAATTGTAAAAACAGAAAGGCAGATTATTATCTGAATGGTGATAGATTGGGAAAAGGGGAGGTGCAACGAGACCTGGGTGTCCTTGTACACCAGTCGCTGAAAGTGAGCATTCAGGTGCAGCAAGCAGTTAGGAAGGCGAATAGTATGTTGGCCTTCATTGCAAAAGGATTTGAGTACAAGAACAGGGATGTCTTACTGCAGTTATACAGGGCCTTGGTGAGACCACATCTGGAGTATTGTGTGCAGTTTTGGTCTCCTTATCTGAGGAAGGATGTCCTTGCCATGGAGGGAGTGCAACGAAGGTTTACCAGACTGATTCCTGGGATGGCAGGACTGATGTATGAGGAGAGATTGGGTCGACTTGGCCTATATTCACTAGAGTTCAGAAGAATGAGAGGTGATCTCATCGAAACATATTAAATTCTAACAGGACTAGACAGACTAGATGCAGGGAGGATATTCCCGATGGCTGGGGAGTCCAGAACCAGGGGTCACAGTCTCAGGATACGGGGTAGGCCATTTAGAACCGAGATGAGGAGAAATGTCTTCACTCAGAGGGTGGTGAACCTGTGGAATTCTCTACCACAGAAGGCAGTGGAGGCCAAGTCATTAGATGTATTCAAGAAGGAGATCGATATATTTCTTAATGCTAAAGGGATCAAGGGATATGGGGAAAAAGCGGGAACAGGGTACTGAGTTAGACGATCAGCCATGATCATTTTGAATGGCGGAGCAGGCCCGAAGGGCCGAATGGCCTACTCTTGCTCCTATTTTCTATGTTTCTATGAAAGGGAGCGTGCGGTGGAGAGAACGGGCGGTGCAGGGAAGGGGTAGAAAGAGGGAGGGGGGGAACGAGGGAGGGGGGAAGGTGGGAGAGGGGAAAGGAGGGAGGGGCGGAATGAGGGAGAGGGGGAAGGAGGGAGAGGGGGTAGGAGGGAGGGGGGCAGAAGGAGGGAGGGGGAAGGAGGGAGAGGGGGGAAGGAGGGAGAGGATGGGGAAGGAGGGAGAGGGGAAGGAGGGAGAGGGGGGTTGAGGGAGAGGGGGTGGAGGGAGATGGTTGGAGGGGGTGGAGGGTGAGGAGGGTCAGGGGTGGAGGGAGACGAGGGTGAGGGGTAGAGGGAGTGTAGGGAGAGGGGTGGAGGGAGTGTAGGAAGAGGGGTGGAGGGAGATGTGGTGGAGGGGGAGTAGGGAGAGGGGTGTAGGGTGAGGGGTGGAGGAGTGGAGGGAGAGGGGTGGAGGGAGAGGGGTGGAGGGGAGGAGGGAGAGTGATGGAGGGGTGGAGGGAGAGGGGTGGATGGGATGGAGGGAGAGGGATGGAGGAAGGGGTGTAGGGTGACGGATGGAGGGAGGGGGTGGATGGTGAGAGACAGAGGGAGGGGGTGGAGGGGGAGGGTTACGAGCGGTTCCCTTTAGCCGGGGCTCCGGGAGTTCTGTGGGACCGGAGTCGAGAGCTCCGTCCTGCGGTGAGCGGCCTCAGTGCCCGGGGTCTCGGTCTATCCCCGGCCCGGGGTCTCGGTCTCTCTCCGTCTGTCCCCGGCCCAGGGTCTCGGTCTCTCTCCGTCTGTCCCCGGCCCGGGGTCTCGGTCTCTCTCCGTCTGTCCCCGGCCCGGGGTCTCGGTCTCTCTCCGTCTGTACTGAGGGAGCGCTGCACTGTCGGAGAGTCAGTACTGAGGGAGCGCTGCACTGTCGGAGGGTCAGTACTGAGGGAGCGCTGCACTGTCGGAGGGTCAGTACTGAGGGAGCGCTGCACTGTCGGAGGGTCAGTACTGAGGGAGCGCTGCACTGTCGGAGGGTCAGTACTGAGGGAGCGCTGCACTGTCGGAGGGTCAGTACTGAGGGAGTGCTGCACTGTCGGAGGGTCAGTACTGAGGGAGCGCTGCACTGTCGGAGGGTCAGTACTGAGGGAGTGCTGCACTGTCGGAGGGTCAGTACTGAGGGAGTGCTGCACTGTCGGAGGGTCAGTACTGAGGGAGTGCTGCACTGTCGGAGGGTCAGTACTGAGGGAGTGCTGCACTGTTGGAGGTGCCGCCTTTCGGATGAGGCGTTCAATTGAGGCCCCATCTGCCCTCTCAGGTGGATGTAAAAGATCCCATGATGCTATTTGATGAAGAGCAGGGGAGTTCTGGCTCATATTCATCCCTCCATCAATATCATTTAAAAAAACAGATTATCTGGTCATTGTCACATTGCTGTTTGTGGGATCTTGCTGTGCATTTCGTATATTCCAACAGTGACTACATTTCAGAAGTACTTCATTGGCTGTCAAGCACTTTGGGACGGCCTGAGGTTATGAAAGGTGTGATAGAGAAGCAAGCCTTTCTTTTTCTCTTTATACATGAGTCTTTATTTAGATGTAAACAGAAGACAAATTATACAGATTGTAATATACAATTCTCCCCTCCTCCTTGTTCAATTGTGACTCACCTCACTTGTACCCTCCATCTGCACCCCCTTATTCCCACCTCCTCCCACTATGGGCAGGGAATGAGAAGCCAGAGGCTCCCTCACCCTCAACTTATTTTCCTCCTCTCCTGCCCCTCACTCTCCCTTTCCAACTGATACCCTCAAAGGTGCTTTATCTCAAAATTGAAATTACTTTGTTTTAAATAGAAATGAAATTTGAATGAGGAAAGACATGTTTGCCTGTTTGTCTAACTATCTTTTTCTCTTTCTCTGGCTCTGTCTCTCTATATCACAGGTATTAGAATCTGTGACTCACCAGTTTGAGCAAAATCACAAGCTATTTCAGACATGGAAGGAGATTCAGCCCATCCTAATTCACCTTTCGGCCAAGAAAAATAAATTACACGTGTAGTCCATGCACGGTGTTGAAACAGCTCAGGGTGAAGTTCCTTGAATTTAAAATTCTCATCCTTGTTTTCAAATCCCTCCATGGCCTCGCCCCTCCCTATCTCTGTAACCTCCTCCAGCCCCACAACCCTCCGAGATCTCGGCGCTCCTCCAATTCTGGCCTCTTGCCCATCCCCGATTTTAATCGCTCCACCATTGGCGGCCGTGCCTTCAGCTGCCTCGGCCCCAAGCTCTGGAATTCCCTCCCTAAACCTCTCCACCTCTCTCTCCTCCTTTAAGACGCTCCTTAAAACCTACCTCTTTGACCAAGCTTTTCGTCACCTGTCCTAATATCTCCTTATGTGGCTCGGTGTCAAATTATGTTTGATAATCGCTCCTGTGAAGCACCTTGGGACGTTTTACTACATTAAAGGTGCTGTATAAATGGGAGTTGTTGAAAGAGACCCAGGAATCTTAATAAACTCAACACTAAACATGTCCAACCAATGCAGAGCAAGAAATAACAAAACTGGATTAGCCCATAGGGTACTAGCTATATTGGTTAACTGGTGGTTTAGCTAGTTTGTGAACAGCTGGATTGGCCCTCAGGTGCTAGTTGTACTGGTGATTTAAAAAAGTTAATGTTTGTGCTATTTTATTTGTTTATGCTGTTAGAGACTGAGGGGCACATTATTCAGGCTGTTGGGGCATTGGGGAGGAACAGAGGTTCCAGTTGTCACCAGGGTATCAGATTGGAGGACGCAGATTCAGAACTAACAAGCTCCAGGATGCTCTCGGGATTAGAAGGAATTTCTGTTTTCACGAAGCAATGGATGTGGAACAGAATCCCAGCAACAGCAACTGAGCAGAGCGAGGAGTTTCAAACAAAGGAGCTTGCTGAAGATCACTTCACTGGTGAGATGTGGGTGAGAAAAAGCTTGGCCTTTCAATGCTGTTGATTGTGGGGGGAGGGATGAGTGAGTGAGGGGAGCACTTCTATAGTTTGAGATCTTGGGAAGGGGGCAAGTTAGAGTAGGAGATGGTGCAATGAGTCTTCGACACAGGGAGTGGGGCACATTTCATCCCCCGAATGGCACTGACCATAGTGCAATGGAGAAGATCGAGAGAGACGGGAGGGGTTGTGGCTGAGAGGTTGGAGGTGAATATGGGGATCCCTGATCAGACAACAAACATTACCCCTGAATCTGGGGGTTTTGCTCACTGGTAAAACTCTCCTGTATCTTTTTACAGTTTAGTTAACACTGGGGGCAGTTGAATGTTAATATTGAGGCTGACAGTAATCCCTGTGACCCTGCAGGTCTGTCCCATGAGGTTGGAGATCGGGAGGTGGGGGGGGAGTGTTGAGGGCTCAGCGTGGCTGAGATTGTGATTGGCTGGTTTTCTGTGTCCTGGGCCCTCTGTTTGTTTTAACCCCGCGGTGATGTGCTGACATGGCCTGGCTCTTTCTGCTGATCGATCACCTAACCCGACCCAGTCCATTGTCCTCACTTCAAAGAGAGGCAGTGAAGCAAAAAGCCCCTCTATTGGTCGCCCAGGGAATCCAACAATGACAGTCAAATAGTGACGTCCAACAAGGTGCACTAAAGCTGACCGACCTGTGGACAGTGAGAGGGCTGGGGACTTGGGACTCTGGCCGCACGATTCATCAGGCACCTGGGTGTCTGCCTGCTTGACTTGCGGGGGCATTGGGACGTTGACATTACCCAGCACAGACTGCAGGTGGGAGAGTGGGCAGGTACCAGAGGGAAGGGCAGTCCTCAATGGTCACTCCAAAGGAGGCATCAAGAAAGGTGAGACTTTCTAAACTGTATTTGTGAAAGTTTTTACAGATAGGATGGGCGCAAGATTCTGACCAGCAGCCCAATCCCAGCAGGACCCCACTGAACAGTGGCACCAAAAACCCTGAATTTACTGGCATCAAAGTGACTCCCCACTTCACCGCTGGAGGGTCCCTGCGTCACCTGAGACTCCAGAACAGCAAAGGAGCCCAAGCAACATGGAGAGTCTGCACAGGTATACTGAGCAAGAGCAGGTCCCCAAAGGGGCCAGCATACCCTGGAGGGGGGGGGTCTGAGGCAGGAGTCAATACTGTAGGGGGGTCTGAGACAGGAGTCAGCACTGGAGGGGGGGTCTGAGACAGGAGTCAATACTGGAGGGGGGTCTGAGACAGGAGTCAATACTGTAGGGGGGGTCTGAGACAGGAGTCAATACTGGAGGGGGGTCTGAGACAGGAGTCAGCACTGGAGGGGGGGTCTGAGACAGGAGTCAGCACTAGTGGGGGGTCTGAGACAGGGGTCAGTACTGGAGGGGAGTCTGAGACAGGAGTCAGCACTAGTGGGGGGTCTGAGACATGAGTCAGCACTGGAGGGGGGTCTGAGACATGAGTCAGCACTGGAGGGGAGTCTGAGACAGGAGTCAGCACTGGAGGGGAGTCTGAGACAGGAGTCAGCACTGGAGGGGGGGTCTGAGACAGGAGTCAGCACTGGAGGGGGGGTCTGAGACAGGAGTCAGCACTGGAGGGGGGGTCTGAGACAGGAGTCAGCACTGGAGGGAGGGTCTGAGACAGGAGTCAGCACTGGAGGGGAGTCTGAGACAGGAGTCAGCACTGGAGGGGAGTCTGAGACATGAGTCAGCACTAGTGGGGGGTCTGAGACAGGGGTCAGTACTGGAGGGGAGTCTGAGACAGGAGTCAGCACTGGAGGGGGGACTGAGACAGGAGTCAGCACTGGAAGGAGGTCTGAGACAGGGGTCAGTACTGGAGGGGGGACTGAGACAGGAGTCAGCACTGGAGGGGAGTCTCAGACAGGGGTCAGTACTGGAAGGGGGACTGAGACAGGAGTCAGCACTGGAGGGGAGTCTGAGACAGGAGTCAGCACTGGAGGGGGGACTGAGACAGGAGTCAGCACTGGAGGGGGGACTGAGACAGGAGTCAGCACTGGAGGGGAGTCTGAGACAGGAGTCAGCACTGGAGGGGGGACTGAGACAGGAGTCAGCACTGGAGGGGGGACTGAGACAGGAGTCAGCACTGGAGGGGAGTCTGAGACAGGAGTCAGCACTGGAGGGGGGACTGAGACAGGAGTCAGCACTGGAGGTGGGACTGAGACAGGAGTCAGCACTGGAGGGGGGACTGAGACAGGAGTCAGCACTGGAGGGGAGTCTGAGACAGGAGTCAGCACTAGTGGGGGGTCTGAGACAGGAGTCAGCACTGGAGGGGGGACTGAGACAGGAGTCAGCACTGGAGGGGAGTCTGAGACAGGAGTCAGCACTGGAGAGGGGGTCTGAGACAGGAGTCAGCACTGGAGGGGGGGTCTGAGACAGGAGTCAGCACTGGAGGGGGGACTGAGACAGGAGTCAGCACTGGAAGGAGGTCTGAGACAGGGGTCAGTACTGGAGGGGAGTCTGAGACAGGAGTCAGCACTGGTGGGGGGTCTGAGACAGGAGTCAGCACTGGAGGGGGGTGTTGTCTGAGACAGGAGTCAGCACTGGAGGGGGGACTGAGACAGGAGTCAGCACTGGAGGTGTGTCTGAGACAGGAGTCAGCACTGGAGGTGGGGGTGGGGGATCTGAGACAGGAGCCCATGATAGGGGAGAGTGTACATGGGCTGTGGGAGGAGATTAAATGGGTAACCCCAACAGCTCAGTGGATGAGCCCCTTCAATTGTGGCACTGAGATATACATACCAGAAAGGGTTCAGGTTCTATCCCTCATTTGTGCTGAATTCCCTGATCTCAATCAAGGCAGCCGAGGGGGTTACAATTGGCCTCAGTGCCCCTGGTCTAGGAAGTATGAATAAATCCGTCTGGGATCTAACCTCTGATCATTGCTTCTCTCCGGAGAAAGATGATAAGAATGATTCCTGCAATGTGAGGGTTGGGATATGAGGAAAAGCTGCCCAGCCTGAGACCTCACTGTGGAGAACAGGAGCGTGATTTGCCACCTGGGCCTGAGCTTTAAGGTTTTAATGGTTCTGGAGAAATTGGATCCAGGAGCGTTGTGTTGGGCCCAGGGTTCGAGGGCCAGGGAACAGTTTAAGGTGTCAGAGGAAAATAGAAGATTTTTTTTTAAGTGAAGAGAATGCTGGAATTGTGGAACAGATTGACAGCAGGGAATTGAAAACCATGGCAGCGTTTAAACGGGGACTGGCTTAATTCCTATCAGGAATGGGATTCAGGGCTATTGGATCCAGGATCACAATAAGGATACTGAGGGGAGGCTGGGAAGCCCTGCCCTCACATTACTATGAATGATAGTGGCCATGTGAGGCTATCCAGTCATAGGGCCAAGCCAGCTCCCCACCTGACACCAGCTGAGAGCACTGAGCACTGAGCAGGACTAGAGCTGAGACCTTCCTGCTTGGTGTGACTCTGTGACACATCACATGGTGCAGTTACCCTTGGGGCTAAGGGATAGCATGATTTCTATATTTAAAACTTATTCCCACATATCACTGAGAGATGGGGGTGACATTCTACCTCAGCTGGTGTAAAAAGACGGGCAGTGGTGGAGGGAACCCTTGTTAGGATACCAGCAGAATGTCCAATGGCATCTCAAACAGTATTTTCTGCTTTGTTTAGAATGGACAGCAATAGGGAACTATCAGACATTGCGCAGAGACTGTGGGACAATGATGTGAACAGACTTCAGCCGGGGATAGATTACAGGATCGACCTTCAGGTAGGTCAGAGTCAAAGGCAAGTTTATTTAGGAATTCTCCACAAACGCGATTTTGTTCCAACGAGCAGATTTTGTTTCCAGAGTGCTGGAAAAAGTGCTGGAAACCAATTGTTAATGTACACAAGGAGGAAGTTTCTCGTTTGGTCCTTCTCTCCAATCTGGCCTCAAGTCTCTCTGGTGCAAATCGTCTTAGAATCACAAATATTTCAGCTCAAAAGGAGGCCACTTGACCTGCTGTGCCAGTGCCAGTGGAATTGCCAGTGGAATTGGCAGTAGAATTGCTAGTGGAATTGCCAGTGCCAGTGACGTTGCCAGCTTCCCTTTGATGATCTCTACTCTAATCCCATTTCTCTGCTCTTTCCCTGAACCCATTAATAGCACCTTCCTATCTCTCCATTTTATCAAAAGGACAATGGTCAGTTCTTGTATGAATGTTCCTCCCTTGTCCCTCCTAAACATCCAAATCACCTCCCTGTCCCACCCATTCTCCCTCCTCCCTGTCCCACCCATTCTCCCTCCTCCCCGTCCCGCCCATTCTCCCTCCTCCCTGTCCCACCCATTCTCCCTCCTCCCTGTCCCACCCATTCTCCCTCCTCCCTGTCCCACCCATTCTCCCTCCTCCCTGTCCCACCCATTCTCCCTCCTCCCTGTCCCACCCATTCTCCCTCCTCCCTGTCCCGCCCATTCTCCCTCCTCCCTGTCCCACCCATTCTCCCTCCTCCCCGTCCCGCACACTCTCATAAGAGCATAAGAACATAAGAAATAGGAGCAGGTGTAGGCCCTACAGCCCCTCGAGCCTGCTCCGCCATTCAATCAGATCATGGCTGATCTTTGACCTCAACTCCACTTTCCCGCCCGATCCCCATATCCCTTCATTCCCCTAGAGTCCAAAAATCTATCGATCTCAGCCTTGAATATACTCAACGACTGAGCATCCACAGCCCCCTGGGGTAGAGAATTCCAAAGATTCACAACCCTCTGCGTGAAGAAATTCCTCCTCATCTCAGTCCTAAATGGCCGACCCCTTATCCTGTGACTATGCCCCCTAGTTCTAGATTCTCTGGCCAGGGGAAACAGCCTCTCAGCATCTACCCTGTCAAGCCCCCTCAGAATCTTATATGTTTCAATGAGATCACCTCTCATTCTTCTAAACTCCAGAGGGTATAGGCCCATTCTACTCAATCTCTCCTCATAGGACAACCCTCTCATCCCAGGAATTAATCCAGTGAACCTTCATTGCACTGCCTCCAAGGCAAGTATATCCTTCCTTAGATAAGGAGACCAAAACTGTACACAGTACTCCAGGTGAGGTCTCACTAAAGCCCTGTACAATTGTAGCAAGACTTCTTTACTCTTGTACTCCAACCCCCTTGCAATAAAGGCCAACATACCATTTGCCTTCCTAATTGCTTGCTGTACCTGCATGTTAACCTTTTTTTTCTTCTACCAGGACACCCAAGTCTCTCTGAACTCCAACATTTAATAGTTTCTCACCATTTAAAAAATATTCTGTTTTTCTATTCTTCCTACCAAAGTGAATAACCTCACATTTCCCCACATTATACTCCATCTGCCACCTTCTTGCCCACTCACTTAACTCACTATATCACTTTGCAGACTCTTTGTGTCCTCCTTCCAGCTTACTTTCCCACCTAGCTTTGTATCATCAGCAAACGTGGATACATTACACTCAGTCCCTTCATCTAAGTCATTAAATAGTAAATAGCTGAGGCCCAAGCACCGATCCTTGCTGCATCCCACTAGTTACAGCCTGCCAACCTGAAAATGACCCGTTTATCCCTATTCTCTGTTTTCTCTGCGTTAACCAATCCTCTATCCATGCTAATATATTACCTCCAACCCCATGAGTCCTTATCTTGTGTAACAACCTTTTATGTGGCACCTTATCGAATGCTTTTTGAAAATCCAAGTATACTACATCCACTGGTTCCCCTTTATCAACCTCAAAAAACTCTCATAAATTTGTTAAACATGATTTCCCTTTCATAAAACCATGTTGACTTGCCGAATCATATTATGTTACAAGTTCCTTACTGATGGATTCCAGCATTTTCCCGACGACTGATGTCAGGCTAACTGGCCTGTAGTTCCCTGTTTTCTCTCTCTCTCCTTTCTTGAATAGTGGGGTTGCATTTGCTACCTTCCAATCCACTGGGACTGTTCTAGAATCTAGGGAATTTAGGGAAGATCACAACCAATGCATCCACTGTTTCTGCAGCCACGTCTTTTAAAACCATAGGATGTAAGTCATCGGGTCCAGAAGATTTATTGGCTTTTAATCCCATTAATTTCTGTGGTACTTTTTCTTTACTAATAAAGTTCTCTAGATTCAGGAACTGTCCCTCTAGATTGGAAAATTGCAAATATCACTCTGCTTTTTAAGAAAGGAGAGAGAAGGAAACTGGGGAATTATAGACCAGTTAGCCTAACATCTGTTGTGGGGAAAATGCTGGGGTCTATAATTAAGGATAGGGTGACTGAACACCTCGAGAATTTTCAGTTAATCAGAGAGAGCCAGCATGGATTTGTGAAAGGTAGGTCGTGCCTGACAAACCTGATTGAATTTTTTGAAGAGGTGACTAAAGTAGTGGACAGGGGAATGTCAATGGATGTTATTTATATGGACTTCCAGAAGGCATTTGATAAGGTCCCGCATAAGAGACTGTTAGCTAAGATAGAAGCCCATGGAATCGAGGGAAAAGTACGGACTTGGTCAGGAAGTTGGCTGAGCGAAAGGCGACAGAGAGTAGGGATAATGGGAAGGTACTCACATTGGCAGGATGTGACTAGTGGAGTCCCGCAGGGATCTGTCTTGGGGCCTCAATTATTCACAATATTTATTAACGACTTAGATGAAGGCTCAGAAAGTCTCATATCTAAGTTTGCCGATGACACAAAGATTGGTGGCATTGTAAGCAGTGTAGATGAAAACATAAAATTACAAAGGGATATTGATAGATTAGGTGAATGGGCAAAACTGTGGCAAATGGAATTCAATGTAGACAAATGTGAGGTCATCCACTTTGGATCAAAAAAGGATAGAACAGGGTACTTTCTAAATGGTAAAAAGTTAAAAACAGTGGATGTCCAAAGGGACTTAGGGGTACAGGTGCATAGATCATTGAAGTGTCATGAACAGGTGCAGAAAATAATCAAGAAGGCAAATGGAATGCTGGCCTTTATATCTAGAGGACTAGAGTACAAGGGGGCAGAAGTTATGCTGCAGCTATACAAAACCCTGGTTAGACCGCACCTGGAGTACTGTGAGCAGTTCTGGGCACCGCACCTTCGGAAGGACATATTGGCCTTGGAGGGAGTGCAGCGTAAGTTTACTAGAATGATACCTGGACATCAAGGGTTAAGTTACGAGGAGAGATTACACAAATTGGGGTTGTATTCTCTGGAGTTTCGAAGGTTAAGGGGTGATCTGATCGAAGTTTATAAGATATTAAGGGGAACGGATAGGGTGGATAGAGAGAAACTATTTCCGCTGGTTGGGGATTCTAGGAGCAGGGGGCACAGTCTAAAAATTAGAGCCAGACCTTTCAGGAGCGAGATTAGAAAACATTTCTACACACAAAGGGTGGTAGAAGTTTGGAACTCTCTTCCGCAAATGGCAATTGATACTAGCTCAATTGCTAAATTTAAATGTGAGATAGATAGCTTTTTGGCAACCAAAGGGATTAAGGGATATGGGCCAAAGGCAGGTATATGGAGTTAGATCACAGATCAGCCATGATCTTATCAAATGGCGGAGCAGGCACGAGCGGCTGAATGGCCTACTCCTGTTCTTATGTTCCTATTAATTACTTTAAGTTCCTCCCTCTCATTAGACCCTTGGTTCCCCACTATTTCAGGTGTGTTTTTTGTGCCTTCGACCATGAAGACAGATACAAAATATTTGTTTAATGTTTCTGCCATTTCCTGATTCCCCATTATAATTTCTCCTGTCTCAGCCTCTAAGTGACGAAAGTTTACTTTTGCTACTCTCTTCCTTTTTACATACCTGTAGAAGCTCTTACAATTTTTATATTTCTTGCCAGTTTACTCTCATTCTACTTTCTCCTTTTTTATCAATTTTTTGGTCATCCTTTGCCGGTTTCTAAAACTCTCCCAATCCTCAGGCTTACTACTCTTCTTGGCAACATTATAAGCCTCTTCTTTTAATCTAACACTGTCCTTAACTTCTTTATTTAGCCATGAATGGATCACTTTTCCGTGGAGTTTTTATTTCTTAATGGAATGTATATTCGTTGAGAATTATGAATTTTTTTTTAATGTTTGCCATTGCTTATCTACCATCATATCTTTTAATCTAATTTCTCAATCTACCTTAGCCAACTCGCCCCTCATACCTAAGTAATCGGCTTTATTTAAGTTTGAAACTCTGGTTTCGGACTTAAGGATGTCACTCTCCAGCTCAATGTGAAATTCTATCAGATTATGATCACTCTTCCCCAGAGGATCCTTTACTGTGAGATTACTAATTAGCCCTTTCTCATTACATAATACAAGATCTAAAATAGCCTGTTCCCTGGTTGGTTCCACAATGTACTTTTCCAGGAAACTATCTCAAAAGCATTCCATGAAATCGTCCTCGAAACTAACTTTGCCAATTTGATTTACCCAGAATATATGATGATTAAAGTCCCCAACGATTATTGCATTACCTTTGTTATGAGCACCTCTTATTTCTTGATTGATACTCTGCCCAACAGTATAACTACTGTAAGGGGGCCTATAAACTCCCACCAGTGCTTTCTGCCCCTTGTTATTTCTTATCTCCTCCCATACTGATTCTATAAGGAGCAGGAGTAGGCCATTCGGCCCCTCGAGACTGCTCCGCCATTTAATGAGATCATGGCTGATCTAATTTTTACCTCAACTCCACTTTCCTGCCATTTTCCCATATCCTTTGACTCCTTTGCTGATCAAAAATTTGTCGGCCTTGAATGTATTCAATGACTCGGCCTCCACAGCTTTTTGGGGTAAAGAATTCCAAAGATTCACGACCCTCTGGGAGAAGAAATTCCTCCTCATTTCCGTCTTAAACGGGCGACCCCTTATTCTGAGACTATGCCCCATAGTTTTAGATTCCCCCATGAGGGGTAACATCCTCTCAGCATCTACCCTATCGAGTCCCCTCAGAATCTTGTATGTTTCAATAAGGTCTCCCCTCATTCTTCGAAACTCCAATGAGTATAGACCCAACCTGTTCAATCTTTCCTCATAAGACAACCCTTCCATACCCGGAATCAACCTAGTGAACCTTCTCTGAACTGCCTCCAATGCAAGTATGTCCTTCCTTAAATAAGGGCACCAGAACTGTACGCAGTACCCCCAACACCATGAGCTCTTATCTTGTGCAGTAACCTTTTATGTGGCACCTTATCGAATGCCTTTTGGAAATCCAAATATACTGCATCCATTGGTTCCCCTTTATCCACCCTGCCCGTTACTTCCTCAAAGAACTCTAATAAATTTGTCAGACATGATTTCCCCTTCATAAAACCATGTTGACTCTCCTTGATTGTATTATGAGTCTCCAAATGTCCTGCTACTACTTCCTTAATAATGGATTCCAGCATTTTCCCAATGACAGATGTTAGGCTAACTGGTCTGTAGTTACCTGCTTTCTGTCTCACTCCCTTCTTGAATAGGGGTGTTACGTTTGCGGTTTTCCAATCCGCTGGGACCTTTCCAGAATCTAGTGAATTCTGGAAGATTACAACCAATGCATCCACTATCTCTGTAGCCACTTCCTTTAAGACCCTCGGATGCAAGCCATCAGGCCCAGGGGACTTGTCAGCCTTTAGACCCATTAGTTTACCGAGTACTTTTTCTCCAGTGATAGTGATTGTTTTTAGTTCCTCCCTCCCCTTTGCCCCTTGATTTTCTACTATTATTGGTATATTATTAGTGTCTTCAACTGTGAAGACAGATACAAAATATCTGTTCAATTCCTCTGCCATTTCCTTGTTTTCCATTATTATTTCCCCAGTCTCATCCTCTAAGGGACCAATGTTTACTTTAGCTACCCTCTTCCTTTTTATATATTTGTGGAAGCTTTTACTGTCAGTTTTTATATTTCTTGCTAGTTTACTCTCATAATTTATTTTCTCCCTCTTTATTATTCTTTTAGTCATCCTTTGCTGGTTTTTAAAGTTTTCCCAATCTTCGGGCTTATCAGTAATCTTTGCCATGTTGTCTGCTTTTTCTTTTAACCTGATACCATCCTTGACTTCCCTAGTTAGCCATGGTTGGTTCACCCTTATTGTGGAGTTTTTCCTCCTCACAGGGATATATTTTTGTTGTGAGTCATAAAATATCTTTTTAAATGTTTGCCACTGTTTATCCACCGTCATACCATCTAATCTGTTTACCCAGTCCACTTTAGCCAATTCCACCCTCATTCCTTTATAATTGCCCTTATTTAAGTTTAATCTGGTAGTTTCAGACCCAAGATCCTCGCTCTCAAACTGGATGTGAAATTCTATCATGTTATGATCACTGCTTCCCAGGGGATCCTTTACTTTGCGATCATTAATTAATCCTGTTTCGTTCCCCATTACCAGATCCAAAATGGCCTGTTCCCTGGTTGGTTCCCTGACGTATTGGGGTACGGCAGCATAGTGGTTATGTTACTGGGCTAGTAATCCAGAGGCCTGGACTAAAATCCAGAGTCATGAGTTCAAATCCCGCCACGGCAGCTGGCGAATTTAAATTCAATTAATTAATTAAAATTCAATTAATTAAATAAAAATCTGGAATTAAAATACTAGTATCAGTGATGGTGGCCATGAAACTACCGGATTGTCGTAAAAACCCATCTGGTTCACTAATGTCCTTTAGGGAAGGAAACCTGCCGCCCTTACCCGGTCTGGCCTATATGTGACTCCAGACCCAGAGCAATGTGGTTGATTCTTAATTGCCCTCTGAAATGGCCTAGCAAGCCACTCAGTTGTAAAATCTCGCTACGAAAAGTCATAATAAGAATAAAACCGGACGGACCACCCGGCATCGGACCACTCGGCACCGGACACGACAACGGCAAAACACCAAGCCCAGTCGACCCTGCAAGGTCCTCCTTACTAACATCTGGGGACTTGTGCCAAAATTGGGAGAGCTGTCCCACAGACTAGTCAAGCAACAGCCTGACATAGCCATACTCACAGAATCATATCTTTCAGCCAACGTCCCAGACTCTTCCATCACCATCCCTGGGTATGTCCTGTCCCACCGGCAGGACAGACCCACCAGAGGTGGCGGTACAGTGATATACAGTCAGGAGGGAGTGGCCCTGGGAGTCCTCAACATTGACTCTGGACCCCATGAAATCTCATGGCATCAGGTCAAACGATGGGCAAGGAAACCTCCTGCTGATTACCACCTACCGCCCTCCCTCAGCTGATGAATCAGTCCTCCTCCATGTTGAGCACCACTTGGAGGAAGCACTGAGGGTAGCAAGGGCACAGAATGTACTCTGGGTGGGGGACTTCAATGTCCATCACCAAGAGTGGCTCGGTAGCACCACTACTGACCGAGCTGGCCGAGTCCTGAAGGACATAGCTGCTAGACTGGGCCTGCGGCAGGTGGTGAGCGAACCAACACGAGGGAAAAACTTACTTGACCTCGTCCTCACCAATCTACCTGTCGCAGATGCATCTGTCCATGACAGTATTGGTAGGAGTGACCACCGCACAGTCCTCGTGGAGATGAAATCCCGTCTTCGCACTGAGGACACCATCCAACGTGTTGTGTGGCACTACCACCGTGCTAAATGGGATAGATTCAGAACAGATCTAGCAGCTCAAAACTGGGCATCCATGAGGCGCTGTGGGCCATCAGCAGCAGCAGAATTGTATTCCAGCACAATCTGTAACCTCATAGCCCGGCATATTCCTCACTCTACCATTACCAACAAGCCAGGGGATCAACCCTGGTTCAATGAGGAGTGTAGAAGAGCATGCCAGGAGCAGCACCAGGCGTACCTAAAAATGAGGTGCCAACCTGGTGAAGCTACAACTCAGGACTACATGCGTGCTAAACAACAGAAGCAACATGCTATAGACAGAGCTAAGCGATTCCACAACCAACGGATCAGATCAAAGCTCTGCAGTCCTGCCACATCCAGTCGTGAATGGTGGTGGACAATTAAACAACTAACGGGAGGAGGAGGCTCTGCAAACATCCCCATTCTCAATGATGGCGGAGTCCAGCACGTGAGTGCAAAAGACAAGGCTGAAGCGTTTGCAACCATCTTCAGCCAGAAGTGCCGAGTGGATAATCCATCTCAGCCTCCTCCCGATATCCCCACCATCACGGAAGCCAGTCTTCGGCCAATTCGATTCACTCCACGTGATATCAAGAAACGGCTGAGTGCACTGGATACAGCAAAGGCTATGGGCCCCGACAACATCCCAGCTGTAGTGCTGAAGACTTGTGCTCCAGAACTAGCTGCGCCTCTAGCCAAGCTGTTCCAGTACAGCTACAACACTGGCATCCACCCGACAATGTGGAAAATTGCCCAGGTATGTCCTGTCCACAAAAAGCAGGACAAATCCAATCCGGCCAATTACCGCCCCATCAGTCTACTCTCAATCATCAGCAAAGTGATGGAAGGTGTCATCGACAGTGCTATCAAGCGGCACTTACTCACCAATAACCTGCTCACCGATGCTCAGTTTGGGTTCCGCCAGGACCACTCGGCTCCAGACCTCATTACAGCCTTGGTCCAAACATGGACAAAAGAGCTGAATTCCAGAGGTGAGGTGAGAGTGACTGCCCTTGACATCAAGGCAGCATTTGACCGAGTGTGGCACCAAGGAGCCCTCGTAAAATTGAAGTCAATGGGAATCAGGGGGAAAACTCTCCAGTGGCTGGAGTCATACCTAGCACAAAGGAAGATGGTAGTGGTTGTTGGAGGCCAATCATCTCAGCCCCAGGGCATTGCTGCAGGAGTTCCTCAGGGCAGTGTCCTAGGCCCAACCATCTTCAGCTGCTTCATCAATGACCTTCCCTCCATCATAAGGTCAGAAATGGGGATGTTCGCTGATGACTGCACAGTGTTCAGTTCCATTCGCAACCCCTCAGATAATGAAGAAGTCCGAGCCTGCATGCAGCAAGACCTGGACAACATCCAGGCTTGGGCTGATAAGTGGCAAGTAACATTCGCGCCAGATAAGTGCCAGGCAATGACAATCTCCAACAAGAGAGAGAGTCTAACCACCTCCCCTTGACATTCAACGGCATTACCATCGCCGAATCCCCCACCATCAACATCCTGGGGGTCACCATTGACCAGAAACTTAACTGGACCAGCCATATAAATACTGTGGCTACGAGAGCAGGTCAGAGGCTGGGTATTCTGCGGCGAGTGACTCACCTCCTGACTCCCCAAAGCCTTTCCACCATCTACAAGGCACAAGTCAGGAGTGTGATGGAATACTCTCCACTTGCCTGGATGAGTGCAGCTCCAACAACACTCAAGAAGCTCGACACCATCCAAGATAAAGCAGCCCGCTTGATTGGCACCCCATCCACCACCCTAAACATTCACTCCCTTCACCACCGGCGCACTGTGGCTGCAGTGTGCACCATCCACAGGATGCACTGCAGCAACTCGCCAAGGCTTCTTCGACAGCACCTCCCAAACCCGCGACCTCTACCACCTAGAAGGACAAGGGCAGCAGGCGCATGGGAACAACACCACCTGCACGTTCCCCTCCAAGTCACACACCATCCCGACTTGGAAATATATCGCCGTTCCTTCATCGTCGCTGGGTCAAAATCCTGGAACTCCCTTCCTAACAGCACTGTGGGAGAACCGTCACCACACGGACTGCAGCGGTTCAAGAAGGCGGCTCACCACCACCTTCTCAAGGGCAATTAGGGATGGGCAATAAATGCCGGCCTCGCCAGCGATGCCCACATCCCGTGAACGAATAAAAAAAAAAAAAAAAGAAACAGTCCCTAATACACTCTATGAACTCCTCCTCAGGGCTACTTTTGCCAATTTGATTTGTCCAATCTATGTGAAAGTTAAAATCGCCCATGATTATTGCATTACCTTTTTTACAAGCCCCCCTTATTTCCTGATTAATATTTTGCCCTACAGTGTAGCTACTGTTAGGGGGCCTATATACTACTCCCACCAGTGATTTCTTTCCCTTGCTATTTCTTACCTCCACCCAAATTGATTCAACATCTTGATCTTCTGAGCCAAGATCATTTCTCACTATTATACCAATTTCATCCTTTATTAACAGAGATACCCCACCACCTTTACCTTTTTTCCTAGCCTTCCGAAGTGTTAAATAATCCTGAATATTTAGCTCCCAACCTTGGTCACCTTGCAACCACGTCTCTGTAATGACCAGGAAGAAATGAATTCTACTTCCTGATCTTCCGAGCCATGATCATTTCTCACCACTGTCCTTATCTGATCCTTTATTATCAGGGCTACCCCCACCCCCCTCCCATTTTCCATTTTGTCTGTCTTTCCAAAACGTCAAGTACCCTGGAATATTTAGTTCCCAATCTTGGTCACCCTGCCACCATGTCTCTGTAATGGCCATCAGATCAAACCCATTTATCTCTATTTGTGTCACGAAATTGTCGATCTTGTTACAACTGCTTCGTGCATTCAGATAAAGCGCCTTTAATTTTAACTTTTTACCATTGGTCCCTGATGTGACCTCATTCGCTGATGCACTATTACCGTTAAACTCTGTGCCCCTTCCTGTCTCACTCTCTTTATCTTTACCCAAATCACTACACTGCTCTATGGCCTTGACTTTTCTCTTTAGATTTATAAATTTCCCCTCGCCTGACCCCTTCCCCCACTTTTTATTTTAAAGCCCTATCTACAGCCCTAGTTATTCGATTCTCCAGGATACCAGTCCCAGCCTGGTCTAAGTGGAGCCCATCCCAACGGAACAGCTCCCTCTTTCCCCAGTATTGGCGCCAGTACCCCATGAATCGAACCCCCTGTCTCCCACACACACACATGTCTCCCTCCTCCCCCTCCCCGTCCCTCACTCTCTCCCTCCTCCCCGTCCCTCACTCTCTCCCTCCTCCCCGTCCCTCACTCTCTCCCTCCTCCCCATCCCCGTCCCTCACTCTCTCCCTCCTCCCCGTCCCTCACTCTCCCTCCCTCCTCCCCGTCCCTCACTCTCTCTCCCTCCTCCCCGTCCCTCACTCTCTCCCTCCTCCCCGTCCCTCACTCTCCCCCTCCTCCCCGTCCCTCACTCTCTCTCCCCCTCCCCGTCCCTCACTCTCTCCCTCCTCCCCGTCCCTCACTCTCTCCCTCCTCCCCGTCCCTCACTCTCTCCCTCCTCCCCGTCCCTCACTCTCTCCCTCCTCCCCGTCCCTCACTCTCTCCCTCCTCCCCGTCCCTCACTCTCTCCCTCCTCCCCGTCCCTCACTCTCTCCCTCCTCCCCGTCCCTCACTCTCTCCCTCCTCCCCGTCCCTCACTCTCTCCCTCCTCCCCGTCCCTCACTCTCCCTCCCTCCTCCCCGTCCCTCACTCTCTCTCCCTCCTCCCCATCCCTCACTCTCTCCCTCCTCCCCGTCCCTCACTCTCCTCCTCCTCCCCGTCCCTCACTCTCTCTCCCCCTCCCCGTCCCTCACTCTCTCCCTCCTCCCCATCCCACACTCTCCCTCCCTCCTCCCCGTCCCTCACTCTCCCCCTCCACCCCGTCCCTCACTCTCTCTCCCCCTCCCCGTCCCTCACTCTCTCCCTCCTCCCCGTCCCTCACTCTCTCCCTCCTCCCCGTCCCTCACTCTCTCCCTCCTCCCCGTCCCTCACTCTCTCCCTCCTCCCCATCCCTCACTCTCTCCCTCCTCCCCGTCCCTCACTCTCTCCCTCCTCCCCGTCCCTCACTCTCTCCCTCCTCCCCGTCCCTCACTCTCTCCCTCCTCCCCGTCCCTCACTCTCTCCCTGCTCCCCGTCCCTCACTCTCTCCCTCCTCCCCGTCCCTCACTCTCCCTCCTCCACGTCCCTCACACTCTCTCCCTCCTCCCCGTCCCTCACTCTCTCCCTCCTCCCCGTCCCTCACTCTCCCTCTCTCCTCCCCGTCCCTCACTCTCCCTCCCTCCTCCCCGTCCCTCACTCTCCCTCTCTCCTCCCCGTCCATCACTCTCTCTCCCTCCTCCCCGTCCCTCACTCTCCCTCCTCCCCGTCCCTCACTCTCCCTCCTCCCCGTCCCTCACTCTCCCTCTCTCCTCCCCGTCCCTCACTCCCTCCCTCCTCCCTGTCCCTCACTCTCTCCCTCCTCCCCATCCCTCACTCTCTCCCCCTCCCCATCCCTCACTCTCTCCCTCCTCCCCGTCCCTCACTCTCCCTCTCTCCTCCCTGTCCCTCACTCCCTCCCTCCTCCCTGTCCCTCACTCTCTCCCTCCTCCCCATCCCTCACTCTCTCCCCCTCCCCATCCCTCACTCCCTCCCTCCTCCCTGTCCCTCACTCTCTCCCTCCTCCCCATCCCTCACTCTCTCCCTCCTCCCCATTCCTCACTCTCCCTCTCTCCTCCCCGTCCCTCACTCCCTCCCTCCTCCCTGTCCCTCACTCTCTCCCTCCTCCCCGTCCCTCACTCTCCCTCCTCCCCGTCCCTCACTCTCCCTCCTCCCCGTCCCTCACTCTCCCTCTCTCCTCCCCGTCCCTCACTCCCTCCCTCCTCCCTGTCCCTCACTCTCTCCCTCCTCCCCATCCCTCACTCTCTCCCTCCTCCCCATCCCTCACTCTCCCTCCCTCCTCCCCATCCCTCACTCTCCCTCCCTCCTCCCCGTCCCTCACTCTCTCCCTCCTCCCTGTCCCTCACTCTCTCCCTCCTCCCCATCCCTCACTCCCTCTCTCCTCCCCGTCCCTCACTCTCTCCCCCTCCCCATCCCTCACTCCCTCCCTCCTCCCTGTCCCTCACTCTCTCCCTCCTCCCCATCCCTCACTCTCTCCCCCTCCCCATCCCTCACTCCCTCTCTCCTCCCCGTCCCTCACTCTCTCCCCCTCCCCATCCCTCACTCCCTCTCTCCTCCCTGTACCTCACTCTCTCCCTCCTCCCCATCCCTCACTCTCTCCCCCTCCCCATCCCTCACTCCCTCTCTCCTCCCCATCCCTCACTCTCTCCCCCTCCCCATCCCTCACTCCCTCCCTCCTCCCCATCCCTCACTCTCCCTCCCTCCTCCCCGTCCCTCACACTCTCTCCCTCCTCCCCATCCCTCACTCTCCCTCCCTCCTCCCCGTCCCTCACTCTCCCTCCTCCCTGTCCCTCACACTCTCTCCCTCCTCCCCATCCCTCACTCTCCCTCCCTCCTCCCCATCCCTCACTCTCCCTCCCTCCTCCCCGTCCCTCACTCTCTCCCTCCTCCCCGTCCCTCACTCTCCCTCCTCCCCGTCCCTCACACTCTCTCCCTCCTCCCCGTCCCTCACTCTCCCTCCTCCCCGTCCCTCACTCTCTCCCTCCTCCCCGTCCCTCACTCTCCCTCTCTCCTCCCCGTCCCTCACTCTCTCCCTCCTCCCCGTCCCTCACTCTCCCTCCTCCCCGTCCCTCACTCTCCCTCTCTCCTCCCCGTCCCTCACTCTCCCTCCTCCCCGTCCCTCACTCTCCCTCCTCCCCGTCCCTCACTCTCTCCCTCCTCCCCGTCCCACGCCCTCTCCCCCCTCCCTGCATCCTCACTTTGCTGAAATCAAGACACATTGCACAGTCTGGGTGAATTGCCCTTGAGAGGATGGTTCACGTCGAGGGCAATTCGGGATGGGCAGTAAATGCCGGCCTTGCCTGCGACGCCCACATCCCATGAACGAATAAAAAAAAGTCTCTTCATTCTGACCGAGAACTTCAAAACGGTGGAATTCCTCACCTTCCTCGGTCTTCCCTTCGTCCTACGATCTTGGCCTCACCCAATCACTGCTTCTTCACTTGTCTTCTCTCCTCTTCTTTTCACCCTCACTGTTGTCCACGATCATGAGCGTCAGCCCCTCAGAGGTTTCTCAATAATGAAAAGAGTCTGTCATTCTCCTCAGAGAAGCTTCATCACTGAAAGTCTTCATTGGTGCAAGACTTGCTGGATGGAGGATGATGCAATTTTCATTATAACTTTGGCTTTTGTAAAGTGATTGCAAGGTCGTTCACAAGGGATTGTGCCACAGTGGTTGTGTACAGATGATGAAGCATGTGGCTTCAGTCAGCAGCTGCACAGGGAGTGTTTACAAATGAGGCTGTAGGTGACACTATTGTATTAAAAAGCAGACCTCAAAGGTAATAATCTCTGGATTATTCATGGGGCACTGGGCACCAGTAATGGGGAAAGTGGGAGCTGTACTGTTGGGATGGCCTTCATCTGAACCGTGCTGGGGCCAGTGTTCTGGTTGATCGTATAACTAGGGCGGTAGAGAAGGCTTTAAACTAAATAGTGGGGGCGAGAGATCAAGTAAGGGAAGATGTGATTAATTAAAGAAAGAAAACAAGGCAAGAGAGCAAGGTGGCAATAAGGGAAATGATAATCAGAGGGTGGCAGGAAGGGACAGAGCGTGCAAACTTAAGAGTGCGCCAGCAGATAAGGCTAGAGATTGCAAAAATAGCAAAAAGACAGCACTAAAGGCTTTGCATCTGAATGCGTGTAGCATTCGTAACAAAATGGATGAATTGACAGCTCAAATAGAAATAAATATGTACGATCTGAGAGCCATCACAGAGACATGGCTGCAAGATGACAAAGGCTGGAACCTGAATATTCAAGGGTACTTGACATTTCGGAAGGACAGGAAGCTCGGAAAAGGTGGAGGGGTCGCTCTGTTAATTAAGGATGACATGAGTACAATAGAGAGAAATGACCTTAGTTCTAAAGACCAAGATGTAGAATCATTTTGGGTAGAGATAAGAAATAGTAAAGGCAAGAAGTCACTTGTGGGAGTAGTTTATAGGCCCCCTAACAGTAACCACACTGTAGGACAGGGTATACAGGAAGAAATAATGGAGGCTTGTGAGAAAGGAACAGAGATAATCATGGGTGATTTTAATCTACACATAGATTGGAAGAATCTGATTGGCAAAGGTAGCCTGGAAGATGATTTCATAGAGTGCTTTCAGGACTGTTTCTTAGAGCAGCACGTTCTAGAGCCAACCAGAGAGCAGGATATTCTAGATCTGGTAATGTGAAATGAGACAGGGTTAATTTATGACCTCATTATAAAGGAGCCTCTAGGTAGCAGTGATCACAATATGATTGAATTTCGCATTCAGTTTGAGGGAGAGAAGAGTAAGTCTAAGACTCGTGTTTTAAACTTAAATAAGGGCAATTATGAGGGCATGAAGACAGAGCTGGCTAAAGTGAGCTGGGAAATTAGGTTAAGGGATAGGTCAGTAGAGATGCAGTGGCAGACATTTAATGAGATATTTCATAACACTCAGCAAAGATACATTCCAGTGAGAAAGAAGGACTCGAGGGGAAGGACGTACCATCCGTGGCTAACTAAGGAAGTTAAAGATAGTATCAAATTGAAAGAAAAAGCATACAATTCCACGAAGATTAGTGGCAGGTCAGAAGACTGGACAGAATATAAAAAACAGCAAAGAATGACTAAAAGAATAATAAGGAGGGAGAAATTAGAGTACGAGAGAAAGCTAGCTAGAAATATAAAAACAGATAGTAAGAGTTTCTCCAGGTATTTAAAAAGGAAAAGAGTAAGTAAAGTGAGCATTGGTCCTCTAGAGAGTGAGTCTGGGGAATTAATAATGGAGAATAAGGACATGGCGGATGAACTGAACAGATATTTTGCGTCCGTCTTCACTGTAGAGGATACAAATAACATGCCAGGAATAATTGTGAATCAAGAGGTGAAAGGGAGGGAGGAACTTAAAACATTTACAATCACCAGGGAAAGGGTTCTGAAAAAAATTATTAGAACTAAAAGCTGACAAGTCCCCAGGTCCTGACAGACGTCATCCTAGGATTTTAAAAGAAGAGGCTGCAGAGATAGTAGATGCATTGGTATTAATTTTCCAAAATTCCCTAGATTCTGGAAGGGTCCCATCAGATTGGAAAATAGCGAATGTAACTCCTCTATTCAAGAAAGGAGGGAGACAGAAAGCAGGAAACTACAGGCCAGTTAGCTTAACATCTGTCATCGGGAAAATGCTAGAATCTATTATTAAGGAGGTTATAGCAGGGCACTTAGAAAATCTCAATGCAATCAGGCAGAGTCAACACGGCTTTGTGAAAGGGAAATCATGTTTTACTAATTTATTAAAGTTCTTTGAGGAAGTAACAAGCAATGCGGATAAAGGGGATCCTGTGGATGTGGTGTACTTGGATTTCCAGAAGGCTTTTGACAAGGAACCACATTAAAGGCTACTACACAAAATAAGAGCTCATGGTGTAGGGGGTAACATATTAGCATGGATAAAGGATTGGTTAGAGAACAGGAAACTGAGAGTAGGGATAGGTGGGTCATTTTCAGGTTGGCAAGATGTAACGAGTGGAGTGCCACAGGGATCAGTGCTTGGGCCTCAACTATTTACAATCTTTATCAATGACTTGGATGAAGGGACCGAATGTATGGTTGCTAAATTTGCTGATGGTACAAAGGTAGGTAGGAAAGTAAGTTGTGAAGAGGACATAAGGAGTACACAAAGGGATATGGATAGGTTAAGTGAGTGGGCAAAAATTTGGCAGATGGAGTATAATGTGAGAAAATGTGAACTTGTCCACTTTGGCAGGAGGAATAGAAAAGCAGTATATTATTTAAATGGAGAGAGAGTGTAGAACTATGAGGTACAGAGGGATCTGGGTGTCCCAGTACATGAATCACAAAAAGTTAGTATGCAGGTACAGCAAGTGATTAGGCAGGCAAATGGAATGTTGTCATTTATTGTAAGGGGAATGGAATATAAAAGTAGAGATGTTTTGCTACAGTTGTACAGGGCATTGGTGAGACCACATCTAGAATACTGTGCGCAGTTTTGGTCTCCTTATTTAAGAAAGGACATAATTGCTTTAGAGGCGGTTCAGAGAAGGTTCACTCGACTGATTCCTGGGATGAGGGGGTTGTCGTATGAGGAAAGGTTGGACAGGTTGGGCCTGTAAACACTGGAGTTTAGAAGAATGAGAGGTGATCTTACTGAAACATATGAGATCCTGAGGGGTCTTGAAGGGGTAGATGCTGAGGGGATGTTTCCCTTGTGGGAGAGACTAGAACTAGGGGCCACAGTTTAAAAATAAGGGGTCTCCCATTTAAGACGGAGATGAGGAGAATTTTTTCTCTCTGAGGGTCGTGAGTCTGTGGAACTCCCTTCCCCAGAGAGCGGTGGAGGCAGGGTCACTGAATATTTTTAAGGCTGAGTTAGATAGATTCCTGATTAACAAGGGAGTCAAAGGTTATAGTAGGTAGACAGGAAAGCAGGTTGAGGTCACAATCAGATCAGCCATGATCTTATCAAATGGCAGAGCAGGCTCGAGAGGCCGAACGGCGTACTCCTGCTCTTAATTCATATTTTCATATGTACAGAAAAACAACTTCTAAAGAATGTTTTGAGAGGGTAAATAATGAAAGATTGGTCAAACTGGTTGGAGAATCAGTAACAAGGAGCGGAGGTGCCGTCTTTCAGGTGAGCCCTTTCAGGTGGACGTATAGATGCATTTAAGGGAAAGCTAAATAAACACATGAGAGAGAAAGGAATAGAAGGATATGCCAATAGGGTGAGATGAAGAGATGTGGGAGGAGGCTCGTATGGAGCATAAACACCGGCATGAACCTGTTGGGCCGAATGGCCTGTTTCTGTGCTGTAAATTCAATGTAATTCTATGTAAAAGATCCCATGACACCATTCAAAGAAGATCTCTCCGATATCTTGGCCAATATTTATCCCTCAACCACCATCACTAAAAAAGATCGCCTGGTCATTATCGCATTGATGTTGTGGGATCTTGCTGTGCTCAAATTGGCTGCTGCGTTTCCCAAATTACAACAGTGACAACAGTACAAAATGTACTTCATTGGCTGTAAAGCGCTTTGGGACATCCTGAGGTCATGAAAGGCGCTATATAAATGCAAGTCTTTCTTTCAGACTGAGGATTACCACTGGAACAATGAAAGAGGAAGTTGGAAGGAACCTTTTCACAGAGGATCATTAGAACATGGGTCCCTTGCAAGGGGCTTTACCTCTATTGAGGTCAACACATGAAAATTTAGAAGGGAATTGGGTAAGGATTGAAAAAGGAAGAATATAAATGAATAGAGGAAAAGGGCAGGGAAAGGGGATTAGTGCAGACACTGTCAGTTGAAGAACTAGCACTGGCACAGGCACGATGGGCTGAATGGCCTCCACCTGTGCAGTAATTTCTATGGTTCTATACAAGTCAGCCCCTTCTCTTTATCGTTGTTACCTACAGGAGAAAGCTAGACAAACATTACCCAACACAGACATCGCTGACGGACCATCACTCCCATTGTTTCTGTTTGTGAACGAGGACATTTTCAAAAAGAAAACATTTTCAGGTATGATCTGAGCCCTCGGTTACAAAATCAACAGGAGAACTCCAAGCAATGATCGGATTCAGTGACAGTGTTACAGGTTGAAAGTCCAAAGTGAGAAAAGGACATTCAGCCCATCTACCCCGCTACACGCAAAGCACACACATGAATACTGTAACATGGACAACGCCCAACAACCCCACTACATGCAAAGCACACACATGAACAATGTAACATGGACCCCTCTCACCTACCCCACTACATGCAAAGCACACACATGAACACTGTAACATGGACCCCTTTGACCTACCCCTCTACATGCAAAGCACACACATGAACACTGTAACATGGACCCCTCTCACCTACCCCACTACATGCAAAGCACACACATGAACACTGTAACATGGACCCCTTTGACCTACCCCACTACATGCAAAGCACACACATGAACACTGTAACATGGACCCCTTTGACCTACCCCACTACATGAAAAGCACACACATGAACAATGTAACATGGACCACTCCCACCAGTTTTTGGTCTTATACTTTAAATTCCTTTAACAACCTACCCTTAAAGAAAAAAAGCCGCCTTCTTGAACCGCTGCAGTCCGTGTGGTGACGGTTCTCCCACAGTGCTGTTAGGAAGGGAGTTCCAGGATTTTGACCCAGTGACGATGAAGGAACGGCGATATATTTCCAAGTCGGGATGGTGTGTGATTTGGAGGGGAACGTGCAGGTGGTGTTGTTCCCATGTACCTGCTGCTCTTGTCCTTCTAGGTGGTAGAGGTCGTGGGTTTGGGAGGTGCTGTCGAAGAAGCCTTGGCGAGTTGCTGCAGTGCATCCTGTGGATGGTACACACTGCAGCCACAGTGCGCCGGTGGTGAAGGGAGTGAATGTTTAGGGTGGTGGATGAGGTGCCAATCAAGAGGGCTGCTTTGTCCTGGATGGTGTCGAGCATCTTGAGTGTTGTTGGAGCTGCACTCATCCAGGCAAGTGGAGAGTATTCCATCACACTCCTGACTTGTGCCTTGTAGATGGTGGAAAGGCTTTGGGGAGTCAGGAGGTGAGTCACTCGCCGCAGAATAGCCAGCCTCTGACCTGCTCTTGTAGCCACAGTATTTATATGGCTGGTCCAGTTAAGTTTCTGGTCAATGGTGACCCCCAGGATGTTGATGGTGGGGGATTTGATGATGGTAATGCCGTTGAATATCAAGGGGAGGTGGTTAGACTCTCTCTCTTGTTGGAGATGGTCATTGCCTGGCACTTATCTGGCACGAATGTTACTTGCCACTTATGAGTCCAAGCCTGGATGTTGTCCAGGTCTTGCTGCATGCGGGCTCGGACTGCTTCATTATCTGAAGGGTTGTGAACATTTCTGACCTTATGATGTAGGGAAGGTCATTGATGAAGCAGCTGAAGATGATTGGGCCTAGGACAAAAACCTCTCTCTAACCCTCACTCCCCATGTTAATCTCTCTCTAACCCTCACTCTCCGTGTTAATCTCTCTCTAACCCTCACTCTCCGTGTTAATCTCTCTCTAACCCTCACTCTCTGTGTTAATCTCTCTCTAACCCTCACTCCCCGTGTTAATCTCTCTCTAACGCTCACTCCCCCTGTGTTAATCTCTCTCTAGCCCTCACTCCCCCTGTGTTAATCTCTCTCTAACCCTCACTCTCCGTGTTAATCTCTCTCTAACCCTCACTCTCTGTGTTAATCTCTCTCTAACCCTCACTCCCTGTGTTAATCTCTCTCTAACGCTCACTCCCCCTGTGTTAATCTCTCTCTAACGCTCACTCCCCCTGTGTTAATCTCTCTCTAACCCTCACTCATAGTGTTAATCTCTCTCTAACTCTCACTCCCCATGTTAATCTCTCTCTAACCCTCACTCCCCGTGTTAATCTCTCTCTAACTCTCACTCTCTCTGTGTTAATCTCTCTCTAAACCTCACTCCTCCTGTGTTAATCTCTCTCTAACCGTCACTCCCCGTGTTAATCTCTCTATAATCCTCACTCCCCGTGTCAATCTCTCTCTAAACCTCACTCCTCCTGTGTTAATCTCTCTCTAACCCTCACTCCCATGTTAATCTCTCTCTAACCCTCACTCCCCGTTAATCTCTCTCTAACCCTCACTCCCCGTTAATCTCTCTCTAACCCTC
The DNA here is from genome assembly GCF_035084215.1 of Heptranchias perlo. Taxonomy (NCBI): domain Eukaryota; kingdom Metazoa; phylum Chordata; class Chondrichthyes; order Hexanchiformes; family Hexanchidae; genus Heptranchias; species Heptranchias perlo. The sequence goes on along the minus strand of NC_090348.1, from coordinate 48,394,409 downwards.
ACTCCGCGTGTTAATCTCTCTCTAACCCTCACTCTCACACTTTTAAAATGAAATTGCTTGTTTATTCCCGCCTCATCTACACCTTCTGTTATTCCCAGACCTGGATCACGTACCCACTCCCCTTTCACTCTTTAATCCCTTGAGTTTTTCTTCATAACTCAATCCCCTAAAGACCTGAACCACCCTCGTCTCTCTCCTCTGACCCCCTCGAATGGATCTAGATATCCTGCTGAGTTGGGGTGCCCAATACTGGAGCCACACTCCACAACTGGCCCCACTGACCTGCACAATGTTTCTAGAACTTGTTTTGATCTGTAGCCCAGTTCTCTCCTGATTTACCTCATTAATAACGGCCCCACACTGACCAGATACTTCCTCGGTGTCAGTGACCAGACCCAAACATTTCATCCTCTGCCAACAGAAACCCTTCATGTGACACCATTATTTCTGAAATACATCACCTGACCTTTATATCCACAGTAAAACCAACTGCTGGATCTCAGCCCAGATACATCATTGGTCCAAGACTCCTCATACCCGCACCCTCTGATACGGCACCCTCCGATACTGCACCCTCCGATACTGCACCCTCCGATACTGCACCCTCCGATACTGCACCCTCCGACACTGCACCCTCCGATACTGCACCCTCTGATACTGCACCCTCCGATACTGCACCCTCCGATACTGCACCCTCCGATAATGCACCCTCCGATACTGCACCCTCCGATACTGCACCCTCCGATACTGCACCCTCCGACAATGCACCCTCCGACACTGCACCCTCCGACACTGCACCCTCCGACACTGCACCCTCCGACACTGCACCCTCCGACACTGCACCCTCCGACACTGCACCCTCCGACACTGCACCCTCCGATACTGCACCCTCCGACACTGCACCCTCCGATACTGCACCCTCCGATACGGCACCCTCCGACACTGCACCCTCCGACACTGCACCCTCCGATACTGCACCCTCCGACACTGCACCCTCCGACACTGCACCCTCCGATACTGCACCCTCCGACACTGCACCCTCCGACACTGCACCCTCTGATACTGCACCCTCCGACACTGCACCCTCCGACACTGCACCCTCCGATACTGCACCCTCCGATACTGCACCCTCTGACACTGCACCCTCCGACACTGCACCCTCCGATACTGCACCCTCTGATACTGCACCCTCCGATACTGCACCCTCCGATACTGCACCCTCCGACAATGCACCCTCTGACACTGCACCCTCCGACACTGCACCCTCCGACACTGCACCCTCCGATACTGCACCCTCCGACACTGCACCCTCCGATACTGCACCCTCCGATACTGCACCCTCCGACACTGCACCCTCCGACACTGCACCCTCCGACACTGCACCCTCCGATACTGCACCCTCCGACACTGCACCCTCCGACACTGCACCCTCCGATACTGCACCCTCCGACACTGCACCCTCCGATACTGCACCCTCCGACACTGCACCCTCCGATACTGCACCCTCCGACACTGCACCCTCCGATACTGCACCCTCCGACACTGCACCCTCCGACACTGCACCCTCCGACACTGCACCCTCCGATACTGCACCCTCCGACACTGCACCCTCCGACACTGCACCCTCCGACACTGCACCCTCCGATACTGCACCCTCCGACACTGCACCCTCCGATATTGCACCCTCCGATACTGCACCCTCTGACACTGCACCCGAAAATGCACACACCCTATAATACCCACTCCCTATATTACCGACTCCCTATAATACCCACTCCCTATAATACCCACTCCCTATAATACCGACTCCCTATAATACCCACTCCCTATAATACCCACTCCCTATAATACCCTCTCCCTATAATACCGACTCCCTATAATACCCACTCCCTATAGTACCCACTCCCTATAATACCCACTCCCTATAATACCCACTCCCTATAATACCCACTCCCTATAATACCCTCTCCCTATAATACCGACTCCCTATAATACCCACTCCCTATATTACCGACTCCCTATAATACCCACTCCCTATAATACCCACTCCCTATAATACCCTCTCCCTATAATACCGACTCCCTATAATACCCACTCCCTATAATACCCACTCCCTATAATACCCACTCCCTATAATACCCTCTCCCTATAATACCCACTCCCTATAATACCCACTCCCTATAATACCCTCTCCCTATAATACCGACTCCCTATAATACCCACTCCCTATAATACCCTCTCCCTATAATACCGACTCCCTATAATACCCACTCCCTATAATACCCTCTCCCTATAATACCCACTCCCTATATTACCGACTCCCTATAATACCCACTCCCTATATTACCGACTCCCTATAATACCCACTCCCTATAATACCGACTCCCTATAATACCCACTCCCTATATTACCGACTCCCTATAATACCCACTCCCTATAATACCCACTCCCTATAATACCCACTCCCTATAATACCCACTCCCTATAATACCCACTCCCTATAATACCCACTCCCTATAATACCGACTCCCTATAATACCCTCTCCCTATAATACCCACTCCCTATAATACCCACTCCCTATAATACCCACTCCCGATAATACCCACTCCCTATAATACCGACTCCCTATAATACCCACTCCCTATAATACCCACTCCCTATAATACCCACTCCCTATAATACCCACTCCCTATAATACCCTCTCCCTATAATACCGACTCCCTATAATACCCTCTCCCTATAATACCCTCTCCCTATAATACCCACTCCCTATAATACCCACTCCCTATAATACCCACTCCCTATAATACCCTCTCCCTATAATACCCACTCCCTATAATACCCACTCCCTATAATACCCACTCCCTATAATACCCACTCCCTATAATACCCACTCCCTATAATACCCACTCCCTATAATACCCACTCCCTATAATACCCACTCCCTATAATACCCACTCCCTATAATACCCACTCCCTATAATACCCACTCCCTATAATACCGACTCCCTATAATACCCTCTCCCTATAATACCCACTCCCTATAATACCCACTCCCTATAATACCCACTCCCTATAATACCCACTCCCTATAATACCCTCTCCCTATAATACCCTCTCCCTATAATACCCACTCCCTATAATACCCTCTCCCTATAATACCCACTCCCTATAATACCCACTCCCTATAATACCCACTCCCTATAATACCCTCTCCCTATAATACCCTCTCCCTATAATACCCACTCCCTATAATATCCTCTCACTATAATACCGACTCCCTATAATACCCACTCCCTATAATACCCTCTCACTATAATACCGACTCCCTATAATACCCACTCCCTATAATACCCACTCCCTATAATACCCTCTCCCTATAATACCCACTCCCTATAATACCCTCTCCCTATAATACCCACTCCCTATAATACCCACTCCCTATAATACCCTCTCCCTATAATACCCTCTCCCTATAATACCCACTCCCTATAATACCCACTCCCTATAATACCCACTCCCTATAATACCCTCTCCCTATAATACCCACTCCCTATAATACCCTCTCACTATAATACCCACTCCCTATAATACCCACTCCCTATAATACCCACTCCCTATAATACCCACTCCCTATAATACCCACTCCCTATAATACCCACTCCCTATAATACCCACTCCCTATAATACCCACTCCCTATAATACCCACTCCCTATAATACCCTCTCCCTATAATACCCACTCCCTATAATACCCACTCCCTATAATACCCACTCCCTATAATACCCACTCCCTATAATACCCACTCCCTATAATACCCACTCCCTATAATACCCACTCCCTATAATACCCACTCCCTATAATACCCACTCCCTATAATACCCACTCCCTATAATACCGACTCCCTATTATACCCTCTCCCTATAATACCCACCCCCATAATACCCACTCCCTATAATACCCTCTCCCTATAATACCCACTCCCTATAATACCCTCTCCCTATAATACCCTCTCCCTATAATACCCACTCCCTATAATACCCTCTCCCTATAATACCCACTCCCTATAATACCCACTCCCTATAATACCAACTCCCTATAATACCCTCTCCCTATAATACCCACTCCCTATAATACCCTCTCCCTATAATACCCACTCCCTATAATACCCACTCCCTATAATACCCTCTCCCTATAATACCCACTCCCTATAATACCCACTCCCTATAATACCAACTCCCTATAATACCCTCTCCCTATAATACCCACTCCCTATAATACCCTCTCCCTATAATACCCACTCCCTATAATACCCTCTCCCTATAATACCCACTCCCTATAATACCCACTCCCTATAATACCAACTCCCTATAATACCCACTCCCTATAATACCAACTCCCTATAATACCCACTCCCTATAATACTCACTCCCTATAATACCCACTCCCTATAATACCCACTCCCTATAATACCCACTCCCTATAATACCCTCTCCCTATAATACCCACTCCCTATAATACCCACTCCCTATAATACCAACTCCCTATAATACCCTCTCCCTATAATACCCACTCCCTATAATACCCTCTCCCTATAATACCCACTCCCTATAATACCCACTCCCTATAATACCAACTCCCTATAATACCCACTCCCTATAATACCAACTCCCTATAATACCCACTCCCTATAATACTCACTCCCTATAATACCAACTCCCTATAATACCCACTCCCTATAATACCAACTCCCTATAATACCCACTCCCTATAATACTCACTCCCTATAATACCCACTCCCTATAATACCCACTCCCTATAATACCCACTCCCTATAATACCCACTCCCTATAATACCAACTCCCTATAATACCCTCTCCCTATAATACCCACTCCCTATAATACCCACTCCCTATAATACCCACTCCCTATAATACCCACTCCCTATAATACCCACTCCCTATAATACCCACTCCCTATAATACCCACTCCCTATAATACCCACTCCCTATAATACCCACTCCCTATAATACCCACTCCCTATAATACCCTCTCCCTATAATACCGACTCCCTATAATACCCACTCCCTATAATACCCACTCCCTATAATACCCACTCCCTATAATAACCTCTCCCTATAATACCCACTCCCTATAATACCCACTCCCTATAATACCCTCTCCCTATAATACCGACTCCCTATAATACCCACTCCCTATAATACCCTCTCCCTATAATACCGACTCCCTATAATACCCACTCCCTATAATACCCTCTCCCTATAATACCCACTCCCTATATTACCGACTCCCTATAATACCCACTCCCTATATTACCGACTCCCTATAATACCCACTCCCTATAATACCGACTCCCTATAATACCCACTCCCTATATTACCGACTCCCTATAATACCCACTCCCTATAATACCCACTCCCTATAATACCCACTCCCTATAATACCCACTCCCTATAATACCCACTCCCTATAATACCCACTCCCTATAATACCGACTCCCTATAATACCCTCTCCCTATAATACCCACTCCCTATAATACCCACTCCCTATAATACCCACTCCCTATAATACCCACTCCCTATAATACCGACTCCCTATAATACCCACTCCCTATAATACCCACTCCCTATAATACCCACTCCCTATAATACCCACTCCCTATAATACACTCTCCCTATAATACCGACTCCCTATAATACCCTCTCCCTATAATACCCACTCCCTATAATACCCACTCCCTATAATACCCACTCCCTATAATACCCTCTCCCTATAATACCCACTCCCTATAATACCCACTCCCTATAATACCCACTCCCTATAATACCCACTCCCTATAATACCCACTCCCTATAATACCCACTCCCTATAATACCCACTCCCTATAATACCCACTCCCTATAATACCGACTCCCTATAATACCCACTCCCTATAATACCCACTCCCTATAATACCGACTCCCTATAATACCCTCTCCCTATAATACCCACTCCCTATAATACCCACTCCCTATAATACCCACTCCCTATAATACCCACTCCCTATAATACCCTCTCCCTATAATACCCTCTCCCTATAATACCCACTCCCTATAATACCCTCTCCCTATAATACCCACTCCCTATAATACCCACTCCCTATAATACCCACTCCCTATAATACCCTCTCCCTATAATACCCTCTCCCTATAATACCCACTCCCTATAATATCCTCTCACTATAATACCGACTCCCTATAATACCCACTCCCTATAATACCCTCTCACTATAATACCGACTCCCTATAATACCCACTCCCTATAATACCCACTCCCTATAATACCCTCTCCCTATAATACCCACTCCCTATAATACCCTCTCCCTATAATACCCACTCCCTATAATACCCACTCCCTATAATACCCTCTCCCTATAATACCCTCTCCCTATAATACCCTCTCACTATAATACCGACTCCCTATAATACCCTCTCCCTATAATACCCACTCCCTATAAAACCCTCTCCCTATAATACCCTCTCCCTATAATACCCACTCCCTATAATACCCACTCCCTATAATACCCACTCCCTATAATACCCTCTCCCTATAATACCCACTCCCTATAATACCCACTCCCTATAATACCCACTCCCTATAATACCCACTCCCTATAATACCCTCTCCCTATAATACCCACTCCCTATAATACCCTCTCCCTATAATACCCTCTCCCTATAATACCCACTCCCTATAATACCCACTCCCTATAATACCCACTCCCTATAATACCCTCTCCCTATAATACCCACTCCCTATAATACCCACTCCCTATAATACCCACTCCCTATAATACCCACTCCCTATAATACCCACTCCCTATAATACCCACTCCCTATAATACCCACTCCCTATAATACCCACTCCCTATAATACCCACTCCCTATAATACCCACTCCCTATAATACCCTCTCCCTATAATACCCACTCCCTATAATACCCACTCCCTATAATACCCACTCCCTATAATACCCACTCCCTATAATACCCACTCCCTATAATACCCACTCCCTATAATACCCACTCCCTATAATACCCACTCCCTATAATACCCTCTCCCTATAATACCCACTCCCTATAATACCCACTCCCTATAATACCGACTCCCTATTATACCCTCTCCCTATAATACCCACCCCCATAATACCCACTCCCTATAATACCCTCTCCCTATAATACCCACTCCCTATAATACCCTCTCCCTATAATACCCTCTCCCTATAATACCCACTCCCTATAATACCCTCTCCCTATAATACCCACTCCCTATAATACCCACTCCCTATAATACCAACTCCCTATAATACCCTCTCCCTATAATACCCACTCCCTATAATACCCTCTCCCTATAATACCCACTCCCTATAATACCCACTCCCTATAATACCCTCTCCCTATAATACCCACTCCCTATAATACCCACTCCCTATAATACCAACTCCCTATAATACCCTCTCCCTATAATACCCACTCCCTATAATACCCTCTCCCTATAATACCCACTCCCTATAATACCCTCTCCCTATAATACCCACTCCCTATAATACCCACTCCCTATAATACCAACTCCCTATAATACCCACTCCCTATAATACCAACTCCCTATAATACCCACTCCCTATAATACTCACTCCCTATAATACCCACTCCCTATAATACCCACTCCCTATAATACCCACTCCCTATAATACCCTCTCCCTATAATACCCACTCCCTATAATACCCACTCCCTATAATACCAACTCCCTATAATACCCTCTCCCTATAATACCCACTCCCTATAATACCCTCTCCCTATAATACCCACTCCCTATAATACCCACTCCCTATAATACCAACTCCCTATAATACCCACTCCCTATAATACCAACTCCCTATAATACCCACTCCCTATAATACTCACTCCCTATAATACCAACTCCCTATAATACCCACTCCCTATAATACCAACTCCCTATAATACCCACTCCCTATAATACTCACTCCCTATAATACCCACTCCCTATAATACCCACTCCCTATAATACCCACTCCCTATAATACCCACTCCCTATAATACCAACTCCCTATAATACCCTCTCCCTATAATACCCACTCCCTATAATACCCACTCCCTATAATACCCACTCCCTATAATACCCACTCCCTATAATACCCACTCCCTATAATACCCACTCCCTATAATACCCACTCCCTATAATACCCACTCCCTATAATACCCACTCCCTATAATACCCACTCCCTATAATACCCACTCCCTATAATACCCACTCCCTATAATACCCACTCCCTATAATACCCACTCCCTATAATACCCACTCCCTATAATACCCACTCCCTATAATACCCACTCCCTATAATACCCACTCCCTATAATACCCACTCCCTATAATACCCTCTCCCTATAATACCCACTCCCTATAATACCCACTCCCTATAATACCAACTCCCTATAATACCAACTCCCTATAATACCCACTCCCTATAATACCCACTCCCTATAATACCGACTCCCTATAATACCCACTCCCTATAATACCCACTCCCTATAATACCCTCTCCCTATAATACCCACTCCCTATAATACCCACTCCCTATAATACCCACTCCCTGTAGTACCCACTCCCTATAATACCCACTCCCTATAATACCCACTCCCTATAATACCCACTCCCTGTAGTACCCACTCCCTATAATACCCACTCCCTATAATACCCACTCCCTATAATACCCACTCCCTATAATACCCACTCCCTATAATACCCTCTCCCTATAATACCCACTCCCTATAATACCCTCTCCCTATAATACCCACTCCCTATAATACCCACTCCCTATAATACCCACTCCCTATAGTACCCACTCCCTATAATACCCACTCCCTATAATACCCTCTCCCTATAATACCCTCTCCCTATAATACCCTCTCCCTATAATACCCACTCCCTATAGTACCCACTCCCTATAATACCCTCTCCCTATAATACCCACTCCCTATAATACCCTCTCCCTATAATACCCACTCCCTTTAATACCCACTCCCTGATTCCATTCCCCTCTGATATTGAAAGTGGGAGACAAGGGGTGAATTTCATGCCCCCAGTTACTGATTTCACACAAAGCACAGATTAAATCAAAGACAATTTATGATTTCTTTTAGCTTTCATTTCTTTATTGAACAATTATGAAGCCGACACAGGGGAACCAGAGATCAGCACCCCAGAGGAGGAGAGGGAGATCCACAGCTTTCTGGACGCTGTCATGGAAACAGCGGTGCTGCAGGTAACATGATCAGTTGTCCACGGTAACTATTAGACAGTATAAATAGTAACTCCATCAGTTGTACACGGTAACTGTGAGACCATTGAGGGATATGATGAGATGTTGGCTCGATTGGATTATGTGATATGGTGAAAAGGTGGGTAGATGGGTTTGGGTCATATGGGGACTCGGTGGGGAGGTGGGGTGGAGGGTTATGGGGACTCGGTGGGGAGGTGGGGTGGAGGGTTATGGGGACTAGGTGGGGTGGTGGGATAGAGGGTTATGGTGACTCGGTGGGGAGGTGGGGTGGAGGGTTATGGGGACTAGGTGGGGTGGTGGGATAGAGGGTTATGGTGACTCGGTGGGGAGGTGGGGTGGAGGGTTATGGGGACTAGGTGGGGTGGTGGGATAGAGGGTTATGGGGACGAGGTGGGGAGGTGGGGTGGAGGGTTATGGGGACTAGGTGGGGTGGTGGGATAGAGGGTTATGGGGACTCGGTGGGGAGGTGGGGTGGAGGGTTATGGGGACGAGGTGGGGTGGTGGGATAGAGGGTTATGGGGACGAGGTGGGGAGGTGGGGTGGAGCATATGGAACGTAGATGGGGTTGAGGGGTATGGTGAGTATGTGGGTCAGTGGGTTTGATCTTCCAGGAACGGTTGGACCTGTTGGGTGATTGGCCTTTGCCAGTTCCTAAAAATTCTTCCATTTTCTTCTCAGATTGCTCACAGTTATTTAGTGGAGAAGGGAACGGGGAAAGTGACCAAGGAGGAATTCAAACAGCAGCTGTATGACATCTGGTTCTGCCTGTACGCTCGCAAAGGATCCAGTCAGTAAGTGATGTTAATAACAATTCAGAATCAAAGAGGATGTGTGTGTTTCTTTGTGTGTGTCTGTGTATCTGTGTCTGTGTCTCTGTGTGTGTGTGTGTCCCTGTAGGTCTCTGTATGTGTCTGTGGTCTCTGTGTGTGTCTCTGTGTGTATGTGTATGTGTGTGTGTCTGTGTGTGTGTCTCTCTCTCTCTGTATCTGTCTGTCTGTGTGTGTGTGTGTCTCTGTGTGTCTCTGCGTGTCTCTCTCTCTGTGTCTCTGTATGTGTCTCTCTGCGTGTGTCTCTGTGTCTGTGTCTCTGTGTGTGTCTGTGTGTGTGTGTGTGTGTCTGTGTGTCTCTGCGTGTCTCTCTCTCTCTGTGTCTCTGTATGTGTCTCTGTGTGTGTCTCTGTGTGTGTATCTGTGTGTGTCTGTGTGTGTGTTTGTCTGTGTGTCTCTGCGTGTGTCTTTCTCTCTGTGTCTCTGTGTGTGTCTCTGTGTGTGTGTGTCTCTCTCTGTATGTGTCTCTGTGTGTGTGTGTGTGTCTGTGTGTCTTTGCGTGTCTCTCTCTGTGTCTCTGCATGTGTCTCTGTGTGTGTGTGTGTCTCTCTGTATGTGTCTCTGTGTGTGTGTGTGTGTGTGTGTGTGTGTCTCTGCGTGTCTCTCTCTCTCTCTGTGTCTCTGTATGTGTCTCTCTGCGTGTGTCTCTGTGTGTGTCTCTGTGTGTGTCTGTGTGTGTGTGTGTGTCTGTGTGTCTCTGCGTGTCTCTCTCTCTCTGTGTCTCTGTATGTGTCTCTCTGCGTGTGTCTCTGTGTGTGTCTCTGTGTGTGTCTGTGTGTGTGTGTGTGTGTGTCTGTGTGTCTCTGCGTGTCTCTCTCTCTCCGTGTCTCTGTATGTGTCTCTGTGCGTGTGTCTCTCTGTGTGTGTCTGTGTGTGTCTCTCTCTCTCTGTCTCTCTGTGTGTGTCTCTCTCTCTGTCTCTCTGTGTGTGTCTCTGTGTGTGTGTCTCTCTGTGTGTGTCTCTCTGTGTGTGTCTGTATGTGTCTCTCTCTCTCTGTCTCTCTGTGTGTGTCTCTCTGTCTGTGTCTCTCTGTGTGGGTCTGTGTGTGTCTCTGTGGGGCCTGGCAGTGCACAACCAGGCAGTTACGATGGGAAGAGACCGAGCTCGACACAGGGATATCTGAGCCTGAATACTCACTGATCTGAAGCACCAACTGAGGCCAAGCTTTGCTCGTGCCGGTGACAGTGCTGTCACATGCTGCAGGCATCGAGCGGCCTGACACCGTGCTGAGGGTGGAGGGAGGCACATATCACTGGCCCAAGCTGGCACTCACTCTCTTTGAGGTCTGGGGAGACCATGGTCATAGTTTGGGCAGCTGCGATGCCTGTACTTACAGCTAACAGAGGATTTCGACAGGGCTCAATGTTTGGGTCATGATCAATGAGAGGTCAAGAGCGACTCAGAGAGGTCAATCTGTTAATGGAGAAAGGAGATGGACACAGTGCCCCTCGGCTGGGAGAAGATAAGCAGCCAGTGATCCTGCTCCATACCAGTGACCATCGCAGCAAAGACTTATAAATTTGGACATGGCCTCAGGACACGATGGGCTTGGTCGCAGTGCACTCCATGGTCAAATAGCCAGTTGCACCCAATGGCCCAGGATCACACAGGAACAATCATTACCTCTGTTAACCTCTGGATGGCAGCGAGAGCCCACTGGAACTGTACCCCAGTGAGAGTCAGTCCCTGTGGAACAGCAACCCAGTGAGAGTCAGTCCCTGTGGAACTGTACCCCGGTGAGAGTCAGTCCCTGTGGAACTGTATCCCAGTGAGAGTCAGTCCCTGTGGAACTGTACCCCGGTGAGAGTCAGTCCCTGTGGAACTGTACCCCTGTGAGAGTCAGTGCCTGTGGAACTGTACCCCTGTGAGAGTCAGTGCCTGTGGAACTGTACCCCAGTGAGAGTCAGTCCCTGTGGAACAGCAACCCAGTGAGAGTCAGTCCCTGTGGAACTGTACCCCGGTGAGAGTCAGTCCCTGTGGAACTGTACCCCTGTGAGAGTCAGTGCCTGTGGAACTGTACCCCTGTGAGAGTCAGTGTCTGTGGAACTGTACCCCAGTGAGAGTCAGTCCCTGTGGAACTGTACCCCTGTGAGAGTCAGTGTCTGTGGAACTGTACCCCAGTGAGAGTCAGTCCCTGTGGAACTGTACCCCAGTGAGAGTCAGTCCCTGTGGAACTGTACCCCAGTGAGAGTCAGTGTCTGTGGAACTGTACCCCAGTGAGAGTCAGTGTCTGTGGAACTGTATCCCAGTGAGAGTCAGTCCCTGTGGAACTGTACCCCAGTGAGAGTCAGTCCCTGTGGAACTGTACCCCTGTGAGAGTCAGTGTCTGTGGAACTGTACCCCAGTGAGAGTCAGTGTCTGTGGAACTGTACCCCAGTGAGAGTCAGTGTCTGTGGAACTGTACCCCAGTGAGAGTCAGTGTCTGTGGAACTGTATCCCAGTGAGAGTCAGTCCCTGTGGAACTGTACCCCAGTGAGAGTCAGTCCCTGTGGAACTGTACCCCTGTGAGAGTCAGTGTCTGTGGAACTGTATCCCAGTGAGAGTCAGTCCCTTTAGAACTGTACCCCAGTGAGAGTCAGTGCCTGTGGAACTGTACCCCTGCGAGAGTCAGTGTCTGTGGAACTGTACCCCAGTGAGAGTCAGTCCCTGTGGAACTGTACCCCAGTGAGAGTCAGTCCCTGTGAAACTGTATCCCAGTGAGAGTCAGTCCCTGTGGAACTGTACCCCTGCGAGAGTCAGTCCCTGTGGAACTGTACCCCTGCGAGAGTCAGTGTCTGTGGAACTGTATCCCAGTGAGAGTCAGTCCCTGTGAAACTGTATCCCAGTGAGAGTCAGTCCCTGTGGAACTGTATCCCAGTGAGAGTCAGTCCCTGTGGAACTGTATCCCAGTGAGAGTCAGTCCCTGTGAAACTGTATCCCAGTGAGAGTCAGTCCCTGTGGAACTGTACCCCAGTGAGAGTCAGTCCCTGTGGAACTGTATCCCAGTGAGAGTCAGTCCCTGTGGAACTGTATCCCAGTGAGAGTCAGTCCCTGTGAAACTGTATCCCAGTGAGAGTCAGTCCCTGTGGAACTGTACCCCTGCGAGAGTCAGTCCCTGTGGAACTGTACCCCTGCGAGAGTCAGTGTCTGTGGAACTGTACCCCAGTGAGAGTCAGTCCCTGTGGAACTGTACCCCAGTGAGAGTCAGTGCCTGTGGAACTGTACCCAGTGAGAGTCAGTCCCTGTGGAACTGTACCCAGTGACAGTCAGTCCCTGTGGAACTGTACCCAGTGAGAGTCAGTCCCTGTGGAACTGTACCCCAGTGAGAGTCAGTCCCTGTGGAACTGTATCCCAGTGAGAGTCAGTCCCTGTGGAACTGTACCCCAGTGAGAGTCAGTCCCTGTGGAACTGTACCCCGGTGAGAGTCAGTCCCTGTGGAACTGTACCCCGGTGAGAGTCAGTGTCTGTGGAACTGTACCCCAGTGAGAGTCAGTCCCTGTGGAACTGTACCCCAGTGAGAGTCAGTCCCTGTGGAACTGTACCCCAGTGAGAGTCAGTCCCTGTGGAACTGTACCCCAGTGAGAGTCAGTCCCTGTGGAACTGTACCCCTGCGAGAGTCAGTGTCTGTGGAACTGTACCTCAGTGAGAGTCAGTGTCTGTGGAACTGTACCCCAGTGAGAGTCAGTCCTGGCCTTGTGAGAGCAGTGAGAGTTCCGATTGCAGAGCCTGACACGCTGCCCTTATCTTCCTCAATCCAGCCCCGATTCGTCTGGTTTCGAGCACGTGTTTGTCGGTGAGACCCGTGGTGGGCAAAGGGTCATTGGATTCCACAACTGGATCCAGTTATACCTCCAGGAAAAGCTCGGACATGTGGATTACAGAGGATATAGCATGCAAAATAATCAGCTCACAGTGAGTAACACAGGGGACAGAGAGGGAAGTGAGTGACAGACTGGAATCTAATCGAGGGGTTCGGGGGGGTTTATACATAGAATAACAGATACCCGGGAGTGAGTTACAGACTGGAATCTAATCGAGGGGTTCGGGGGGTTTATATATAGAATAACAGATACCCGGGAGTGAGTTACAGGCTGGGATCTAATCGAGGGGTTCGGGGGGTTTATATATAGAATAACAGATACCCGGGAGTGAGTTACAGGCTGGAATCTAATCGAGGGGTTCGGGGGGTTTATATATAGAATAACAGATACCCGGGAGTGAGTTACAGGCTGGAATCTAATCGAGGGGTTCGGGGGGTTTATATATAGAATAACAGATACCCGGGAGTGAGTTACAGACTGGAATCTAATCGAGGGGTTCGGGGGGGTTTATATATAGAATAACAGATACCCGGGAGTGAGTTACAGACTGGAATCTAATCGAGGGGTTCGGGGGGTTTAGATATAGAATAACAGATACCCGGGAGTGAGTTACAGGCTGGAATCTAATCGAGGGGTTCGGGGGGTTTATATATAGAATAACAGATACCCGGGAGTGAGTTACAGGCTGGAATCTAATCGAGGGGTTCGGGGGGTTTATATATAGAATAACAGATACCCGGGAGTGAGTTACAGGCTGGAATCTAATCGAGGGGTTCGGGGGGTTTATATATAGAATAACAGATACCCGGGAGTGAGTTACAGACTGGAATCTAATCGAGGGGTTCGGGGGGGTTTATATATAGAATCACAGATACCCGGGAGTGAGTTACAGGCTGGAATCTAATCGAGGGGTTCGGGGGGTTTATATATAGAATAACAGATACCCAGGAGTGAGTTACAGACTGGAATCTAATCGAGGGGTTCGGGGGGTTTATATATAGAATAACAGATACCCAGGAGTGAGTTACAGACTGGAATCTAATCGAGGGGTTCGGGGGGTTTATATATAGAATAACAGATACCCGGGAGTGAGTTACAGACTGGAATCTAATCGAGGGGTTCGGGGGGTTTATATATAGAATAACAGATACCCAGGAGTGAGTTACAGACTGGAATCTAATCGAGGGGTTCGGGGGGGTTTATATATAGAATAACAGATACCCAGGAGTGAGTTACAGGCTGGAATCTAATCGAGGAGTTCGGGGGGGTTTATATATAGAATAACAGATACCCAGGAGTGAGTTACAGGCTGGAATCTAATCGAGGAGTTCGGGGGGGTTTATATATAGAATAACAGATACCCGGGAGTGAGTTACAGACTGGAATCTAATCAGGGGTTCGGGGGGTTAATATATAGAATAACAGATATCAGTGTCTTAATTCCCCTTTCTCATCCCCTTTCCCCTTCCCACAGCCGGACGAGAACAAGCACCTCCTCACGCTCCAGTTCAGCTGGAAGAATGGGATTAAGCCCCGGGGTAGCTGCTTCATGGGGGTGAGCCCGGAGTTTGAGTTTGCCCTCTACACCATCTCCTTCCTCAGCTCTCCAGGCCGACACCTGAAGCTGAGGTTCAGTCAGTACGAGGTGGAGATCGTCTGTCACAGCAACATCCACAAAAACATTGAGACCACCTACCCCATTCTGCTGCGGTATTTATCAGTCACTTCATAGAAGCACAGTAGGTACAGCACAGGAAGAGGCCATTCGGCCCATCGTGCCTGTGCTGGCTCTTTGAAAGAGCTATCCAATCAGTCCCATTCCCCTGCCCTTTCCCCGCAGCCCTGTAAATTTTTTCCCTTCAAGTATTTATCCAATTCCCTTTTGAAAGTTATTATTGAATCTGCTTCCACCGCCCTTTCAGGCAGCACATTCCAGATCATCACAACTCGCTGCGTAAAAGAATGTTTCCTCATCTCGCCTCTGGCTCTTTTGTTGATCACCTTAAATCTGTGTCCTCTGGTTACTGAATCTTCTGCCACTGGAAACAGTTTCTCGTTATTTACTCCGTCAAACCCCCTCATGATTTTGAACACCTCGATCAAATCTCCCCTTAACCTTCTCTGCTCTAAGGAGAACAACCCCAGCTTCTCCAGTCTCTCCACATAACTGAAGTCCCTCATCCCTGGTACCATTCTAGTAAATCTCCTCTGCACCCTCTCTAAGGCCTTCACATCCTTCCTAAAGAGCGGTGACCAGGATTGGACACAATCCTCCAGCTGAGGCCGAACCAGTGTTTTATAAAGGTTGAGCATAACGTCCTTGCTTTTGTACTCTCTGCCTCCATTAATAAAGCCCAGGATCCCATATGCTTTTTTAACAGCCTTCTCAACTTGTCCTGTCACCTTCAAAGATTTGTGTACATTCACCCCCAGGTCTCTCTGTTCCTGCACCCCCTTTAAAATTGGACCATTTCGTTTATTTTGCCTCTCCTCATTCTTCCGACCAAAATGCATCACTTCACACTTCTCTGTGTTAAATTCCACCTGCCGTGTGTCTGCCCATTTCACCAGTCTGTCTCTGTCCTCCTGAAGTCTGTTACTATCCTCCTCATTGTTTACTACATTTCTGAGTTTCGTGTCAGCTGCAAACTTTGAAATTCTACCCTCGAGACCCGAGTCCGGGTCATCAATAAATATCAAAAAGAGCAGTGGCCACAAAACTCAACCCCGAGGAACCCCTAAACCCTCGTGGACTCGGTGAACCACGGAAACAAAACCCAGTAATCGTCAGTTTTTAAATTAAAATTGTTCTGAATATTTTGCACATCAGGTGAGATCTGTAAATGAGATTCCACAGCTACTTTTCCATTCGTGGTCAAACACTCCCAGGGCAGGTACAGGGTGAGATACAGAGTAAAGCTCCCTCTACACTGTCCCATCAAACACTCCCAGGGCAGGTACAGCACGGGTTAGATACAGAGTAAAGCTCCCTCTACACTGTCCCATCAAACACTCCCAGGGCAGGTACAGGGTTAGATACAGAGTAAAGCTCCCTCTACACTGTCCCACCAAACACTCCCAGGGCAGGTATAGCACGGGTTAGATACAGAGTAAAGCTCACTCTACACTGTCCCATCAAACACTCCCAGGGCAGGTACAGCATGGGTTAGATACAGAGTAAAACTCCCTCTACACTGTCCCATCAAACACTCCCAGGGCAGGTACAGGGTGAGATACAGAGTAAAGCTCCCTCTACACTGTCCCATCAAACACTCCCAGGGCAGGTACAGGGTTAGATACAGAGTAAAGCTCCCTCTACACTGTCCCATCAAACACTCCCAGGGCAGGTACAGCACGGGTTAGATACAGAGTAAAGCTCCCTCTACACTGTCCCATCAAACACTCCCAGGGCAGGTACAGCACGGGTTAGATGCAGAGTAAAGCTCCCTCTACACTGTCCCATCAAACACTCCCAGGGCAGGTACAGGGTTAGATACAGAGTAAAGCTCCCTCTACACTGTCCCACCAAACACTCCCAGGGCAGGTACAGCACGGGTTAGATACAGAGTAAAGCTCACTCTACACTGTCCCATCAAACACTCCCAGGGCAGGTACAGCATGGGTTAGATACAGAGTAAAGCTCCCTCTACACTGTCCCATCAAACATTCCCAGGGCAGGTACAGGGTTAGATACAGAGTAAAGCTCCCTCTCCACTGTCCCATCAAACACTCCCAGGGTCAGGTACAGGGTTAGATACAGAGTAAAGCTCCCTCTACACTGTCCCATCAAACACTCCCAGGGCAAGTACAGGGTTAAATACAGAGTAAAGCTCCCTCTACACTGTCCCATCAAACACTCCCACGGCAGGTACAGGGTTAGATACAGAGTAAAGCTCTCTCTACACTGTCCCATCAAACACTCCCACGGCAGGTACAGGGTTAGATACAGAGTAAAGCCCCCTCTACACTGTCCCATCAAACACTCCCAGGGCAAGTACAGCACGGGTTAGATACAGAGTAAAGCTCCCTCTACACTGTCCCATCAAACACTCCCAGGGCAGGTACAGGGTTAGATACAGAGTAAAGCCCAAGACACACTGAGGTACTAACTTTTTAGCTGCTCTAATTGAATCTTTGTTGCTTTAAGCTGAGCTTGGTATCTCTCCCTGTTCTCCTGGGAGTTATTTTCTTTTAATTTGTAGAAGTACTTTTTTCAGTCTAAGTGGTCCACACCTGTGACCAGTTTGCCCCTGTGGTTTTGTTTTACTGTGTGCCCTTCTTTGGCCACTAGGGATGGACCTGGTTTCATTTTGCCTTGGAGTGGTTTGAAAGGCCTAGTCATTGGATCACGCAGTGCCTGTCTCTCACCCGATAAACATGCGGGTGCTGAAGGGTCCAATATGGTGTGTGGCTTGCACTCGCTCGGTCCATGCTGGGACAGTCCTGCTGCCAAAATGGTTTGGGCACCCAGGGGTCGTTCAGGGTGCGACTCGCACGCTGGGTCATGTGCTGATGAGGCGAGAGGCCAATTCTGCCTGTCCTCTTACTCATCAGCTGCTGCCATTGGGTTGAATTTGGCCAAAGATTTCCCATTCTCCCTCAGTGTTGGTAATTTGCCAGCCTGGCAGGATCGCCCACTCAAATCCTCCACCATTTTGGTAGATGTAGCCCTCCTGAAATCTGGACCCAGCGTTAAGTTGTCAGTCGCCTTGGTGTGGCTCATCAGATCGGATGTAATTCCGGAGTGACTGGTGCCCACCCGTCCCCACATGGAGGTCTAATACTGCTTCAGGGGCGCTGGGAGAAACCAGATCAAATCATCGACTCCCTCTACACGCATTGTGATAGGAAACAGCCGTTTACATTATCAACAAATTCTTGCAGCTGATCTGCAGGTGATTTCACCATTATGCAGTCAGTCTATCAGCTACCTGAGGGGTTTAATCTGAAATCTATCCAATTTATATTAATCGCAGACACTGATGTCAACTGTAAATTTATCAGCATCACTGCTGTCACCGTAGCATAACTGAAGAGCCTTTGTAACCTTTGTGATTTATTTCATCAATTAACCCCATCTATTAGTAATTTACACACTCAATCTTTCAGTTTAAATGCTGACAACTCTGGGGAAGATTTTCTACTGTAAGCCCACCCATTTCTTGCCTGTACAATCTGGGGGGCTCCTCAGCCATGCCTCGGACGCCCCAGACCCACCTGACACAATGTTGGGGGGGGGGCCTGTGAGTGGACGAGCAGCCCGCCCACCTGAAGCAGGCAGGAGGTTGCTTACATGTGTACATTGGTGTCCTACCCCAGTTGTAGGACCTCATACCCACCCCGCCCCCCCGTGGCAATTTTAGGTACAAATGGGTAAATTGTGCCCCTCCCATTTGCAGCAGGCGGTGAGGGACTGAGCCACGCTGCAGGGATTGGAGCAGGAGTTGCCCGGGCTTTCCGCAGCCCTGCGTGGGGGCGCTGCCCGCGAATGTTCATTGAGCATGCGGTGCCTCGCCTGAATTACACCGACGAGGCCCGAAGCTGAGAGTGGATCAGGCTTCCTGACACTGGCTTCAGGCTGGCAGCATGGCTACTCCGGAAATTCCCGGCCGGTTTGGGCGGAGGTAGACAATCCCCACCTTCCCGCGTATAACAGATTTGGACGTGATGCCAAATGGTAATCAATGCCTCATTTATTAATGGTTAAATCAAACATGCAAACGTACCAAATATTGGAAAACAATATTACCCCATTTGACCTCTGGGCAGAGTTTGTAATTAAGTTGGCGACATGGTCGTTTCAAGCTTTCCGACAGTGAGGGAGTTCTCTGATAGTCAGGTGGCCTTCTGACAGCTGGATGATCTTCGCTGATTCCTCTGCCTTGAGCTCAAAAGACGCTGGGTTTTTATGTCTCCCCTGGCAGGAACCTCACACCATATATGGAACAATATTCATAAGACCCTTATAGATTAACAAAGTTGTTTTTCAAAGAATTCAAGATGGTGAGCTTGTTTTAACATTCCTCATTTAACCACGAGACCCTTTGCAAGGTTGTTTTTCAAGGTGGACAATTTGTTTGACTGCACTCCTCTCACTACCTCGTCATGGCCCTCGTCTTATCGCTATCTTTGGATTATTGTTCCGCTTTCATAGAATCATAGGAAATTCACAGCACAGAAGGAGGCCATTCGGCCCATCCTGTCCACACCGGCCAAAAATGAACCACCCAGTCTAATCCCACTTTCCAGCCCTGTAGGTTACAGCACTTCAGGTGCACATCCAGGTACTTTTTAAATGAGTTGAGGGTTTCTGCCTCTCCCTTTCAGGCAGTGAGTTCCAGACCCTCACCACCCTCTGGGTGAAAAAGTTTCTCCTCAGCTCCCCTCTAATCCTTCTACCAATTACTTTAAATCTATGCCCCCTGGTTACTGATCCCTCTGCGAAGGGAAATAGGTCCTCCCTATCCACTCTATCTGGGCCCCTCATAATTTTATACACCTCAATTAAATTGCCCCTCAGCCTCTTTTGTTCCAAAGAAAACAACCCCAGCCTATCCAACCTTTTCTCATAGCTAAAATTCTCCAGTCCTGGCAACATCCTCGTAAATCTCCTCTGCACCCTCTCTATTGCAATCACATCTTTCCTGTAATGTGGTGACCAGAACTGTACACAGTACTCAAGCTGCGGCCTAACTAGTGTTTTATACAGTTCTAGCATAACATCCCTGCTCTTATATTCTATGCCTCAGCTAATAAAGGAAAGTATCCCGTATGCCCTTTTAACCACCTTATCTACCTGTCCTGCTACCTTCAGTGATCTGTGGACATGCACTCCAAGGTCCCTCTGTTCCTCTACACCTCCCAGTATCCTCCCATTTATTGTGTACTCCCTTGTCTTGTTTGCCCTCCCCAAATGCATTACCTCACACTTCTCCAGATTGAATTCCATTTGCCATTTTTCTGCCCACCTGACCAGTCCATTGATATCTTCCTGCAGTCTACAGCTTTCCTCCTCACTATCAACCACACGGCCAATTTTTGTATCATCTCCAAACTTCTTGATCAAACCCCCCACATCCACATCCAAATCATTAATATATACCACAAAAAGCAAGGGACCTGGTACTGAGCCCTGCGGAACCCCACTGGAAACAGCCTTCCAGTCGCAAAAAGCAAGCTTTTTGGGTCATTGTTTCTCCTTTACCAAGTATCTGCCCTGCTTCTCAATGAGGGTGACAAGGGGTCAGTCACTGGTCAAAGGTTAACAGTTTACAATTCAGCAAAATACACAGTGCAGCCTGCAGAGCATGATGGTAACATTAAGAAAATGATGTCAATTTTTCCCTATTTCCAATATTCTCACACCCGCACCATGTTTCGAAGGTTAATAAACAATTGTTGGTTTGTGACTTTATTGTCTGATTTCTTCTTTGACTATTGACCACACAGGGTTAATTGATTCACTCAGTCGTGTCTGTGGATCCTGGTGGGAGGTTCGTTGTGTGAACGTTAATATAATCCAAACTGGTTGAGATAAGACAGTTTGGTGGGTCAAATTTAGGTGTTGTTAACTCTGAGAGAGAGACTGGGTGGTAAACTCGAGGCTGTTCCTTAACAAGTGGTTACAGTGAAGGGTCAGGGATTTGTCTGATGCCCTTGATGGATATGTTTGTCAGGGAATTGATCCCAGTGTTCCTACAGAGTGAGTGAGTGAGTGAGGAATGAGTGAGTGAGTGAGTGAGGAGAGAGTGAGGAGTGAATGAGATGTGAGTGAGGAGAGAGTGAGTGAGGAGTGAGTGAGTGAGGAGTGGGTGAGGAGAGAATGAGGTGTGAGTGAGGAGAGAGAGGAGTGAGTGAGGAGAGAGAGGAGTGAGTGAGGAGTGAGTGAGTGAGGAAAGAGTGAGTGAGGAATGACTGGGGAGAGGGTGAGGAGAGAGTAAGGAGTGAGTGAGGAGAGAGTAACGATGTCCCATCTCCCCAGCAGGAGCCAAGCATAAGGCTGTCTACGGCTTCAGAGACTTGGGACTCGAACTCATGGGTACTTGCGTGAAATGAAGGATGTTTGAGGAACATCATAACTACGTGCAAGCTCTGAGGTCAATCACTGAGGATGTGCAACCACTGACAGCTGTGGATTTTGAGTCTACAGCTCAGGGAATCTTCTGTTCTTGCCAGGCACCAATAAAGCGTGTGGCAGCTTCATTGGAATCTGCTTCAGAGCCCCACCCAAGAATTGGCCAGGGACCACCCAGTGCCCCCACTTCCACTGATGCATGGACTGCAGCTCAGGTGGCTGTAGGGGAGAGAATAGAGAGCACCTTGTGAACCAGCTCCCAGACCCTGGGGTTCACGATGAAGGCTGCTGTCGCCAGAGGTTTCAGGGTCTGAGAGCTTCCATTAGACTAGCCATCCCACTGACCAGTGGGGACTCAGATCCAGGACGTAGTGAGAGGGCGATGGTTGGAGTCCACCTGCCTGATCCCATCATCTCCCAGGATAGCAGCATATTCCCGGCCTCCGGCCTTACCCCTCGGAGCACCAGATCAGGAGCACGTAGGAGGTCACACCAGGCTGCCCAGGAACAAGCTCCGGAGATGCAGCCTGCAGTGGCTTCCTGCTCAATCCCACCAACCTTTTGTAGAAAAGGAACCGTCAACCACCTCCCGCTATACTGGCCTGAGCAGAAGCACGAGAACAGGTGATGGAAAGGCAGGCGCAGTGACCTGGAAACACACACTGTTAGGAGAGAGTAGGTTGGCTTGTGTTCACTTTGGACTTTGTTATATTAAAACAGAATGTGCATTGACATGGGGCTTTCTTATTGATGGAGGTTAGAGTCACACAGGAAAGGGGACCACTCATTTGGCGATTATTGACATGGTCACTTTGGGGCAAAGTGGGCTGATGTCAAGTTCTAAGGTGAGTCCTGGACTGAAGAATTGTTCCCTATTTCAAGGTGGGCAGAAGAGACTGATGACTAAGGTAACTGTGAAACAGAAGAGAAGAATTCCGTGATGATCTGTGCTCTGAAGCCCCCCTTGTATCAGTGAAGCCTTTGAGTTCAGGTCCTACTTCTAACTCTGAAGCGGCACGAGATACCTGCTCAAGAATGTCCAAGTCCAGACCTTTTTGGATGATGACATTACGCAGGGCACAGCAAGCTGCAACAATATGTGACACACGATCTGCAGCGCCCCTTCCGACAAACCTAGTGCCCCTTTAAGATCCCAATGGTCCTCTCGATGACCAATGTTGTAGAGGACTCATTGTAGCATTCCTCTGCTGCTATCAGGGCCGCTCTGAGTGGGGTCATTGTCCACGGGAGCTGGGGTTAGGCCTTGTCAGCCACAAACCATCTGTTGACCTGAGTTTTTTCGTTGAAGATTTCGAGGAGGGCTGGACAGCAGCAACTTCCAGTCTATCTGGCGTTCATGTGTGGGATCCTTTGCAGGCTGTTGTACACAAGCTGAGCATTGAGGGAGTGGAAGTGCTCCATGTTGAGGAAGCTGAAGAGGGTTTTATGTAGGAGCTCACAAAGCAATTTGGATGCCATTGATCAGCCTTGGGTAATCCAGCAATCCTGTATAACTGGATGGCTCGATCTCACCACTGCCTGGCTGTGATGTCAAAGGTGATGAATTTAAGAACATAAGAACATATGAAATAGGAGCAGGAGTAGGCCATTCGGCCCCTCGAGCCTGCTCCGCCAATCAATCAGATCATGGCTGATCTTTGACCTCAACTCCACTTTCCTGCCCGATCCCCGTATCCCTCAATTCTCTTAGAGTTTCCTCAACATGGACGACTTCCACTCCCTCAATCTCAGCCTTGACTATCCTCAACGACGGAGCATCCACAGCCCTCTGGGGTAGAGAATTCCAAAGATTCATACCCTCTGAGTGAAGAAATTCCTCCTCATCTCAGTCTTAAATGTCCAATCCCTTATCCTGAGACTGTGCCCCCTTGTTCTAGACTCTCCAGCCTGGGGAAACAGCCTCTCAGCATCTACCCTGTCAAGCCCCCTCAGAATCTTATACGTTCCAATGGGATCACCTCTCATTCTTCTAAACCCCAGAGAGTATAGGCCCATTCTACTCAATCTCTTCTCATAGGACAACCCTCTCATCCCAGGATTTAATCTAGTGAACCTTCGTTGCACCGCCTCTAAGACAAGTGTATCCTTCCTTAGATAAGGAGACCAAAACTGTACACAGTACTCCAGGTGAGGTCTCACCAAAGCTCTGTACAATTGTAGCAAGACTTCCTTACTCTTGTACACTTTACATAGAATTACATAGAATGTACAGCACAGAAACAGGCCAATCGGCCCAACAGGTCTATGCCGGTGTTTATTCTCCACACCAGCCTCCTCCCATCCTACATTATCTCGCCCTATCATCATATCCTTCTATTCCTTTCTCCCTCATGTGTTTATCCAGCTTCCCCTTAAATCCATCCACACTATTCACCTCAACCACTCCTTGTGGGAGTGAGTTCCACATTCTCACCACTCTCTGGGTAAAGAAGTTTCTCCTGAATTCCCTATTGGATTTATTAGTGACTCTCTTATATTTATGGTCCCTAGTTCTGGTCTCCCCCACAAGTGGAAACATCTTCTCTACGTCTACCCTATCAAACCCTTTCATAATCTTAAAGACCTCTATCAGGTCACCCCTTCTCTTTTCTAGAGAAAAGATCCCCAGCCAGTTCAATCTTTCCTGATAGTTATAGCTTCTCAGTTCTGGTATCATCCTAGTAAATCTTTTATGCACCTTCTCAAGTGCCTCCATAACCTTTTTGTAATATGGAGACCAGAACTGTGCACAATACTCCAAATGTGGTCTAACCAAGGTTCTATACAAGTTTAACATAACTCCTCTGCTTTTCAATTCTATCCCTCTAGAAATGAACCTCGTGCTTGATTTGCCTTTTTTATGACCTTAATAGCCTGCGTCGCTCCTTTTAATGATTTGTGTATCTGGAACCCCAGATACCTCTACTTCACTGTCCAATTTAGACTCTTATTTTCCAATTTGGAATTTCTCGTTGGTTTTACACTCCTGAAAAGTGATCTCCCTATTAAGGGCAAGCACTGCTTTAAATTTGCCTCCCATCCCCCATTACTCCCCCGCGCTCCGTGAAGTCACCAGCAATCAAGAGTTGGATCACTTCTCTGCAGGTGCGTTAGATTCTTTAGTGAGGTTTAGAGAGCCCTCTGTTTGTTGCTGGGTTGTCTGACTGAAGCAGCCAGAAACTCTGTTTGTTTCCCAAATGTTTCGCTGTGATATCTCCGTGGAGCCAAATGTAAGCCTGGGGATTGGGAGAGATATAGAAACCAGCAAAGGATGACCAAAAAATTGATAAAAAGGGAGAAAATAGAATATGAAAATAAACTAGCAAGAAATATGAAAACAGATTGTAAGAGCTTCTACAAGTATGTAAAAAGGAAGAGATTAGTGAAAGTAAACGTGGGTCCCTCAGAGGCTGAGACAGGAGAAATTATAATGGGGAATAAGGAGATGGCAGAGACATTAAACAAATATTTTGTATCTGTCTTCACAGTGGAGACACAAAAAACATATCAGAAATAGTGGGGAACCAAGGGTCTAACAAGAGTGAGGAACTTAAAGTGATTATTATCAGTAGAGGAAAAGTATTGGAGAAATTAATGGGACTAAAAGCCAACAAATCCCCTGGACCTGATGGCCTACATCCTAGGGTTCTAAAAGAGGTGCCTGCAGAGATAGTGGATGCATTGGTTGTGATCTTCCAAAATTCCCTAGATTCTAGAACGGTCCCCATGGATTGGAAGGTAACAAATGTAACCCCACTATTCAGGAAAGGAGGGAGAGAAAAAACAGGGAACTACAGGCCAGTTAGCCTGACATCAGCAGAAGGGAAAATGCTGGAATCCATTATTAAGGAAGTGGTTACAGGGCACTTAGAAAATCATAATATGATTAGACAGAGTCAACATGGTTTTATGAGCATGGTTCGGGTACAGTCTATGCACATTCCCACAAGGCAGAAATGGATGACAAAAGAGATAGTGAATAAGATGAAATGGAAAAAAGGGGCATATGACAGATGTCAGGTTGATAAAACAAGTGAGAACCAGGCTGAATATAGAAAGTTCAGAGGGGAAGTGAAAAAGGAAATAAGAGGGGCAAAGAGAGAGTATGAGAATGACCAACATAAAAAGGAATCCAAAAGTCTTCTATAGGCATGTAAACAATAAAAGGGTAGTAAGAGGAGGGGTGGGGTCGATTAGTGACCATAAAGGAGATCGACTCATGGAGGCAGTGGGCATGGCCGAGGTACTAAATGAGTACTTTGCATCTGTCTTTACCAAGGAAGAAGATGCTGCCAGAGTCTCAGTAAAGGAAGATATAGTTGAGATACTGGATGGGTTAAAATTGATAAAGAAGAGGTACTAGAAAGGCTAGCTGTACTTAAAGCAGATAAGTCACCCAGTCCGGATGGGATGCACCCGAGGATGCTAAGGGGAGTAAGGGTGGAAATTGCGGAGGTACTGGCCATAATCTTCCAAACATCCGTAGGTACGGGGGTGGTGCCAGAGGACTGGAGAATTACAAATGTTACACCCTTGTCCAAAAAAGGTGTAAGGATAAACCCAGCAACGACAGGCCAATCAATTTAACCTTAGTGGTGGGGAAACTTTTAGAAATGATAATCCGGGACAGAATTAACAGTCACTTGGACGAGTGTGGATTGATTAGGGAAAGCCAGCGTGGATTTGTTAAAGGCAAATCATGTTTAACTAACTTGATAGAGTTTTTTGATGAGATAACAGAGAGGGTCGATGAGGGCAATGCAGCTGATGTGGTGTATATGGACTCTCAAAAGGCGTTTGATAAAGTGCCGCATGGTGGGCTTATCATCAAGATTGAAGCCCATGGAATAAAGGGGGCAGTAGCAACATGGATACAAAATTGTCTAAGTGACAGGAAACAGAGAGTAGTGGTGAATGATTGTTTTTCGGACTGGAGGTGTAAGATTCTCAAAATTCACAGATCCCCCAAAAACTCAGAGAAAAACCCTAAAGAAATTGACCTTTACCCTGAGTCTGGGAAAACTTTGGCCATTGACTATAATCCTAAAATGGAAGGATAGTTGAGAGGTCACCAGACGAAATCTACAACCCACACGTGGAAGGTGGGAGAATTACTGCTTCAGACATGTCTCTGTTTTAATGCAAAACGGACAGCAGGGGGTCGATAAGCACTCCCATTGAAAGAGATAACTGTTTCCAGACTGGTGGGGCCATGCTTTTGTTTTAATGCAAAACCTATCAACACCTAGGACGTTGGATACAAAAGGAAGCCTTATGTGACAAGCTCTAAATCAGAATTAAAAACAATGACACATTGGGAGAAGCAATTTGCAATATGATTGGGACCATCAAAAGGCCATCAAAGAACTTTGTAAGAACTGTTTAAACAGACCATTGTAGAAGAGACAGCCACAAGGCGAAAGCTCTCTCTCTCTCTCTGGCTTGCTGGCTCTGGTGGGCTGCTTGTGTTGGTTCTGCCTGTGTCTGGAAAGAAGAGCAGTTTGTAGTTTCCAGCAAACAACAAGGCGAGGGGAAGGCAGTTTGACAAGGAAGATCAGCAGCTCTAGAAGCAGGCCGACACACAAGAAGAAACTGTCTTGGTTCTGCCTGTGTCTGGAAAGAAGAGCAGTTTCCAGCAGACAACAAGGAAAGCAGTTCGACAGGGAAGGACAGCAGCTCTAGAAGCAGGCTGACACACAAGAAGAAACCAGAGCAACAGTCCCAGTGACCATCAGACACCTCGCGGCAACAAGGGCCTTACGAAACAACCAACCGAATATTACCACCAACCAACCGGGTAATATTGAGCCACCGCGATCAAAGAAAACCAACTTGGGAGAAAACCGAAGATCCGCAAAGTTTCCACTCTACAATCTATTTCTGACTTACCTCTGGGTGAATTACTATCAAGGTTTCGTTTGGTGAGCATTATCCCTGGTCCTTTAGAGTCCAACCTAACTAGTACAGTGGGATTTGGGAGGGGTGAGGTATCTTTCTACTGTAATTTCCCTCGTGTGTACTGGAGTGTTCCCCATTTTATTAGAGTGTTAAGATTGTTGTGTTGTATTTCCTCTCTTGAATAAAGGTCAAAGTTTCTTGCACCAAAACCAGTTGTCTGCTGCACTTTGTCACAACCCCCAAATAAGTCCAAGGTCTAGAACCCAGGGAGTGGGAGCGATTCGAACCGCTCAGTAGTCAGAGGTGAAGCTGACACACAGACCACCACCCCCTACAGAGGGAGGTGTACAGTGGTGTTCCACAGGGGTCGGTGCTGGGACCACTGCTTTTTTTGATGACTTGGACTTGGGTGTACAGGGTACAATTTCAAAATTTGCAGATGACACAAAACTTGGAAGGGTAGTGAACAGTGAGGATATAGACAGGTTGGTGGCATGGGCAGACACATGGCAGATGAAATTTAACACAGAAAAATGCGAAGTGATTCATTTCAGTGGGAAGAACGAGGAGAGGCAATATAAACTAGAGGGCACAATTCTAAAAGGGGTCCAGGAACAGAGAGATCTGGGGGTGTATGTGCACAAATTGTTGAAGGTGGCAGGGCAGGTTGAGAAAGTGGTTAAAAAAGCATACGGGATTCTGGGCTTTATAAATAGAGGCACAGAGTACAAAAGCAAGGAAGTCATGATGAACCTTTATAGAACACTGGTTCAGCCACAACTGGAGTATTGTGCTCAGTTCTGGGCACCGCACTTTAGGAAAGATGTGAAGGCCTTAGAGAGGGTGCAGAAGAGATTTACTGGAATGATTCCAGGGATGAGGGACTTTAGTTATGTGGATAGACTGGAGAAGCTGGGGTTGTTCTCCATGGAACAGAGATGGTTGCGAGGAGATTTAATAGAGGTATTCAAAATCATGAATAGACAATGTAGATAGAGAGAAACTGTTCCCATTGGCAGAAGGGTCAAGAACCAGAGGATATAGATTTAAGGTGATTGGCAAAAGAACCAAAGGTGACATGAGGAAAAACATTTTTACACAGCGAGTGGTTAGGATCTGGAATGCGCTGCCCGAGGGGGTGGTGGAGGCAGATTCAATCATGGCCTTCAAAAGGGAACTGGATAAGTACTTGAAAGGAAAAAATTTGCAGGGCTACGGGGATAGGGTGAGGGAGTGGGACTAGCTGGATTGCTCTTGCATAGAGCCAGGATGGACTCGATGGGCCAAATGGCCTCCTTCTGTGCTGTAACCTTTCTATGATTCTATGATTCTATGAAGGATGCCTCTGCTGGTTTTGATCAGTGCTTGTCTTTATATAAATCCTGATTATTTGCAGTAATGACCCTTGATTCCTAATTATGGCCAGCAGAAGCTCGCTCTGTATCCTCACTGACTCCCTGTCGAGTTTCTTTGCTAGTTTTATATTGGAGGGAAACCACAGTTCAATATCCCGTCAGGTATAAAGTTTAGTAAATGATGGTTCAGTTCGTTGGGTGTTTACTTTTTAGTTTGGTTGCTGTGCGTAGGACAATATTTGTGTGTTAAGAGAATGAGTTGGCTGAACTTGCAACAACGTCAGTTACAGGGTATGAGGTTGGATCTGTTTTGCGGGAACAATTTTGTTTTCCCATTAAACCTACCGAGAGTGAACTGGCGATTCTGCAGACCTTTTGACTAGACGTCTGTAGGAACTTCCAGTATAGGTATGTTGTTCCTCCAAGATCAAAGTTCAGGACATGAACTTATTCACGGAGGACAAGGAAGCAATGGGACCTGGTGCTTGATCTTCCCATTCTCAGTTGGTTCTTGTTGCCAAAGCATTAGTGTTTACGAAAGTGATGGACAGGGAAAGACCAGTTGGTCTATCGAGCCTGCCCCACATGATTCCCAGCACCCACCACCCGCCAGCAGTGATGGAATCTCCTGGCAGAAGCAAAAAATATTTTTAAAAACAACTCATTGGCAATTTATAGAGAATCATAGAATCATAGAAAGTTACAGCACAGAAGGAGGCCGTTCGGCCCATTGCATCCATGCCGGCTGAAAAAGCTATCCAGCTTAATCCCACTTTCCAGCCCTTGGTCCGTAGCCCTGTAGGTTCTGGCACTTCAGGTGCACATCCAGGTACTTTTTAAATGAGTTGAGGGTTTCTGCCTCTACCACCCTCTCAGGCAGTGAGTTCCAGACCCCCACCACCCTCTGGGTGAAAAAAATTCTCCTCAGCTCCCCTTAATCCTTCTACCAATTACTTTAAATCTATATCCCCTGGTCACTGACCCTTCTGCTAAGGGAAATAGGTCCTCCGTATCCACTCTATCTAGGCCTCTCATAATTTTATACACCTCAATTAAATCTCCCCTCAGCCTCCTCTGTTCCAAAGAAAACAACCCCAGCCTATCCAATCTTTTCTCATAGCTAAAATTCTCCAGCCCTGGCAACATCCTCGTAAATCACCTCTGTACCCTCTCTAGTGCAATCACATCTTTCCTGTAATGTGGTGACCAGAACTGTACACAGTACTCAAGCTGTGGCCTAACCAGTATTTTATGCAGTTCTAGCATAACCTCCCTGCTGTTATATTCTATTCCTCGGCTAATAAAGGAAAGTATCCCGTATGCCTTTTTAACCACCTTATCTACCTGTCCTGCTACCTTCAGGGATCTGTGGACGTACATAACACTATAAGACCATAAGAGATAGGAGCAGGAGTCGGCCCCTCGAGCCTGCTCCGCCATTCAATGAGATCATGGCTGATCTGATTTTTACCTCAACTCCACTTTCCCACCTTTTCCCCATATCCTTTGACTCCTTTGCTGATCAAAAATTTGTCTAACTCAGCCTTGAATGTATTCAATGACTCAGCCTCCACTGCCTTTTGGGGTAAAGAATTCCAAAGATTCACGACCCTCTGGGAGAAGAAATTCCTCCTCATTTCCGTCTTAAACGGGCGACCCCTTATTCTGAGACTATGCCCCCTAGTTTTAGATTCCCCCATGAGGGGTAACATCCTCTCAGCATCTACCCTATCGAGTCCCCTCAGAACCTTATATGTTTCAATAAGATCTCCTCTCATTCTTCGAAACTCCAATGAGTATAGACCCAACCTGTTCAATCTTTCCTCATAAGACAACCCTTCCATACCCGGAATCAACCCAGTGAACCTTCTCTGAACTGCCTCCAATGCAAGTATGTCCTTCCTTAAATAAGGGCACCAGAACTGTACGCAGTACTCCAGGTGTGGTCTCACCAGCACCCTGTACAGTTGTAGCATGACTTCCCTGCTTTTATACTCCATCCCCCTCGAAATAAAGGCCAATATTCCGTTTGCCTTCCGGATTACCTGCTGCACCTGTATGTTGACTTTTTGTGTTTCATGTACGAGGACACCCAGATCCCTCTGTACCGCAGCATTTTGTAGTATTTCTCCATTCAAATAATATTTTGTTTTTTTATTTTTCCTCCCAAAGTGGATGACTTCACATTTTCTCACATTATATTCCATCTGCCAAATTTTTGCCCATTCGCTTAACCTGTCAATATCCCTTTGCAGACACTTTGGGCCCGATATTACCATGGCGGTGGGGGGGCGATTGGGCGCGTGGGTAACGCGCTCGGTGAAATCAGTCTGCCCCGCGCGCAATCGCAGGCTGATTGGATTCACTTACCTCTTGTTCCGGGTTCCCCGCTGCTGAGCTGCGCGGCGGGCGGACTGCGCATGCGCAGTAAGGTCTGTCAGCTGGAGGAGCTCTATTTAAAGGGGCAGTCCTCCACTGACTGATGCTGCAAGAAATAGGAAAAATTACAGCAAGGAGCAGCCCAGGGGGAAGGCTGCTCCCAGGTTTAATGATGCCTCTCTCCAGGTATCATTGGATGGGGTGAGGAGGAGGGGGAGGACAGAGATCTTCCCCCCGGCGGGCGGGAGGAAGCGGCCTGCCTCTGCCACCAAGAAGGCCTGGCTCGAGGTGGCAGAGGGGGTCACCTGCACCACCAACATATCACCCACCTGCATACAGTGCAGGAGGCGCTGCAACAATCTCTGCACCGTCCCCCTCTTTTGTGAAGACAGATGCAAAGTATTCATTAAGAACCATACCCACATCTTCCGCCTCCACACATAGGTTACCTTTTTGGTCTCTAATAGGCCCTACTCTTTCCATAGTTATCCTCCTGCTCTTTATGTATTTATAAAACATTTTGGGGTTTTCCTTGATTTTAATTACCAGTATTTTTTCATGCCCTCTCTTTGCTTTCCTAATTTCCTTTTTAATTTCACCCC
The DNA here is from genome assembly GCF_035084215.1 of Heptranchias perlo. Classification (NCBI taxonomy): domain Eukaryota; kingdom Metazoa; phylum Chordata; class Chondrichthyes; order Hexanchiformes; family Hexanchidae; genus Heptranchias; species Heptranchias perlo. Next base: position 48,362,112 of record NC_090348.1, on the reverse strand, counting down.
TGCACTTTCTATACTCCTCTAGTCTTTCTGCAGTATTGATCTTGGCTCAGAAGATCAAGATGTCGAATCAATTTGGGTGGAGGTAAGAAATAGCAAGGGAAAGAAATCACTGGTGGGAGTAGTATTCAGGCCCCCTAACAGTAGCTACACTGTAGGGCAAAATATTAATCAGGAAATAAGGGGGGCTTGTAAAAAAGGTAATGCAATAATCATGGGCGATTTTAACTTTCACATAGATTGGACAAATCAAATTGGCGAAAATAGCCCTGAGGAGGAGTTCATAGAGTGTATTAGGGACTGTTTCTTAGAACAATACGTCAGGGAACCAACCAGGGAACAAGCCATTTTGGATCTGGTAATGGGTAACGAAACAGGATTAATTAATGATCTCAAAGTAAAGGATCCCTTGGGAAGCAGTGATCATAACATGATAGAATTTCACATCCAGTTTGAGAGCGAGGATCTTGGGTCTGAAACTACTGTATTAAACTTAAATAAGGGCAATTATAAAGGAATGAGGGCGGAATTGGCTAAAGTGGACTGGGTAAACAGATTAGATGGGATGATGGTGGATAAACAGTGGCAAACATTTTAAAAGATATTTTATGACTCACAACAAAAATATATCCCTGTGAGGAGGAAAGACTCCACAAAAAGTGTGAATCAACCATGGCTAACGAGGGAAGTCAAGGATGGTATCAGGTTAAAAGAAAAAGCATACAACATGGCAAAGATTACTGGTAAGCCCGAAGATTGGGAAAACTTTAAAAACCAGCAAAGGATGACTAAAAGAATAATAAAGAGGGAGAAAATAAATTATGAGAGTAAACTAGCAAGAAATATAAAAACTGACAGTAAAAGCTTCTACAAGTATATTTTGTATCTGTCTTCACAGTAGAAGACACTAATAATATACCAATAATTGTAGAAAATCAAGGGGCAAAGGGGAGGGAGGAACTAAAAACAATCACTATCACTAGAGAAAAAGTACTCAGTAAACTAATGGGTCTAAAGGCTGACAAGTCTCCTGGACCTGATGGCTTGCATCCGAGGGTCTTAAAGGAAGTGGCTACAGAGATAGTGGATGCATTGGTTGTAATCTTCCAGAATTCACTAGATTCTGGAAAGGTCCCAGCGGATTGGAAAACCGCAAACGTAACACCCCTATTCAAGAAGGGAGTGAAACAGAAAGCAGGTAACTATAGACCAGTTAGCCTAACATCTGTCATTGGGAAAATGCTAGAATCCATTATTAAGGAAGTAGTAGCAGGACATTTGGAGACTCATAATACAATCTAACCCGTGCTGTACCTGCCCTGGGAGTGTTTGATGGAACAGTGTAGAGGGAGCTTTACTCTGTATCTAACCTGTGCTGTACCTGCCCTGGGAGTGTTTGATGGGACAGTGTAGAGGGAGCTTTACTCTGCATCTAACCCGTGCTGTACCTGCCCTGGGAGTGTTTGATGGGACAGTGTAGAGGGAGCTTTACTCTGTATCTGACCCTGTACCTGCCCTGGGAGTGTTTGATGGGACAGAAACAGGAAGTTCACCTGGTAGAACCAGAGATTAATCTCCCTCCCTAATTTAATTTTACATTGTTCAATCACATTGAATAATCCCTGAATATATTTTCTGTAGTTACACTCAGTGTAGAAATAGTTACGCTCAGGATGTTACAGAGATAGTGGATGCATTGGTTGTAATCGTCCAGAATTCACTAGATTCTGGAAAGGTCCCAGCGAATTGGAAAACCGCAAATATAACACCCCTATTCAAGAAGGGAGTGAGACAGAAAGCAGGTAACTACAGACCAGTTAGCCTAACATCTGGCATTGGGAAAATGCTAGAATCCATTATTAAGGAAGTAGTAGCAGGACATTTGGAGACTCATAATACAATCAAGGAGAGTCAACATGGTTTTATGAAGGGGAAATCATGTCTGACAAATTTATTCGAGTTCTTTGAGGAAGTAACGGGCAGGGTGGATAAAGGGGAACCAATGGATGCAGTATATTTGGATTTCCAAAAGGCATTCGATAAGGTGCCACATAAAAGATTACTGCACAAGATAAGAGCTCATGGTGTTGGGGGTAATATACTGGCATGGATAGAGGATTGGCTAACTAACAGAAAACAAAGAGTCGGGATAATTGCAACTCGTCAAGGCTTCTTCGACAGCACCTCCCAAACCCGCGACCTCTACCACCTAGAAGGACAAGAGCAGCAGGCACATGGGAACAACACCACTTGCACGTTCGTCCCCAAGTCACACACCATCCCGACTTGGAAATATATCGCCGTTCCTTCATCGTCGCTGGGTCAAAATCCTGGAACTCCCTCCCTAACAGCACTGTGGGAGAACCTTCACCACACGGACTGCAGTGGTTCAAGAAGGCGGCTCACCACCACCTTCTCAAGGGCAATTAGGGATGGGCAATAAATGCCGGCCTCGCCAGCGACGCCCACATCCCATGAACGAATAGAAAAAAGGGTCATTTTCAAAATGGCAATCTGTAACTAGTGGGGTGCCGCAGGGCTCAGTGCTGGGGCCTCAACTATTTACAATATATATCAATGACTTGGATGAAGGAACAGAGTGTCTTGTGACCAAATTTGCTGCTGATGCAAAGATAGGTGGAAAAGCAAGTTGCGAGGAGGACACAAAGGGCCCGATTTTACCAGGCCTGCGGGTTTCCGGCGGGTTGGGTTTCGGGAGCGTGGTCAACACGCTCGGTGAAATTAGTGGGTTGCCCGCGCGATCGTAGCAGGCAACACACTAATAGGAATCAATTACCTGCTCCTCCGGGGTCCACGGCGCTGGTCTGCGCGTCGGGCGGGCTGCTCATGCGTAGTACGATCTGTCAGCTGGAGGCTCTCTAGTTAAAGGGGCAGTCCTCCACTGACAGATGCTGCAACCAATGGGACAAATTGCAGCAAGGAGCAGCCCAGGGGGAAGGCTGCTCCCAGTTTAATGATGCTTCACCCCAGGTATCATCAGATGGGGTGAGGAGGAGGGGGAGGACACAGATCTTCCCCCCGGCGGGCGGGAGGAAGCGGCCTGCCTCTGCCACCAAGAAGGCCTGGCTCGAGGTGGCAGAGGGGGTCACCTGCGCCACCAACATATCGCCCACCTGCACACAGTGAAGGAGGCGCTCCAATGACCGCAGTAGGTCAGTCACAGTGAGAACACGAAGTCTTTCCCCTACACTCCGTCTGCCACAACACTGCCCCCACCCCACATCTCCTTCGGCACCGCCAACACTACTCTGTCACATCACCCTTCATACCCACTCAAACCCCATCCTCATCTTACCTCCACCTACTCACCTCGCCAGTACTCATCCCGCCACTAACACGCAACCCAATCCTCATACAATCTCATGGCTCCATCCCATACTCACCCTCTCGTGCATCTCTCTCACGGCCAGCCTCACTCAACCTGCCACCACCTGTGCTGCAGCCACAGGGCATGCATCACATATGTGCAGTAGGCAGCGTAAGGCAAACGTGTCGTGAGCATGAAGGGGATGCACAAGGGTGTCTGAGGGTTTGTCATGGGTGTTACCTAGATTGAATTTCAGAGCAACAAACATCACACATTATATTGGCACCACCACTGCCATGTCTCCGCGAATCCTGTCCGTTGTGTCCAATAATGCCCGCTCCTGGGTATCACTATGAGGACCCACCACTGATGCCACCCATCGTGTTACTGCAGAGTAGGTGCAGGTGTATTTGCAGGGCTCTTCCGCGCAGACAACTGAGAGACATCGGCGGTGTAGCCGGCTGCACCCTGGAAGGATGCGGAGGAGAAGGTGTGGAGGGCAGTGGTGACTTTGACAGCGACAGGTAAGCAGTTGGTGCTGGGGCCAGCCAGGAGCAGCTCTGCATGAAAGAGGCTGCAGATCTCCACGACTACATGTCGAGCGAATCTGCGCCTCCCTGTGCACTGCAGCTCGGAGAGGTCCGGGGAGCTGCGCCTCGGTCTGTGGACCATGTGGCGAGGGTAGTGCCCTCTGCGATGCGTCTCTCCCTGCGGTAGCCCTCCCTCCTGCTGTGCAGGTGGGCGTGCAACAACACCGTGTTGGGGGGCTCCACGTCTCTGCGGCGGACGGCGTGGACTGCGAGGCTGCTGGGGCTGGTCATGCTGTTCGTCCTCCGAGGGTGTCCACGCACCACCCATCTGGCAGGTGTTGGTCTGAGGGGTTGTGCAGGGTAGATGGGTGGTTCCTCGGACTGGGGCTGCGGTTTCGTGTCGGTCTGTCCTCTGGCTTGGCGGGGGGTGGTGGAGGGCAGGGGTTGCCCTATGTGACGCGGTGGCCTCCTGCGTGGGTGAGGGCTCTCCCCCGTGGAGTGCACCTTGGCACCTGCCACAGGCTGCTGGCTGCAACACGCCTGGTTGGAGAGAGACTGTTTCCCCCAGTGTGGGAAACTCACTGCCTTGAACCTAAAATCCGACACTTCCTCTTTTGACAGCTGCTTCAGCTCATTAACTGACCTCAACGAGCAAGGTAAGTACTCTCAAGTGGAACCCCGCTGGCTTCAATTGCCTGCGGGATTCCCACCAGCGGGGCTTGCGCGCGCAGCCCCGCACGTCAGCGCGGTACCCGGAAGTGGCCGGGATTTCGGCGCGATCCGGTCACGTGACCGGATATCGGGATTTTCAGGGCCCCCCCGCTGGAAACCCGCAGGAAACCCGACGCGAAAATCGAGCCCAGAGTGTCTACAAAGGGATATTGACAGGTTAAGCGAATGGGCAGAAATTTGGCAGATGGAATATAATGTGGGAAAATGTGAAGTCATCCACTTTGGGAGGAAAAATAAAAAAGCAAAATATTATTTGAATGGAGAAATACTACAAAATGCTGCGGTACAGAGGGATCTGGGTGTCCTCGTACATGAAACACAAAAGGTCAACATACAGGTGCAGCAGGTAATCGGGAAGGCAAACGGAATATTGGCCTTTATTTCTAGGGGGATGGAGTATAAAAGCAGGGAAGTCATGCCACAGAAACATGGCTGCAGGGTGACAACGACTGGGAATTAAATATGCCAGGGTATTTAACAATCAGGAAGGACAGGCAGGAAGGAAGGGGAGGTGGGGTGGCTATGTTAATTAATTTTTTTTTTTATTCGTTCATGGGATGTGGGCGTCGCTGGCGAGGCCGGCATTTATTGCCCATCCCTAATTGCCCTTGAGAAGGTGGTGGTGAGCCGCCTTCTTGAACCGCTGCAGTCCGTGTGGTGAAGGTTCTCCCACAGTGCTGTTAGGAAGGGAGTTCCAGGATTTTGACCCAGCGACAATGAAGGAACGGCGATATATTTCCAAGTCGGGATGGTGTGTGACTTGGAGGGGAACGTGCAGGTGGTGTTGTTCCCATGTGCCTGCTGCCCTTGTCCTTCTAGGTGGTAGAGGTCGCGGGTTTGGGAGGTGCTGTCGAAGAAGCCTTGGCGAGTTGCTGCAGTGCATCCTGTGGATGGTACACATGCAGCCACAGTGCACCGGTGGTGAAGGGAGTGAACGTTTAGGGTGGTGGATGGGGTGCCAATCAAGCGGGCTGCTTTATCTTGGATGGTGTCGAGCTTCTTGAGTGTTGTTGGAGCTGCACTCATCCAAGCAAGTGGAGAGTATTCCATCACACTCCTGACTTGTGCCTTGTAGATGGTGGAAAGGCTTTGGGGAGTCAGGAGGTGAGTCACTCGCCGCAGAATACCCAGCCTCTGACCTGCTCTCGTAGCCACAGTATTTATATGGCTGGTCCAGTTTAGTTTCTGGTCAATGGTGACCCCCAGGATGTTGATGGCGGGGGATTCGGCGATGGTAATGCCGTTGAATGTCAAGGGGAGGTGGTTAGACTCTCTCTTGTTGGAGATGGTCATTGCCTGGCACTTATCTGGCGCGAATGTTACTTGCCACTTTTGAGCCCAAGCCTGGATGTTGTCCAGGGCTTGCTGCATGCGGGCTCGGACTGCTTCATTATTTGAGGGGTTGTGAATGGAACTGAACACTGTGCAGTCATCAGCAAACATCCCCATTTCTGACCTTATGATGGAGGGAAGGTCATTGATGAAGCAGCTGAAGATGGTTGGGCCTAGGACACTGTCCTTAGGAACTCCTGCAGCAATGTCCTGGGCTGAGATGATTGGCCTCCAACAACCACTACCATCTTCCTTTGTGCTAGGTATGACTCCAGCCACTGGAGAGTTTTCCCCCTGATTCCCATTGACTTCAATTTTACTAGGGCTCCTTGGTGCCACACTCTGTCAAATGCTGCCTTGATGTCAAGGGCAGTCACTCTCACCTCACCTCTGGAATTCAGCTCTTTTGTCCATGTTTGGACCAAGGCTGTAATGAGGTCTGGAGCAGAGTGGTCCTGGCGGAACCCAAACTGAGCATCGGTAAGCAGGTTATTGGTGAGTAAGTGCCACTTGATAGCGCTGTCGATGACACCCTCCATCACTTTGCTGATGATTGAGAGTAGACTGATGGGGTGGTAATTGGCCGGATTGGATTTGTCCTGCTTTTTGTGGACAGGACATGCCTGGGCAATTTTCCACATTCCACAATAAAGGAAGGAATCACTGTAATACAGAGAAATTATATTGGGACAAAGGATCAGGATAATGAAACAGTTTGGGGAGAGATAAGGAATAATGAGGGAAAAAAACACTCGTGGGCGTAGTATATAGGCCTCCTAATAGTTTCAACTCTGCTGGAAGAAGTATTAATCAGGAAATAGTCGGGGCATGTAATAAGGGAACAGCTATAATTATGGGGGATTTTAACTATCATATTAACTGGACAAATCAAATTGGGCAGGGCAGCCTTGAGGAAGAGTTTATTGAGTGTATTAGGGATAGATTTCTTGAGCAGTATGTAACTGATCCTACAAGGGGACAAGCAACCTTGGACCTGGTCCTGTGTAATGAGCCAGGATTAATTAATAATGTCCTAGTTAAGGATCCCCTTGGAATGAGTGACCATAACATGGTTACATTCCATATCCAATTAGAGGGTGAGAAGGTTGGTTCTCAAACAAGCGTACTGAGCTTGAATAAAGGAGACTATGATGGTATGAGAGCGGAATTGATTAAAGTGGACTGGGAAAATAGATTAAAGGGTAAGACGGTACATGAGCAGTGGTATTCATTCAAGGAGTTATTTTGCAACTTTCAAAAAATATATATTCAACTGAGGAAAAAAGGGTGTAAAAGAAATGACAGCCATCCGTGGCTAAGTAAAGAAATTAAGGACAGTATCCGACTAAAAACAAGGACATATAAGGTAGCCAAACTTAGTGGGAGGATAGAAGATTGGGAAGTCTTCAAAAGACAGCAAAAAGTAACTAAAGGATTGATTAAGAAAGGGAAGATAGATTATGAAAATAAATTAGCAAAAAATATAAAAACAGATAGCAAGAGTTTCTATCGTTACATAAAAAGAAAAAGGGTGGCTAAGGCAAACGTAGGTCCCTTAGAGGATGAGACTGGGAAATTAACAGTGGGAAACATGGAGATGGCAAAAATGCTGAACAAATATTTTGTTTCAGTCTTTACGGTAGAGGACACTAAGAATATCCCAACACTGGACAAACAGGGGGCTCTAGTGGGGGAGGAGCTAAATACGATTAAAATCACTAAGGAATTGGTACTCAGTAAATTAATGGGACTCAAGGCGGATAAATCCCCTGGACCTGATGGCTTACATCCGAGGGTCTTGAGGGAAGTGGCAGTCGGGATTGTGGATGCTTTGGTAATAATTTTCCAAAATTCTCTGGACTCGGCAAAGGTCCCGGCAGATTGGAAAACTGCTAATGTAACACCCTTATTTAAAAAGGGTAGTAGGCAGAAGGCTGGAAATTATAGACCAGTTAGCCTAACATCTGTGGTGGGTAAAATTTTGGAGTCTATTATTAAGGAGACAGTAGCGGAACATTTGGATAAACATAATTTAATAGGACAAAGTCAGCATGGCTTTACGAAGGGGAAGTCATGTCTGACAAATTTGCTCGAGTTCTTTGAGGACATAACGTACAGGGTGGATAAAGGGGAACCAGTGGACGTAGTGTATTTAGACTTCCAGAAGGCATTCGACAAGGTGCCACATAAAAGATTATTGCTCAAGATAAAGAATCACTGGATTGGGGGTAATATTCTGGCATGGGTGGAGGATTGGTTATCTAACAGGAAGCAGAGAGTTGGGATAAATGGTTCATTCTCGGACTGGCAACCAGTAGCCAGTGGTGTTCCGCAGGGGTCGGTGCTGGGTCCCCAACTCTTTACAATCTATATTAACGATTTGGAGGAGGGGACCGAGTGTAACATATCAAAGTTTGCAGATGATACAAAGATGGGAGGGAAAGTGGAGAGTGAGGAGGACATAAAAAACCTACAGGGGGATATAGACAGGCTGGGTGAGTGGGCGGAGATTTGGCAGATGCAATACAATATTGGAAAATGTGAGGTTATGCACTTTGGCAGGAAAAATCAGAGAGCAAGTTATTATCTTAATGGCGAGAAACTGGAAAGTACTGCAGTACAAAGGGATCTGGGGGTCCTAGTGCAAGAAAATCAAAAAGTTAGTATGCAGGTGCAGCAGGTGATCAAGAAGGCCAACGGAATGTTGGCTTTTATTGCTAGGGGGATAGAATATAAAAACAGGGAGGTATTGCTGCAGTTATATAAGGTATTGGTGAGACCGCACCTGGAATACTGCATACAGTTTTGGTCTCCATACTTAAGAAAAGACATACTTGCTCTCGAGGCAGTACAAAGAAGGTTCACTCGGTTAATCCTGGGGATGAGGGGGCGGACATATGAGGAGAGGTTGAGTAGATTGGGACTCTACTCATTGGAGTTCAGAAGAATGAGAGGCGATCTTATTGAAACATATAAGATTGTGAAGGGCCTTGATCGGGTGGATGCAGTAAGGATGTTCCCAAGGATGGGTGAAACTAGAACTAGGGGGCATAATCTTAGAATAAGGGGCTGCTCTTTCAAAACTGAGATGAGGAGAAACTTCTTCACTCAGAGGGTAGTAGGTCTGTGGAATTTGCTGCCCCAGGAAGCTGTGGAAGCTACATCATTAAATAAATTTAAAACAGAAATCAACAGTTTCCTAGAAGTAAAGGGAATTAGGGGTTACAGGGAGCGGGCAGGAAATTGGACATGAATTTAGATTTGAGATTAGGATCAGATCAGCCATGATCTTATTGAATGGCGGAGCAGGCTCGAGGGGCCGATTGGCCCACTCCTGCTCCTATTTCTTATGTTCTTATGTTCTTAAATGTACAGGGTGCTGGTGAGACCACACCTGGAGTACTGCGTACAGTTCTGGTGCCCTTATTTAAGGAAGGACATACTTGCATTGGAGGCAGTTCAGAGAAGGTTCACTAGGTTGATTCCGGGTATGGAAGGGTTGTCTTATGAGGAAAGATTGAACAGGTTGGGTCTATACTCACTGGAGTTTCGAAGAATGAGAGGAGATCTTATTGAAACATATAAGGTTCTGAGGGGACTCGATAGGGTAGATGCTGAGAGGATGTTACCCCTCATGGGGGAATCTAAAACTAGGGGGCATAGTCTCAGAATAAGGGGTCGCCCGTTTAAGATGGAAATGAGGAGGAATTCCTTCTCCCAGAGGGTCGTGAATCTTTGAAATTTTTTATCCCAAAAAGCTGTGGAGGCTGAGTCATTGAATACATTCAAGGCTGAGTTAGACAAATTTTTGATCAGCAAGGGAGTCAAAGGATATGGGGAAAAGGCGGGAAAGTGGAGTTGAGGTAAAAATCAGATCAGCCATAATCTCATTAAATGGCGGAGCAGGCTCGAGGGGCCGAATGGTCACTCCTGTTCCTATCTCTTATGGTCTTATGGTCTTATGGAGTTCTCGGTGTCTGACATAAGCTTCCCTTTTTTGCCTTATCTTACCCTCTACGCTCCTTGTCATCCAGGGGGCTCTCGATTTTTCCATCCCACCCTTTTTCTTTGTGGGAACATGTTTACTCTGAACCCCTTGAATCTCCCCCTTAAATGCCTCCCACTGCTCTGACACCGATTTACCTTCAAGTAGCTGTTTCCAGTCCACTTTTGCTAAATCACTTCTCAACTTAGTAAAATTGGCCTTTCCCCAATTTATAACTTTTACTCCTGTTCTTTGTTCTTTTCCATAACTATGCTAAATCTAAGCAAATTATGATCTCTACCACCAAAATGCTCTCCCACTGATACCCCTTTCCATCTCCCCAGCTTCATTCCCTAAAACTAAATCCAGAACTGCCCCCTCTCTTGTTGGGTTTGCTCCGTACTGGCTAAAAAAGTTCGCCTGGATGCAATTTAAGAATTCTGGGCCCTCTATACCCTTCACACTGATTGATCGGTCATCACCCGATGTTCCTGCATCCATTTTCCAGTCGTGGGTCACTGGGTAGCTCTGAGGAGCAGGAACCCTTGGCTGATCCCCACCCCCTTCCCCTTGGTGCACAAACCAGCAAAAACTGGGGATGAAACCTGAGATTTTCCCTGGTCTGACTGGCTGAATTCCACACCAACCATTGCTGATCCCCACTGAGCCATCAAATGCTGCTATAGGAACATAGGAACATTGGAACAGGAGTAGGCCATTCATCCCCTCGTGCCTGCTCCGCCATTTGATAAGATCTGTGATCTAACTCCAGATACCCGTCTTTGGCCCATATCCCTTAATATCTTTGGTTGCCAAAAAGCTATCTATCTCACATTTAAATTTAGCAATTGAGCTAGTATCAATTGCCGTTTGCGAAAGAAAGTTCCAAACTTCTACCACCCTTTGTGTGTAGAAATGTTTTCTAATCTCGCTCCTGAAAGGTCTGGCTCTAATTTTAGACTGTGCCCCCTACTCCTAGAATCCCCAACCAGCAGAAATAGTTTCTCTCTATCCACCCTATCCGTTCCCCTTAATATCTTATAAACTTCGATCAGATCACCCCTTAACCTTCTAAACTCCAGAGAATACAACCCCAATTTGTGTAATCTGTCCTCATAACTTAACCCTTGAAGTCTGGGTATCATTCTAGTAAACCTACGCTGCACTCCCTCCAAGGCCAATATGTCCTTCCGAAGGTGCGGTGCCCAGAACTGCTCACAGTACTCCAGGTGCGGTCTAACCAGGGTTTTGTATAGCTGCAGCATAACTTCTGCCCCCTTGTACCCTAGTCCTCTAGATATAAAGGCCAGCATTCCATTAGCCTTCTTGATTATTTTCTGCACCTGTTCATGACACTTCAATGATCTATGTACCTGAACCCCGAAGTCCCTTTGGACATCCGCTGTTTTTAACTTTTTACCATTTAGAAAGTACCCTGTTCTATCCTTTTTTGATCCAAAGTGGATGACCTCACATTTGTCTACATTGAATTCCATTTGCCACAGTTTTGCCCATTCACCTAATCTATCAATATCGCTTTGTAATATTATGTTTCCATCTATTTCTATGGGTACGACATTTGTCTGAAGCTGACATCGAGCAGCCAGTCTGCTTCTTCGTCTCCTGCTGGACTGACCTTTCCATTTGGCTGAACTCCCAACCAATGTGAAGGGCTGTTGTCTCCTTGTGTTGATGCCATTTTCCCTTCCTATCTATTAAGTCGTTATTCCACAGACAGGGAAAATAAATCGATATCTGGAAGTTCAATAAGTATATTTTTAATCATACGATCAAAAACATGACAAGGCTTTGTGATGAGTTCCTCATTTTATACAAGTAGATGATGTTACCTTAATTTGTTACATATTGATGTGTTTAGTTATAGTGAATGGTTAGCATAATCCAAAATTACATACAGGTAAATGCAGCTAACATACAGGCAACCAATAGAATAACTAGCATAATCCAGGGGTTGATACCAACACTTGTCCAAGGAGCTGCTCTTCCGGGAAATATCAATCCAAAGGCTGCTGAACAAGTGGAGAAGAAATCAATCGCAGTGTGTTGTCCACTCGATGCTGCTTTGACATTTCAGTTCACTTTACAGCCCTCACGGCCAAAGCCTAGTGCTGCAACATTCCTGTAGTTTTAACCATGTTCCCACACAATAGTCAACCCCATGTATCTGAAAGTTACATTGGAGAATGCAGCTAAGCCAGAGTGTCTGAGAACCAGTAGGGTCTGGTGTGAACTACCTTTCACCTTTCAACCCACTTGAACCATGGGGTTAAAGACAAACTGAGAACCAGAAACTACACAACTGTCTGTATCCTGAGAATTTCTCCCAACCTCACACCTGTAGTTCCTGCGAGCCAGCAATCTGAAGATTCTGATATTCATTTGCTGGTATGTTTGCTCATTCACTAGTTATAGGAGCACACTGGCGATACTTTACCTGTTAGTAGGAGGGATGTCTCTTGTTAACACCGTAATCGGGTTGGCACGGGTCAGTGGGGAGTGCACCACACAGTAATACGTCCTGTGTATAGGGACGATGTCAATGTGTGTGAAGATTTCCTTTGTTTCGGGTTCTGGAGAATGTTCTTCCTGGACACATTTCTGATTTTGCTAGAAATATGGACACAGGAAATCTTAAAACCCATTCACACCATCTCTGCACAGAGGCACTCACGAGCGCAGTGAAACTCTGGACTCACCGGGTTAGTTTAACTGGAAGCTCCCAGTGTGCGAGTATTTCACTCCCTATGCCTCCATTAAACGGAGCAATGGGCAGGTAGAATAGATGGTTTGCATTCTCCAATTCCCAGGCAAGAATGACATTGGGTGGGGCACCAACTTCAGGAAGGGGTGAGGGTCACCCAGTCAGCACTTAGTCTTTTTCATATCAATTTCCCCTTCTCCCCCAGGTAGAACTCACTGTCTCTACCTGGGGTGTGGGATTCAAGGACATCCAGCACCCCCTGGTACCGCACCCAATGGCAGGTTTGTGTGTGTGACTCTGGATAGGTAGAGGTAGTGCCAGCATTCTGTTCAAGTCAAGAGCTGAGCACATTCCTGTTCTCGACCAACATCAATGCTCCAGAAGGAGCCACCAGGTAGTGAAAGTCACAGGGTATGCGTCTCCCCAACCTAGGTCACTGAGGTCAAGTGTAAGGAATCTTACAACACCAGGTTATCGTCCAACGATTTTATTTTAAAATCACAAGCTTTCGGAGATTATCCCCTTCTCCGAAAGCTTGTGATTTTAAAATAAAATCGTTGGACTATAACCTGGTGTTGTAAGATTCCTTACATTTGTCCACCCCAGTCCATCACCGGCATCTCCACACTGAGGTCAAGGTTAGTCCCTGCTGAGATCGGCTGACTCAACATAGGTTGGCGATCGAACCTGGCCTGTGTGGCTCGGTTATTCACCAGTTAAACCATGGCACCAGGGGCAGCATAGGACCAGAGTTAATTCCACTCAATCAACGGCTGGTACGAGGCGTGAGGAGGATCTGGGTGAGCCGGGTTCAACTGGTTCCTCTCATTCCCGGGAACTTAGGTTGTTCTTTTGTGTTGTCTCCACATTCCATCCCCCCCCCCAACACCCCACTATGGATTGCAGACCAACACACAACCCTTGTATAGCTCTCCGTCCAGTATCCAGGGAAAGTACCCTAAACTCTCCCATCGAAGCCCACCAGCCCACCCCTCCAGTACCCTAAACTCTCCCATCAAAGCCCACACCTCCAGTACCCCAACTCTCCCATCGAAGCCCACCCCTCCAGTACCCTAAACTCTCCCATCGAAGCCCATCTCTCCAGTCCTCTAACTCTCCCATCGAAGCCCACCCCTCCAGTACCCTAACTCTCCCATCGAAACCCACCCCTCCAGTACCCCAACTCTCCCATCGAAACCCACCCCTCCAGTACCCTAACTCTCCCATCGAAACCCACCCCTCTAGTACCCTAAACTCTCCCATCAAAGCCCACACCTCCAGTACCCCAACTCTCCCATCGAAGCCCACCCCTCCAGTACCCTAACTCTCCCATCGAAACCCACCCCTCTAGTACTCTAAACTCTCCCATCGATGCCCACCCCTCCAGTACCCCAACTCTCCCATCAAAGCCCACCCCTCCAGTACCCCAACTCTCCCATCGAAGCCCACCCCTCCAGTACCCTAACTCTCCCATCGAAACCCACCCCTCCAGTACCCCAACTCTCCCATCGATGCCCACCCCTCCAGTACCCCAACTCTCCCATCGAAGCCCACCCCTCCAGTACCCTAACTCTCCCATCGAAACCCACCCCTCCAGTACACCAACTCTCCCATCGAAACCCACCCCTCCAGTACCCTAAACTCTCCCATCGAAGCCCATCTCTCCAGTACTCTAAACTCTCCCATCGAAGCCCACCAGCCCACCCCTCCAGTACCCTAAACTCTCCCATCAAAGCCCACCCCTCCAGTACCCTAAACTCTCCCATCGAAGCCCACCCCTCCAGTACCCCAACTCTCCCATCGAAGCCCACCCCTCCAGTACCCTAAACTCTCCCATCGAAGCCCACCCCTCCAGTACCATAACTCTCCCATCGAAGCCCACCCCTCCAGTACCCTAACTCTCCCATCGAAGCCCACCCCTCCAGTACCCTAACTCTCCCATCGAAGCCCACCCCTCCAGTACCCTAACTCTCCCATCGAAGCCCACCCCTCCAGTACCCCAATTCTCCCATCGAAGCCCACCCCTCCAGTACCCTAACTCTCCCATCGAAGCCCACCCCTCCAGTACCCTAAACTCTCCCATCGAAGCCCACCCCTCCAGTACCCCAACTCTCCCATCGAAGCCCACCCTCCTGGTAAATTAACTCTCCTATAACGGTTATCTATTATCTTTTGAATAACCCCAGTGCCTTTGTCTCTTACTTTGCCTGATAGAGCAAGACATATTTGGAATGATCTATGTCTTGTTCTTTGTATATAAACGTTTCTGTTTGAAAATTGCTTTTCATTCATTTCCAGTTGTCTCCTTTGGCCCTTTTGGTCTGATTTACTCTGAAGTAATAGTCTGGGTATCCCATTTTAGTCTGGGTGTCCCTTATTTATCCCATTTAATATTGCTCATTGAGGTGCCCTCTTATGCCTTCTCTGCAGACTGTGGAGATTGAGCTCCCCTGACCTGCCGTCTTAGCTCACCACCCCTTACACATGGAATCATCCACGTTTGTCTAAAGGGGATTTTCCTGTTGGGTCAGACAGGGCCCAGTGCACTGGGGATCCAACACATTATCACAACCAGGAGCCACACCAGACCCACCTATGCCGCTCCCCTCCCTCTCCGCCCCCCCCACCCCCGCCTTGTTACTGGGAGGTAATGAGAGAAATTGGAGCCGTCACCCAAAGTCTCAATGGGGAAACGGGACTGGTGAATGGAGAGAATAGTTGGAAACAAACATGTCCACCTCACAGCCCATCAATTGGAACTTGAGGTTCTGTTGCAGGTAAACATGACCCTGCTGGTCCTGACATGCCCCTACATTATGTGGCCCTCTGCTCTGCCTTTACTTATGGTGAATGATTCTCGTTCCCTTTCGGAGGGCTCTGTGCTCCCTTATCGCAGCTCGGTCACTGTGGTACTATGAATCGTGGGTAAATGATGTTGTTGGGGACTCTAAACCCTGTGCGCATCATTACTTAAAGCCGAGGGGCCCAATTGTTTCTCTCACTGAGTCCCCTCTCCCTTCAGATATTCATGCTTCATTCATGCCCACAACCTCTTTTTCTAAGAAACAGGGTTCTGTCGCCCAGGACGGCAGAATTCAAACAACTGGGGAAATAATTGAGAGAAGTTCCAAGTGCTCTCCCCGCCCTCCGTCCCGTCGGGATCGAGCGCTCTCCCCGCCCTCCGTCCCGTCGGGATCGAGCGCTCTCCCCGCCCTCCGTCCCGTCGGGATCGAGCGCTCTCCCCGCCCTCCGTCCCGTCGGGATCGAGCGCTCTCCCCGCGCCCTCCGTCCCGTCGGGATCGAGCGCTCTCCCCGCGCCCTCCGTCCCGTCGGGATCGAGCGCTCTCCCCGCGCCCTCCGTCCCGTCGGGATCGAGTGCTCTCCCCGCCCTCCGTCCCGTCGGGATCGAGCGCTCTCCCCGCGCCCTCCGTCCCGTCGGGATCGAGCGCTCTCCCCGCCCTCCGTCCCGTCGGGATCGAGCGCTCTCCCCGCCCTCCGTCCCGTCGGGATCGAGCGCTCTCCCCGCCCTCCGTCCCGTCGGGATCGAGCGCTCTCCCCGCCCTCCGTCCCGTCGGGATCGAGCGCTCTCCCCGCCCTCCGTCCCGTCGGGATCGAGCGCCTCAAACAGCCGATTGATACGAAGATCACAGCGTTCCTGCAGCAATCAGGAGATGCCACAGAAATGTCTTTGACATTAAGCGGTGCAGCCTCGTGTCACCAGCGGAGGGGCATTATGGGGGCACTTGGGGTGATTGAGTCCCCACTGATAGAGTATTATTGGGCCAATCAGAGCTGCTTCTGGTGCATAGCAACTGATTATTGTTAAACAGAAGCAGCTCTGATTGGCCCAATGTGTCCACTTCTAGCAATCAACAACAACTTGCATTTATATAGCGCCTTAACATAGTAAAACGTCCCAAGGCGCTTCACAGGAGCGATTATCAAATAAAATTTGACACCGAACCACATAAGGAGATATTAGGACAGGTGACCAAAAGCTTGGTCAAAGAGGTAGGTTATAAGGAGCGTCTTAAAGGAGGAGAGAGAGGCGGAGAGGTTTAGGGAGAGAATTCCAGAGCTTAGGGCCGAGGCAGCTGAAGGCACGGCCGCCAATGGTGGAGCGATTAGAATCAGGGATGCTCAAGAGGCCAGAACTGGAGGAGCACAGAGATCTCGGAGGGTTGTAGGGCTGGAGGAGGTTACGGAGATAGGGAGGGGCGAGGCCATGGAGGGATTTGAAAACAAGGATGGAAATTTTAAAATCCAGGCGTTCCTGCACTGGGAGCCAATGTCGGTCAGCGAGCACAGGGGTGATGGGTGAACGGGACTTGGTGTGAGTTAGGATGCGGGCAGCAGAGTTTTGGATGAGCTCAAGTTTACGGAGGGTGGAAGCTGGGAGGCCGGGCAGGAGAGCATTGGAATAGTCGAGTCTGGAGGTAGCAAAGGCATGGATGAGGCTTTCAGCAGCAGATGAGCTGAGGCAGGGGCGGAGACGGGCAATGTTACGGAGGTGGAAGTAGGCGGTCTTGGTGATGGAGCGGATCTGTGGCCGGAAGCTCATCTCAGGGTCAAATAGGACACTAAGGTTGTGAACGGTCTGGTTCAGCCTCAGACAGTGACCAGGGAGAGGGATGGAGTCAGTGGCGAGGGAACGGAGATTTGAACATCCCGCACTGTGCTGAATTGGCCCCATAACGCCTCTCATCTGGCTCTGCGAGGCTGTGTTGGTGCCTCTCGTCCTTGGCCAGCTCGTCCTCCTTGCGCCTCCCCCCGACAACCTCTGCAACGCCCCCCCTAGTTTGGGAGCCTCTGATTTAAAGGGATAGATGACTACCTATTGGACACAGCCTGTTTTGCCGATGGGTTAGATTGTACCCATCGTGCTCTAACACAGCTGGTTCCTGCTCCCTTCTGATTATATTTCCTACAGAAACTGTTGCCACCTACAGGTAGCCTATGAGATGAGTGCTGGTATTTGTGTTAGTAATTCTGCCCTGTTAGGGCCTTTGTCCCTTCTCCGTCTAGTTACCAGCAGGTCATACACCCACTGCTGCATAACCTACAAATGCCCCTCGTAATTGGAGGTGCTGAAGGACAGCCTAGGGTGAGAGCTCCCATCTCACTGAGGGGGTGGGGTCCAGCCAATACTTAACATCCCTTCACCACAACTGAGGTTTGTCCCCACGCGCTAAGTGCTGTCTCAGCTCCTTACTGGCTCCGGGTTTAAATGAGGACAATGTAACAGGAACAGTTCCCACTAACTTTCATCCCCTTAATTCTTGTTAAAAAAAAATTCAGCCCAGTTGCTGTACACGAGTGAGCACAGAGTGTTGCAGCCAAGGAGATTAAGGAATGGCTAAAGATGGGATTCATGGCAGTTAGATAAAGCGAGAGCAGTGCATTAATGAAAAGTCCTCCCTGGTCTCTCACTGTGGGTATGCTGCACGTGTAAAGCTGACAGCCAGTCACTGCGCACTGAGGCACCAGTGTTTTGGACTCCTTGTCTCCCCTTGGCAGCGGGCGAGAAGCGAGCTTTAAATTGCAGATTTCATGCAGCTTTTTAAAAACCATGCACGTCGCAAGGAGCGTTCCCAGCCGGAGCACGCAAGGCGGAAGAGTTGGCGGGACTGTGAACTGGTGCGATTGGACCATGGGCAGTCCAGAACACTAGTGTCTTTCCTGACGGGAGAGGGACCCGAGGGGCAATTGAAGTTAACAGGGGAGCAGTCCTTTACAGTTTACCTGTAATGTCTGTGTGAAACGTCTAACTGTAAACACTTCCTCCCGCCCGAGAGAGAGAGAGAGAAACGCCATTTTGTGTTTCCATGCCCATGATGTCACTGACAGAGATGAGCAGGTTTGTGTTCTGGAGCAAGTCAGTCCATTTTAACTGGATGAGGGGGGTGATCAGAATGACTGGGGTGAAGCCTCGTCAGCTGCTCCCAGGAAAACACGTCAGTGCAACACATGCAGCAACGCAGTTTCCCAAAGACATGGTTCCCGCTACAACAAAAGAGCCGTTCTGAGGCGTGACTGACTCGATCCCACTGACAATCTCGGTGTCCCACCAAACAGGCTCTGTCTGCTGCACCAGTTAATATTTTTCAAAATTCTAACTGTGCTCTACATAAATGATGCTGGTATGATTCTCCCACCCCCCCCAAAACCCACCCCAGCCCCTCTTCTGATTGGTTAGGGGGCAGTGGTAACTTTTGGAATTTAGTAACGGGTTAGATTCAAGGTTGAAATAAGACAATGGCAGAAGTGGAGGTGGGTCGTTAAGGACGGAGCACATGCTGCATTCTCCAGTCTGTGCTGTTCCCAACAGCGACATCTCCCCTTGCTTTTCTATGTCTTAAACTGTATCTGTCCCCCCCCCCCCCGAACCCCGTCTATCCATCCAGGGTCAACCCCCACCTCGTCCAGGGTCAAACCACTTGTCCTGGGTCACTATTCTGAGGACAATTGTTAATCTAAGATCTTTTAAGGTGCAGAAAATAAATATTTTGAAGGGATGAGAATTTTAATTATTGATGGACGTGCTTTATTTATCGTTGAGAGGGGACCACTCCTCACTCTATTTACTGGCGATCCCCCCGGTGAGAGAGGGGACCACTCCTCACTCTATTTACTGGCGATCCCCCCGGTGAGAGAGGGGACCACTCCTCACTCTATTTACTGGCGATCCCCCCGGTGAGAGAGGGGACCACTCCTCACTCTATTTACTGGCGATCCCCCCGGTGAGAGAGGGGACCACTCCTCACTCTATTTACTGGCGATCCCCCCGGTGAGAGAGGGGACCACTCCTCACTCTATTTACTGGCGATCCCCCCGGTGAGAGAGGGGACCACTCCTCACTCTATTTACTGGCGATCCCCCCGGTGAGAGAGGGGACCACTGTCCGTCCGCACGGACATCTCCGCACCATTCAGCAGGGCTTTCCCTGAGGGGACTGATGGGGGGGGCACACACGAACACCTCATTAGAAGGTGCTTGGACACCGGGCATCGTGCCCCCAATTCCAGACACACCTGAAGTATAGAAGGTGAATTTATTCTACGTGCAGCTCTTGGGTGAAATCTCTCGTGATTTGTAATTTTCTATCTCTCTGTTTGTCCAAAAGCCTCTGAATTTGAACAGGTGGTTTAGAAACAACCTGTAACAGCAGCAAGAGGAGGGGATGGGGCCAGAGTTGGGTCTGGGATGGATATGTGCAGCAAACACAGGCTTGATATCAATGGGCTGTCAGAATCGATGCTAAAACCTCCCGGGGGGCCTCATGTATTGTATACCCTTACTAGGAATCTCTTGGTTTGATAGGAGTTAGTTTAATTTTTTTTATGTACAGGGGGCAGGGGTACAGCTCACAGCTGAGCCCAGGTCCAGAGAAACTATCATTGTATCCGCACGAGAACTGTCAAACCGCTACTCCAGGTAAATGTCTTCCGTTGGACAGGCGTATTCCAGGTGCTCCTGATAATATTCCTGAAAGGCTTGGCTGTAAAGCAGAAAGAGTGCGGTGTTATTATGGATGCTGTATGCTGTCTCATTGCTCCCCCCCCGCCCACCCCTGGAAGGTGCTGACTCTTACCGGGCTGCACGTTTTCACGGCCGCTGCTGGCCAATTGGCACTTCACCCAAATAACCTTTCTACACGTGTGGCGGTGAGTGTCGGCATGGGTGAGAGTTGAGCCTAGTCCTGTACCCACCCAACGCCTGAGCAAAGACCCACGCACGTTTCCAGCAGGGGGTCAGTGGACCGTGATTAGAAGCAAGGAGCCGGCTGATTTTATTCCACCTTCTTCTCCCGCACCCTAGGGTGCTGAGCCAAATTGTAGCACCACGAGTAGCACCTCAACGGTGACCGGCTAACTCAGACCAGATGGAATCAGGGACGCTCCTGTTCTGTATGGTGTCAGTGCCACACCCTCCGGTACCTGTGTTAACCGAGCCATTGTAAGCCAATTTCACTCCTCGACATTCCCTGGATCCCTCCGGTACGATGGAACTTCTAACACATTAAAGCACATGGGATTGGGGGGAATATACTGGCATGCATTGAGAATTGGTTAATAAACAGGAAACAGAGAGTAGGAATAAACGGGTCTTTTTCAGGGTGGCAGGCAGTGACTAGTGGGGTACCGCAGGGATCAGTGCTTGGGCCCCAGCTATTCACAATATATATCAATGATTTGGATGAGGGAACTAAATGTAATATTTCCAAGTTTGCTGACGACACAAAACGAGGTGGGAATGTGAGATGTGAGGAAGATGCAAAGAGGCTTCAAGGGGATATAGACAGGCTAAGTGAGTGGGCAAGAACATGGCAGATGGAATATAATGTGGAAAAATGTGAAGTTATCCACTTTGGTAGGAAAAACAGAAATGCAGAATATTTTTTAAATGGTGAGAGATTGGGAAATGTTGATGTTCAAAGGGACCTGGGTGTCCTTGTACATGAGTCTCTGAAAGCTAACATGCAGGTGCAGCAAGCAATTAGGAAGGCAAATGGTATGTTGGCCTTTATTACAAGAGGATTTGAGTATAGGAGCAAGGATGTCTTACTGCAGTTATATGGGGCCTTGGTGAGACCGCACCTGGAGTATTGTGTACAATTTTGGTCTCCTTACCTAAGAAAAGATATACTTGCCATAGAGGGAGTGCAACAAAGGTTCACCAGACTGATTCCTGGGATGGTGGGATTGTCGTATGAGGAGAGATTGAGTAGACTAGGCCTATATTCACTAGAGTTTAGAAGAATGAGAGGTGATCTCATTGAAACATACAAAATTCTTACAGGGCTCGACAGGGTAGATGCAGGGAGGATGTTTCCCCTGGCTGGGGAGTCCAGAACCAGGGGTCACAGTCTCAGAATAAAGGGTAGAAACATAGAAACTTAGAAAATAGGAGCAAGAGTAGGCCATTCGGCCCTTCGAGCCTGCTCCGCCATTCAAAATGATCATGGCTGATCGTCTAACTCAGTACCCTGTTCCCGCTTTTTCCCCATATCCCTTGATCCCTTTAGCATTAAAAAATATATCGATCTCCTTCTTGAACACATCTAATGACTTGGCCTCCACTGCCTTCTGTGGTAGAGAATTCCACAGGTTCACCACCCTCTTAGTAAAGAAATTTCTCCTCATCTCGGTTCTAAATGGCGTACCCCGTATCCTGAGACTGTGACCCCTGGTTCTGGACTCCCCAGCCATCGGGAACATCCTCCCTGCATCTAGTCTGTCTAGTCCTGTTAGAATTTTATATGTTTCGATGAGATCACCTCTCATTCTTCTAAACTCTAGTGAATATAGGCCTAGTCGACCCAATCTCTCCTCATACGTCAGTCCTGCCATCCCAGGAATCAGTCTGGTAAACCTCCGTTGCACTCCCTCCATGGCAAGGACATCCTTCCTCAGATAAGGAGACCAAAACTGCACACAATGCTCCAGATGTGGTCTCACCAAGGCCCTGTATAACTGCAGTAAGACATCCCTGCTCCTGTACTCAAATCCTCTTGCAATGAAGGCCAACATACCATTCGCAGACTAAAAGGTAGACCATTTAGGACTGAGATGAGGAGAAATGTCTTCACTCAGAGGGTGGGGAACCTGTGGAATTCTCTACCTCAGAGGGCTGTGGAGGCTCAGTGATTGAGTACATTCAAAACAGAGATCGATCGATTTCTAGATATTAAAGGCATCAAGGGATATGGGGATGGTGCAGGAAAATGGCGTTGAGGTAGAAGATCAGCCATGATCTTGTTGAATGGCGGAGCAGGCTCGAGGGGCCAGATGGCCCACTCCTGCTCCTATTTCTTCTTTTATATTATCTCAGTGTAAAATTTGAACATGGCTCCAGCAAGTTCTTACCCAAAACCATCTCCTTCACACGAACATGTGCCTGGCCTGCTCTCTGAGTTTATTTGGCTGTTTACCAGGGATTAAAGGGTTAAATTATGAGGACAGGCTGCATATTCATTCCCTTGAGTTTAGAGGGTTTGAGGGGTGATCGGAGGTGTTTAAAATGGTAAAGGGATTCGATAGGATAGATTTGGAGAAACTATTTCCTCTGGCGGCAGAGTCCAGAACAAGGGGGCATAATCTTAAAATTAGAGCTCGGCCAATTAGGAGTGAAATCAGGAAGCACTTCTTCACACACAGGGGAGTGGAAATCTGGAACTCAAAAGGCTGTGGATGCTGGGGATCAATTGAAACTTTCAAGACTGAGATCAATCGATTTTTGTTGGGTATCGAGGGGTACGGAGCAAAGGCGGGTAAATGGGGCTGAGGTACAGGACAGCCATGATATAACTGAAAGGTACAGCAGGTTTGAGGGGCTGAATGGCCTCCTCCTATTCCTATGTTTATCACTACAGGTGGCCATATGAGGTGTGGATTCCCCTTTGCTGCACCTGTAGGAAGCGCAGAGCCAGTCTTACTGAGGTGGGAACTCCTGCCCCATTTTGCTTTTTGTACATCCATTGGATGCCCCAGTGGAGTGGTACCTGGAGGCATCTGAAGCAAGGCCTGCGCCATGACCCCACGGGACAACAGGGTGTGCGGGGCCCAGGGAAGCCTGAAGACCCTTTGGGTGGGACCCTGCTTCTTCTCACGCTGCCAGTCAATCACCCGGAGGAACGTGGCTGTTAGTTCAGTGGACTTTCAATTGGACGATCACGGGACACCACTGGATGATCACGGGACACCACTGGATGATCACGGGACACCATTGGATGATCACGGGACACCACTGGATGATCGCGGGACACCACTGGATGATCGCGGGACACCATTGGATGATCACGGGACACCATTGGATGATCACGGGACACCACTGGATGATCGCGGGACACCATTGGACGATGGCGGGACACCATTGGATGATCACGGGACACCACTGGATGATCACGGGACACCACTGGATGATCGCGGGACACCATTGGATGATGGCGGGACACCACTGGATGATCACGGGACACCACTGGATGATCACGGGACACCATTGGACGATGGCGGGACACCACTGGATGATCGCGGGACACCACTGGATGATCACGGGACACCATTGGATGATGGCGGGACACCATTTCTGAGCGTTTGGATACCAGCAGACTCTCGCTGGGGTCCAGGAGACAGTCATAGGGTTTGGGAGGGGAAGGGATTGAGGGTGTTACAATGTAGTTTTAGAAGTCGGAGTGTTTTCTGCCTCGACCCTTCCCTTCCCCCCACCGCTGCCAGTGGTCGGCACCTACCCGATACACTCAGCGACACGGCGCATCGATCCCTCAGATACAAACACGTGGCAGGCAAAGCGGTTCACCACCGGGTGCTTGGTGATAAATCCAAAGTAGCTGAAAGAGACGTGACACAGTTAAAGGAGACACAATGCAGAGATCCTGTTAATGGGGCTCTGTTAGCAATCCTATTAAAGGGAAGACTCTACAGAGGTCCTGTTAAAGGAGATAAAACACAGGAGCCCCGATTTTAGCCTAACTTGCCCATTTTAAACCTTGTCCGATTTTACTCTCCATTGAGGTCAATGTTGCAATGGCGCGGGGGGGGGGGGTAAAGCTGCCGTCCCGCTGGGCCAGTCAGGCTGAAATCGGGGCTCGAGCTCCTATTAAAGGGGGAATACCACAGCAGTCCTGCTGAAGGGGACCCAGTGAGTTCCCCTGTGTCAGGGATGTAAAAGAGCGAGAGAACAAATAACCAAAACGAAGAAAATTGCAACCAGCGGTTATATTAAGAACAGGGACTTGCACAGTGAGACAGATAGAAAACACAGAACATTGTACAGACTCGGCCCAGGCTGACAGGCCGGGTTACAAGGGAGCCGGCAGCCTCAGTGGCTGAGTGTGGTATAACTACATGGACGTGGAGACGTCCTAACTGATGCTGCTAACGAATATGAGGCATTGGTGCCCAGGGAATCAGCAGTACCTGTAAAACACCCAGCTCAGGAATCTGAACCCTGGGCATGGCCAGGTCTGCGTCGATAATACTCCCCGAACAATCGAAGGCCGCAGAACGTGGAGAAGATAAACCATCTCAGCAGCTGAACTGTGAACCTGCTGCTAAAAACCACATCAGAAGAGAGCTGGAGCTGGCGATGATGGTGTGGAGCAGTTTGGTACAAGAGGAAACATTGAGCACGAGAATGATTCATAGAAATGGAGAAGTGTGAATCTAGGCTTCACTGGTTGTGAGAGAATGTTTGACACAGAGTGAAGATTAATGGACGTCCCTGCAAAACGTTTGAATTGATGGGAAAGAGGTGAAACCTTCTAGGAATCTACAGTAGGAAGAATGAGCAACAGGCAATGTTAGTTGCCAGCGGTGGCTCAGTGATAGAACTCTTACCTCTGACTCAGAGGGTTATAGATTCAAGCCCCACTCCAGGACTTAAACATATAATCTTAGCGAACATTTCATTGCAGTACGGAGGGAGTGTCGGAGGTGCTGTCTTTTGGATGAGACCTTAAACCGAGGCCCCGTTTTCCCTCTCATGGTGGACATAAAAGATCCCACAGCACTATTCGAAGGACAGCAGGGGAGATTTCCCAGTGCCCAGGTCAATATTTATCCCTCAACCAACATCAGTAAAAAAAGACAGATTATCTGGTCGTTCATCTCATTGCTCCATGTGGGAGCTTGCTGTCTGCAAATTGAATGCTGTGTTTCCTATATTACATAGAATTACATCGAATGTACAGCACAGAAACAGGCCATTCGGCCCAACAGGTCTATGCCGGTGTTTATGTTCCACACGAGCCTCC
This sequence comes from Heptranchias perlo, assembly GCF_035084215.1. Lineage (NCBI taxonomy): Eukaryota > Metazoa > Chordata > Chondrichthyes > Hexanchiformes > Hexanchidae > Heptranchias > Heptranchias perlo. The sequence continues at coordinate 48,336,714 of NC_090348.1, read as the reverse complement.
TCCCTCCCTACTTCATCTCACCCTATCCCCCTCTCCTTCTATTCCTCTCTCCCTCATGTGTTTATCCAGCTTCCCCTTAAATGCAACAGTCACTACATTTCAAAAGGACTTAACTGGCTATAATGCGCTTTGGGACACCCTGAGGTTGTGAAAGGTGCTATATAAATGCAAGTTCTTTCTTTCTGTAATAATGAGTGAATAAATGAATAAAGAACAGAGGAGGACTGCGACAAGGATTTTGTCCAATCTTATCAACCTATATACTCTGAATTAATTCTCAAACACACTGATCTTGAACCCAACTTTTAACTCATCCAAAGTTAAATTCATAAACAATCTGAGACACAATGATACAGGAGACACTTCCGAAGATAAATCAGCCAAGTTTGGAATATGGATTGAAAGTGAGTGATAAGGTGGTGAGGCCAGGAATCATCAGAAAGAGCGAGTTCCTGGAAACAGACCTGGGACTGAGTGAAATGGGAAGAAAGCAAATTGAAAACAGATGGATCACATGAACAGAGCAATTGCAAAAGACTGGCGATAAGACGGAGAATGGTTGTGTTGTGTGTCGTCTCCAATGATGATCAGGTGTGAAAACTGGACTCTGAGTCCCAAGAGAGACAGAGAGAGAGACAGAGATAGAGAGAGAGAGAGAGAGACAGAGAGAGAGAGGGGGAGAGAGACAGAGAGAGAGAGGGGGAGAGAGACAGAGAGAGAGAGAGGGGGAGAGAGACAGAAGCAGAGACAGAGAGAGAGACAGAGAGAGAGAGAGGGGAGAGAGACAGAGAGAGAGAGACAGAGAGAGAGACACACAGAGAGAGGGGGAGAGAGACAGAGAGAGAGAGACAGAGAGAGAGATAGAGACAGAGAGAGAGACAGAGAGAGATAGAGACAGAGAGAGAGAGGGGGAGAGAGACAGAGAGAGAGAGACAGAGAGAGAGAGTCACAGAGAGAGAGAGGGGGAGAGAGACTGAGAGAGAGAGAGAGAGAGTCACAGAGAGAGAGAGGGGGAGAGAGCAGAGACAGAGAGAGATAGAGAGAGAGAGAGAGAGAGAGAGTGGACTGCAGGTGGTTGACTTCAGGTCTACAGACAGGCTGAGACTATTGAATAGGAAGAGTGACCAATCAGAGGTCCTTCAGCTGGTCCGGGGAAAGATATGTCACAAGACCATTAATGGTTTGAGGTCACGGAGAACGTTAGAATTGTCACTATCTAGAAAATGTAACTATTATAAATAATAAAGTTGCTTGCAGTAATATAGCACCTTATAAACTATCAACATATTCAATTACTTTTTTTTCAAGTGCACTGATTGTTACGTAGGGAGACACAGCAGCCGTTCTGCAGCTGCTCTGGAGTTCTGGAGTTCTGGAGTTGGCCGAGAATCCACAAGCTTCTGACTCAGGTGAGGCTATTCACTGAACCACGGTGATGGCAATAAATCAAGAGGCAGAGAAAGATAAGAGATCATAGCCCAATGGTATGATGGGACAGGCAGGTGTGACGTCAGCAGTTAATGGATGATATTTCACACTTACCAGCTGTTTTTAGGGTGACAGCCACAGAATGAGATGTTCTTCATCTGGAAAAAATGGCTGCATCTTTCACTCTGGGAGAGAAAAACAAGAGATCAGAAGTCTGCACAGGTAGAATAGTTGTAAACAATTTTACAACACCAAGTTACAGTCCAACAATTTTATTTTTAATCCCACAAGCTTTCGGGGGCTTCCCCCTTCCTCAGGTGGTGTGGTTTTTTTCCACACCACCTGAGGAAGGGGGAAGCCTCCGAAAGCTTGTGGGATTAAAAATAAAATTGTTGGACTATAACTTGGTGTTGTAAAATTGTTTACAATTGTCAACCCCAGTCCATCACCGGCATCTCCACATCACAGGTAGAATAGGGCAACTCTCCCACTGCCGCGCCCGGCCGATCTCCTCACTAGTATCCTCCCACCTGGAAACATTCAACCAACTTCTACTGTTAAACCAAAGGATGAGTTGGCAGCTCACGGCGTGCAATGGGGCAAAAAGGAGCATGTGTCTCACACTTGGTATTGGGGGCCCATTGAGATTTTGCCCTTGTTGCACTAGAAGTCGGGGTGGGGGGAGAAATATCCTGCATTTATCACAAAGTTGCTGTTTTCAATCATTCACTCACTCGTTAGGCAGTGGCTGAATGATATGATGAACGAGGCAGACGTACATTAGGGTCATTCCCAGCTCCAGGAGGTCGACAAAATTCTCCCTCTCTCATTTCAATTTCTCCTGCCCTGAAGACGCTGACTCTCGCTGGGGTTCAGTGTCCCTCTAGTAACTCACCCAACTGGCCAATCTAAATGTGTGAACCTAGTTAATGAGTGTCTGCAGGCGATTTTAGCATGGACCGTTTACAGCCAAACCCAATTGGAACACTCCCAGGGAAGGTACAGCACAGGTTAGATACAGAGTAAAGCTCCCTCTACACTGTCCAGTCAAACACTCTCAGGGCAGGTACAGCACGGGTTAGATACAGAGTAAAGCTCCCTCTACACTGTCCCATCAAACACTCCCAGGGCAGGTACAGCACGGGTTAGATACAGAGTAAAGCTCCCTCCACGCTGTCCCATCAATCACTCCCAGGGCAGGTACAGGGTTAGATACAGAGTAAAGCTCCCTCTACACTGTCCCATCAAACACTCCCAGGGCAGGTACAGCACGGGTTAGATACAGAGTAAAGCTCCCTCCACGCTGTCCCATCAATCACTCCCAGGGCAGGTACAGGGTCAGATACAGAGTAAAGCTCCCTCCACGCTGTCCCATCAATCACTCCCAGGGCAGGTACAGGGTTAGATACAGAGTAAAGCTCCCTCTACACTGTCCCATCAAACACTCCCAGGGCAGGTACAGCACAGGTTAGATACAGAGTAAAGCTCCCTCTACACTATCCCATCAAACACTTCCAGAGCAGGTACAATAGACCCACCCATAGACAGAAGACAGATATGTCCATAGTAGCCAGACCCATCCATAGGCATTAGACAGGCCCGTCTGTAGACTGAAGACAGATGTGTCCATAGACAGTAGCCAGACCCACCTATAGACAATAGCCAGACACACCCGTAGACAGGAATCAGACCCACCAACAGACATCAGCCAGACCCACCCATAGACAGTAGACAGGCCCGTCTGTAGACAGAAGACAGGTGTGTCCATAGATGGAAGACAGGCCCGCCCATGGACTGAAGACGGACCCACCCATCGACTGAGGTCAGACGTGCCCTTAGACGGTGGACAGACTGGTTCATCAATAGATAAATGATAGATAAATGGATGGATCGACAGACAGGTGGACCAATATAAGATTTCACACGTGTTCCTACCTTGTCCTCTGGTCCATACTCGTTCAAACTCATGGCCAGTTTAACCCCTTGAATGCTGACCTCCAAATCGCAACTTGCTGGTGGGCGCAGGTGAACAGTTAACTTTCTAGTGGTAGCAATCTGCAAGAGGGCGACATTGAAATTAATATTAAACCCGGGAATTAGTCTATAATATTAAACCCTGGTATTAAACTATAATATTAACCCGGGAATTAGCCTACAATATTAAACCCGGGAATTAGTCTATAATATTAAACCCGGGTATTAGTCTATAATATTAAACCCGGGAATTAGTCTATAATATTAAACCCAGGAATTAGTCTATAATATTAAACCCGGGTATTAGTCTATAATATTAAACCCGGGAATTAGTCTATAATATTAAACCCGGGAATTAGTCTATAATATTAAACCCCGGTATTAGTCTATAATATTAAACCCGGGAATTAGTCTATAATATTAAACCCGGGTATTAGTCTATAATATTAAACCCGGGTATTAGTCTATAATATTAAACCCGGGAATTAGTCTATAATATTAAACCCGGGTATTAGTCTATAATATTAAACCCGGGAATTAGTCTATAATATTAAACCCCGGTATTAGTCTCTAATATTAATCCTGGGTATTAGTCTATAATATTAAACCCGGGAATTAGTCTATAATATTAAACCCCGGTATTAGTCTATAATATTAATCCTGGGTAACAGTCTATAATATTAAACCCGGGAATTAGTCTATAATATTAAAGCCCGGTATTAGTCTATAATATTAATCCCGGGTATTAGTCTATAATATTAAACCCGGGAATTAGTCTATAATATTAAACCCCGGTATTAGTCTATAATATTAATCCCGGGTAACAGTCTATAATATTAAACCCGGGAATTAGTCTATAATATTAAAGCCCGGTATTAGTCTATAATATTAAACCCAGGTATTAGTCTATAATATTAATCCCGGGTATTAGTCTATAATATTAATCCCGGGTATTAGTCTATAATATTAATCCCGGATAATAGTCTATAATATTAAACCCGGCTAATAGTCTATAATATTAATCCCCGGTATTAGTCTATAATATTAAACCCCGGTATTAGTCTATAATATTAATCCCGGGTATTAGTCTATAATATTAAACCCGGGTAATAGTCTATAATATTAATCCCCGGTATTAGTCTATAATATTAAACCCCGGTATTAGTCTATAATATTAAACCCGGGAATTAGTCTATAATATTAAACCCCGGTATTAGTCTATAATATTAATCCCGGGTAACAGTCTATAATATTAATCCCCGGTATTAGTCTATAATATTAAACCCGGGAATTAGTCTATAATATTAAACCCGGGTATTAGTCTATAATATTAAACCCCGGTATTAGTCTATAATATTAAACCCCGGTATTAGTCTATAATATTAAACCCGGGAATTAGTCTATAATATTAAACCCCGGTATTAGTCTATAATATTAATCCCGGGTATTAGTCTATAATATTAAACCCGGGAATTAGTCTCTAATATTAATCCCGGGTATTAGTCTATAATATTAAACCCGGGAATTAGTCTATAATATTAAACCCCGGTATTAGTCTATAATATTAATCCCGGGTATTAGTCTATAATATTAAACCCGGGTAATAGTCTATAATATTAAACCCGGGAATTAGTCTATAATATTAAACCCCGGTATTAGTCTATAATATTAAACCCGGGAATTAGTCTATAATATTAAACCCCGGTATTAGTCTATAATATTAATCCCCGGTATTAGTCTATAATATTAAACCCGTGTATTAGTCTATAATATTAAACCCGGGTAATAGTCTATAATATTAAACCCGGGAATTAGTCTATAATATTAATCCCCGGTATTAGTCTATAATATTAAACCCGGGTATTAGTCTATAATATTAAACCCGGGAATTAGTCTATAATATTAATCCCCGGTATTAGTCTATAATATTAAACCCAGGTATTAGTCTATAATATTAAACCCGGGTATTAGTCTATAATATTAAACCCCGGTATTAGTCTATAATATTAATCCCGGGTATTAGTCTATAATATTAATCCTGGGTATTAGTCTATAATATTAAACCCGGGAATTAGTCCATAATATTAAACCCCGGTATTAGTCTATAATATTAATCCCGGGTATTAGTCTATAATATTAATCCTGGGTATTAGTCTATAATATTAAACCCGGGAATTAGTCTATAATATTAAACCCCGGTATTAGTCTATAATATTAATCCCGGGTAACAGTCTATAATATTAAACCCCGGTATTAGTCTATAATATTAAACCCCGGTATTAGTCTATAATATTAATCCCGGGTATTAGTCTATAATATTAATCCTGGGTATTAGTCTATAATATTAAACCCGGGAATTAGTCTATAATATTAATCCCGGGAATTAGTCTATAATATTAAACCCGGGTAACAGTCTATAATATTAAACCCGGGAATTAGTCTATAATATTAATCCCCGGTATTAGTCTATAATATTAAACCCAGGTATTAGTCTATAATATTAAACCCGGGAATTAGTCTATAATATTAATCCCAGGTATTAGTCTATAATATTAATCCCGGGTAACAGTCTATAATATTAAACCCGGGAATTAGTCTATAATATTAATCCCCGGTATTAGTCTATAATATTAAACCCAGGTATTAGTCTATAATATTAAACCCAGGTATTAGTCTATAATATTAATCCCGGGTATTAGTCTATAATATTAAACCCGGCTAATAGTCTATAATATTAATCCCCAGTATTAGTCTATAATATTAAACCCAGGTATTAGTCTATAATATTAATCCCCGGTATTAGTCTATAATATTAAACCCCGGTATTAGTCTATAATATTAAACCCAGGTATTAGTCTATAATATTAAACCCGTGTATTAGTCTATAATATTAATCCCGGATAATAGTCTATAATATTAAACCCGGCTAATAGTCTATAATATTAATCCCCAGTATTAGTCTATAATATTAAACCCAGGTATTAGTCTATAATATTAATCCCGGGTATTAGTCTATAATATTAAACCCGGGTAATAGTCTATAATATTAATCCCCGGTATTAGTCTATAATATTAAACCCGTGTATTAGTCTATAATATTAAACCCGGGTATTAGTCTATAATATTAAACCCGTGTATTAGTCTATAATATTAAACCCGGGTATTAGTCTATAATATTAAACCCCGGTATTAGTCTATAATATTAATCCTGGGTATTAGTCTATAATATTAAACCCGGGAATTAGTCTATAATATTAAACCCGGGAATTAGTCTATAATATTAAACCCCGGTATTAGTCTATAATATTAATCCCGGATAATAGTCTATAATATTAAACCCGGCTAATAGTCTATAATATTAATCCCCGGTATTAGTCTATAATATTAAACCCGGGAATTAGTCTATAATATTAAAGCCCGGTATTAGTCTATAATATTAATCCCGGATAATAGTCTATAATATTAAACCCGGCTAATAGTCTATAATATTAATCCCCGGTATTAGTCTATAATATTAAACCCAGGTATTAGTCTATAATATTAATCCCGGGTATTAGTCTATAATATTAAACCCGGGTAATAGTCTATAATATTAATCCCCGGTATTAGTCTATAATATTAAACCCGGGTATTAGTCTATAATATTAAACCCGGGTATTAGTCTATAATATTAAACCCGGGAATTAGTCTATAATATTAAACCCGGGTATTAGTCTATAATATTAATCCTGGGTATTAGTCTATAATATTAAACCCGGGAATTAGTCTATAATATTAAACCCGGGTATTAGTCTATAATATTAATCCTGGGTATTAGTCTATAATATTAAACCCGGGTATTAGTCTATAATATTAATCCTGGGTATTAGTCTATAATATTAAACCCGGGTATTAGTCTATAATATTAATCCTGGGTATTAGTCTATAATATTAAACCCGGGTATTAGTCTATAATATTAAACCCGGGAATTAGTCTATAATATTAAACCCGGGTATTAGTCTATAATATTAATCCTGGGTATTAGTCTATAATATTAAACCCGGGTATTAGTCTATAATATTAAACCCGGGTAATAGTCTATAATATTAATCCCCGGTATTAGTCTATAATATTAAACCCGGGTATTAGTCTATAATATTAAACCCGGGTATTAGTCTATAATATTAAACCCGGGAATTAGTCTATAATATTAAACCCGGGTATTAGTCTATAATATTAATCCTGGGTATTAGTCTATAATATTAAACCCGGGAATTAGTCTATAATATTAAACCCGGGTATTAGTCTATAATATTAATCCTGGGTATTAGTCTATAATATTAAACCTGGGTATTAGTCTATAATATTAAACCCGGGAATTAGTCTATAATATTAAACCCGGGAATTAGTCTATAATATTAAACCCGGGTATTAGTCTATAATATTAAACCCGGGTATTAGTCTATAATATTAAACCCGGGAATTAGTCTATAATATTAAACCCGGGTAATAGTCTATAATATTAATCCCCGGTATTAGTCTATAATATTAAACCCCGGTATTAGTCTATAATATTAAACCCGGGTATTAGTCTATAATATTAAACCCGGGTATTAGTCTATAATATTAAACCCGGGTATTAGTCTATAATATTAAACCCGGGTATTAGTCTATAATATTAAACCCGGGTATTAGTCTATAATATTAAACCCGGGAATTAGTCTATAATATTAAACCCGGGAATTAGTCTATAATATTAAACCCGGGTATTAGTCTATAATATTAAACCCGGGAATTAGTCTATAATATTAAACCCGGGTAATAGTCTATAATATTAATCCCCGGTATTAGTCTATAATATTAAACCCCGGTATTAGTCTATAATATTAAACCCGGGTATTAGTCTATAATATTAAACCCGGGTATTAGTCTATAATATTAAACCCGGGAATTAGTCTATAATATTAATCCCCGGTATTAGTCTATAATATTAAACCCAGGTATTAGTCTATAATATTAATCCCGGGTAACAGTCTATAATATTAAACCCCGGTATTAGTCTATAATATTAAACCCGGGAATTAGTCTATAATATTAATCCCCGGTATTAGTCTATAATATTAAACCCAGGTATTAGTCTATAATATTAAACCCGGGAATTAGTCTATAATATTAATCCCGGGTATTAGTCTATAATATTAATCCCGGATAATAGTCTATAATATTAAACCCGGGTAATAGTCTATAATATTAATCCCCGGTATTAGTCAATAATATTAAACCCAGGTATTAGTCTATAATATTAAACCCCGGTATTAGTCTATAATATTAATCCCGGGTATTAGTCTATAATATTAAACCCGGGTAATAGTCTATAATATTAATCCCCGGTATTAGTCTATAATATTAAACCCAGGCATTAGTCTATAATATTAAACCCCCTGTATTAGTCTATAATATTAATCCCGGGTATTAGTCTATAATATTAATCCCGTGTATTAGTCTATAATATTAAACCCAGGCATTAGTCTATAATATTAAACCCCCTGTATTAGTCTATAATATTAAACCCAGGTATTAGTCTATAATATTAATCCCGTGTATTAGTCTATAATATTAATCCCGGGTATTAGTCTATAATATTAATCCCCGGTATTAGTCTATAATATTAAACCCAGGTATTAGTCTATAATATTAAACCCCGGTGTTAGTCTATAATATTAATCCCCGGTATTAGTCTATAATATTAAACACGGGAATTAGTCTATAATATTAATCCCGGGAATTAGTCTATAATATTAATCCCGGGTATTAGTCTATAATATTAATCCCGGGTATTAGTCTATAATATTAATCCCAGGTAATAGTCTATAATATTAATCCCGGGTATTAGTCTATAATATTAAACCCGGGTATTAGTCTATAATATTAAACCCGGGAATTAGTCTATAATATTAATCCCGGGAATTAGTCTATAATATTAATCCCAGGTAATAGTCTATAATATTAATCCCGGGAATTAGTCTATAATATTAAACCCGGGTATTAGTCTATAATATTAAACCCGGGAATTAGTCTATAATATTAATCCCGGGTATTAGTCTATAATATTAATCCCGGGAATTAGTCTATAATATTAAACCCGGGAATTAGTCTATAATATTAAACCCGGGTATTAGTCTATAATATTAATCCCGGGAATTAGTCTATAATATTAATCCCGGGAATTAGTCTATAATATTAATCCCGGGTATTAGTCTATAATATTAATCCCGGGAATTAGTCTATAATATTAAACCCGGGAATTAGTCTATAATATTAAACCCGGGTATTAGTCTATAATATTAATCCCGGGAATTAGTCTATAATATTAATCCCGGGAATTAGTCTATAATATTAATCCCGGGTATTAGTCTATAATATTAATCCCGGGAATTAGTCTATAATATTAAACCCGGGAATTAGTCTATAATATTAATCCCGGGTATTAGTCTATAATATTAATCCCGGGAATTAGTCTATAATATTAAACCCGGGAATTAGTCTATAATATTAAACCCGGGTATTAGTCTATAATATTAATCCCGGGAATTAGTCTATAATATTAAACCCGGGAATTAGTCTATAATATTAAACCCGGGTATTAGTCTATAATATTAATCCCGGGAATTAGTCTATAATATTAATCCCGGGAATTAGTCTATAATATTAATCCCAGGTAATAGTCTATAATATTAATCCCGGGAATTAGTCTATAATATTAAACCCGGGTATTAGTCTATAATATTAAACCCGGGAATTAGTCTATAATATTAATCCCGGGTATTAGTCTATAATATTAATCCCGGGAATTAGTCTATAATATTAAACCCGGGAATTAGTCTATAATATTAATCCCGGGTATTAGTCTATAATATTAATCCCGGGAATTAGTCTATAATATTAATCCCGGGAATTAGTTTATAATATTAATCCCGGGTATTAGTCTATAATATTAAACCCGGGAATTAGTCTATAATATTAATCCCGGGAATTAGTCTATAATATTAATCCCGGGAATTAGTCTCTAATATTAAACCCGGGAATTAGTCTATAATATTAAACCCGGGAATTAGTCTATAATATTAATCCCGGGTATTAGTCTATAATATTAAACCCAGGTATTAGTCTATAATATTAAACCCCGGTGTTAGTCTATAATATTAATCCCCGGTATTAGTCTATAATATTAATCCCGGGTATTAGTCTATAATATTAATCCCAGGTAATAGTCTATAATATTAATCCCGGGTATTAGTCTATAATATTAAACCCGGGAATTAGTCTATAATATTAATCCCGGGAATTAGTCTATAATATTAAACCCGGGAATTAGTCTATAATATTAAACCCGGGTATTAGTCTATAATATTAATCCCGGGAATTAGTCTATAATATTAAACCCGGGTATTAGTCTATAATATTAAACCCGGGAATTAGTCTATAATATTAATCCCGGGTATTAGTCTATAATATTAATCCCGGGAATTAGTCTATAATATTAAACCCCGGTATTAGTCTATAATATTAAACCCGGGAATTAGTCTATAATATTAATCCCGGGAATTAGTCTATAATATTAAACCCCGGTATTAGTCTATAATATTAAACCCGGGAATTAGTCTATAATATTAAACCCGGGAATTAGTCTATAATATTAAACCCGGGAATTAGTCTATAATATTAAACCCGGGAATTAGTCTATAATATTAAACCCGGGAATTAGTCTATAATATTAAACCCCGGTATTAGTCTATAATATTAATCCCGGGAATTAGTCTATAATATTAAACCCGGGAATTAGTCTATAATATTAAACCCGGGTATTAGTCTATAATATTAATCCCGGGAATTAGTCTATAATATTAAACCCGGGAATTAGTCTATAATATTAATCCCGGGAATTAGTCTATAATATTAAACCCCGGTATTAGTCTATAATATTAAACCCGGGAATTAGTCTATAATATTAAACCCGGGAATTAGTCTCTAATATTAAACCCGGGAATTAGTCTCTAATATTAAACCCGGGAATTAGTCTATAATATTAATCCCCGGAATTAGTCTCTAATATTAAACCCGGGTATTAGTCTATAATATTAATCCCGGGAATTAGTCTATAATATTAAACCCGGGAATTAGTCTATAATATTAAACCCGGGAATTAGTCTATAATATTAAACCCGGGTATTAGTCTATAATATTAATCCCGGGAATTAGTCTATAATATTAAACCCGGGAATTAGTCTATAATATTAAACCCGGGTATTAGTCTATAATATTAAACCCGGGAATTAGTCTATAATATTAATCCCGGGTATTAGTCTATAATATTAATCCCGGGAATTAGTCTATAATATTAAACCCCGGTATTAGTCTATAATATTAAACCCGGGAATTAGTCTATAATATTAATCCCGGGAATTAGTCTATAATATTAAACCCCGGTATTAGTCTATAATATTAAACCTGGGTATTAGTCTATAATATTAATCCCGGGAATTAGTCTATAATATTAAACCCGGGTATTAGTCTATAATATTAATCCCAGGTAATAGTCTATAATATTAATCCCGGGAATTAGTCTATAATATTAAACCCGGGTATTAGTCTATAATATTAAACCCGGGAATTAGTCTATAATATTAATCCCGGGTATTAGTCTATAATATTAATCCCGGGAATTAGTCTATAATATTAAACCCGGGTATTAGTCTATAATATTAATCCCGGGTATTAGTCTATAATATTAATCCCGGGAATTAGTCTATAATATTAATCCCGGGAATTAGTCTATAATATTAATCCCGGGTATTAGTCTATAATATTAAACCCGGGAATTAGTCTATAATATTAATCCCGGGAATTAGTCTATAATATTAATCCCGGGAATTAGTCTATAATATTAATCCCGGGTATTAGTCTATAATATTAAACCCGGGAATTAGTCTATAATATTAATCCCGGGAATTAGTCTCTAATATTAAACCCGGGAATTAGTCTATAATATTAAACCCGGGAATTAGTCTATAATATTAATCCCGGGAATTAGTCTATAATATTAATCCCGGGTATTAGTCTATAATATTAAACCCCGGGTATTAGTCTATAATATTAATCCCGGGTATTAGTCTATAATATTAAACCTGGGTATTAGTCTATAATATTAAACCCCGGGTAATAGTCTATAATATTAATCCCGGGTATTAGTCTATAATATTAATCCTGGGAATTAGTCTATAATATTAATCCCGGGAATTAGTCTATAATATTAATCCCGGGTATTAGTCTATAATATTAATCCTGGGTATTAGTCTATAATATTAAACCCAGGTATTAGTCTATAATATTAATCCCGGGTATTAGTCTATAATATTAATCCCGGGTATTAGTCTATAATATTAAACCTGGGTATTAATCTATAATATTAAACCCCGGGTAATAGTCTATAATATTAAACCCGGGTATTAGAGTCATAGAGTCATACAGCATGGATAGAGGCCCTTCGGCCCATCGTGTGCGCACCGGCCATCAAGCCCTGTCTACTCTAATCCCATATTCCAGCATTTGGTCCGTAGCCTTGTATGCTATGGCATTTCAAGTGCTCATCCAAATGCTTCTTGAATGTTGTGAGGGTTCCTGCCTCCACAACCCTTTCAGGCAGTGAGTTCCAGACTCCAACCACCCTCTGGGTGAAAAAGTTCTTTCTCAAATCCCCTCTAAACCTCCCGCCTTTTACCTTGAATCTATGCCCCCTTGTTATAGAACCCTCAACGAAGGGAAAAAGCTCATTAGTATCCATCCTATCTGTGCCCCTCATAATTTTGTACACCTCAAGCATGTCCCCCCTCAGCCTCCTCTGCTCCAAGGAAAACAAACCCAATCTTCCCAGTCTCTCTTCATAGCTGAAGCGCTCCAGCCCTGGTAACATCCTGGTGAATCTCCTCTGCACCCTCTCCAAAGCGATCACATCCTTCCTGTAGTGTGGCGACCAGAACTGCACACAGTACTCCAGCTGTGGCCTAACCAGTGTTTTATACAGCTCCATCATAACCTCCTTGCTCTTATATTCTATGCCTCGGCTAATAAAGGCAAGTATCCTATATGCCTTCTTTACCACCTTATCTCCCTGTTCCGCCGCCTTCAGGGATCTGTGAACTTGCACACCAAGATCCCTCTGACCCTCTGTCTTGCCTAGGGTCCTCCCATTCATTGTGTATTCCCTTGCCTTGTTAGTCCCTCCAAAGTGCATCACCTCGCACTTTTCCGGGTTAAATTCCATTTGCCACTGTTCCGCCCATCTGACCAACCCATCTATATCGTCCTGCAGACTGAGGCTATCCTCCTCGCTATTTACCACCCTACCAATTTATGTATCATCAGCGAACTTACTGATCATACCTTTTACATTCATATCCAAGTCATTAATGTAGACCACAAACAGCAAGGGACCCAGCACCGATCCCTGTGGTACCCCACTGGCCACAGGCTTCCAGTCACAAAAACAACCTTCGACCATCACCCTCTGCCTTCTGCCACTAAGCCAGTTTTGTATCCAAAGTGCCAAGGCATCCTGGATTCCATGGGCTCGTACCTTCTTGACCAGTCTCCTGTGGGGGACTTTATCGAAGGCCTTACTGAAATCCATGTATACCACATCCACTGCGTTACCCTCATCCACACGCCTAGTCACCCCCTCAAAAAATTCAATCAAATTAGTCAGACATGATCTTCCCTTGATAAAGCCATGTTGACTATCCCTGATTAATCCTTGCTTCTCCAGGTATTAGTCTTTAATATTAAACCCGGGTAACAGTCTATAATATTAAACCCGGGTATTAATCTATAATATTAAACCCAGGTATTAGTCTATAATATTAAACCCGGGTATTAATCTATAATATTAAACCCCGGTATTTGTCTCTAATATTAAACCCGGGTAACAGTCTATAATATTAAACCCCGGTATTAGTCTATAATATTAATCCCGGGTAATAGTCTGTACAATATTAATCCCAGGTAATACTATTTATAGAGCAAAAAGTTACAGTTCCATCCCTGGCCTGTGCTGATCTGACCTCAATCAGATCTCTCTCTGGGCTCTTATGTTTGGCCTTTGCGATCCCGACTTCAGGAGGAAACTAAAGCTGCCGAGCTTCCTGCTCCTAACTGTATGTCCTACCTTGCTCGTCCTGGGGTTGGTCTGTCTTTCCCTCTCCCCCTTTCACTCACTCTGCCCAGAGGTCACGTATAAAGTTTAAACTCCTGTCCCCGTTTATTCCCAGATTCCGGTTTTGGATTTATCTGCCAAACAGCACTTTCCCTCATCCCCAGATCCAGGAAATTCTAACCGGACAAACCAACAGGTGATGAATGAGTGTGATTAACTCTGGAGGGTGTGACTTGGGACCAAGACTTGGAAACGTCTGGTCTACAAACTTTTAACCCAGGTTTGATGTCACTTTCTGATGTGCCGCTCTTGCTCCTATTTTTAGGTCTGATGATCTGCACAATGAGTTCACCCTGCACCTACTTCTCTCAAAAAAAGGAAATTACTCCCCCCCCCCCCCCCGCCCCGGAGATTCTGGCCCTCTCACCTTCTGCATCGCAGCGCATAGGATGTCGTTGCCCTGGTGATACGGCACTTCCACAGATCCCAGGAATTGCACGTTGAACCTCTCCATCCACATGCTGCTCTTCTTTATCCCTGTATCAGCACACAACAGAGGAGACCTTAGAGACAGTAACCAGCCTGTTAGAGACTGAGAACATAAGAACATAAGAAATAGGAACAGGAGTAGGTCACACGGCCCCTCGAGCCTGCTCCGCCATTCAATAAGATCATGGCTGATCTTCGACCTCAACTCCACTTTCCTGCCCGATCCCCATATCCCTTGATTCCCTTGGTGTCCAAAAATCTATCGATCTCAGTCTTGCATATAATCAATGACTGAGCATCCTCAGCCCTCTGGGACAGAGAATTCCAAAGATTCACAAACCTCTGAGTGAGGAAATTTTTCCTCATCTCGGTCCTAAATGGCCGACCCCTTATCCTGAGACTATGCCCCCTAGTTCTAGACTCTCCAGCCAGGGGAAACAGCCTCTCAGCATCTACCCTGTCAAACCTTCTAAGAAGGTATATGGAGTTAGATCACAGGTCAGCCACGACCTTATCAAATGGCGGAGCAGGCACGAGGGGCTGAATGGCCTACTCCTGTTCCTATGTTCCTATAATTTTATATGTTTCAATGAGATCACCTCTCATTCTTCTAAACTCCAGAGAGTATAGGCCCATTCTACTCAACCTCTCCTCAGAAGAGAACCCTCTTATCCCAGGAATCAATCTAATGAACCTCTGTTGCACCCCTTCTCAGGCAAGTATATCCTTCCTTAGATAAGGAGACCAAAACTGTATACAGTACTCCAGGTGTGGTCTCACCAGAGCCCTATATAATTGCAGCAAGACTTCCTTACTCTAATACTCCAATCCCCTTACAATAAAGGCTAACATACCATTTGCTTTCCTAATTGCTTGCTGTACCTGAATGTTAACTTCTGTGATTCGTGTACAAGGACACCCAAATCCCTCTGATTAACAACATTTCTTAGTCTCTCATCTTTTAAAAAAAATTCTGTTTTTCTATTCTTCCTACCAAAGTGGATAACCTCACATTTCCCCACATTATACTCCATCTGCCACCTTCTCACCCACTCACTTAACCTGTCTATATCCCTTTGCAGACTCTTTGGGCTCGATATTAGGAGGGAGCGGGGGGTTGACTGGGCGCGTGGGTGACCCGCCCAGTAAAATCGGTGGGTTCCCCACGCGATCGCAGCCTAATTGGAACCACTTACCTTGGCTTCCGGGTTTCGCGCTGGAAAGCTGCGCAACGGGCAGACTGCGCACCCGCATTTAAAGGGGCAGTCCTCCACTGACTGATACTACAGAAAATAGGCAAAATTACAGCATGGAGCATCCCAGGGGGAAGGCTGCTCCCAGGTTTAATGATGCCTCACTCCAGGTCTTACTAGATGGGGTGAGGAGGAGGAGGAGGAGGAAGAGGGAGTTTGTGTTCTTTGTGTCCTCCTCACAGCTTACTTTCCCACCTAGCTTTGTATCATCAGCAAACTTGGATAAATTACACTCGGTCCCCTCATCTAAGTCATTGATACAGATTGTAAATAGCTGAGGCCCAAGCACTGATCCTTGCGGCACCCCACTAGTTACAGCCTCCAACCCGAAAATGACCTGTTTATTCCTGCTCTCTGTTTTCTGTCCGTTAACCAATCCTCAATCCATGCTAATATATTACCCCCGACCTCCAAGGGTTAAATTGTGAGGCGAGATTATACAAACTGGGGTTGTATTCCCTGGAATTTAGAAGATTAAGGGGTGATTTGATCAAAGTTTTCAAGATATTTAGGAGAACTGATAGGGTAGATAGAGAGAAACTATTTCCACTGGTTGGGGAGTCTAGGACTAGGGGACATAGCCTAAAAATTAGAGTCTGGACTTTCAGGAGTGAAGTTAAGAAACATTTCTACACACAAAGGGTGGTAGAAGTTTGGAACTTCCTTCCGCAAACGGCAGTTGATGCTAGCTCAATTGTTAATTTTAAATCTGAGATTGATAGATTTTTGTTAACCAAAGGTATTAAGGGACATGGGACTACAGCGGGTATATGGAGTTAGGTCACAGGTCAGCCATGATCTCAACGAATGGCGGAACAGGCATGAGGGGCTGAATGGCCGCCTCCTGTTCCTATGTTCCATGAGCCCTAATCTCGTGTAACAACCTCTTGTGTGGTACCTTATCGAATGCCTTTTGAAAATCCAAATATACGACATCCACTGGTTCCCCTTTATCTACCCTGCTAATTACATCCTCAAAAATAGATTTGTCAAACACGATTTCCCTTTCATAAAACCATGTTGACTCTGCCTAATCATATTATGATTTTCTAAGTGCCCTGTTACCACGTCCCTAATAATAGTTTCTAGCATTTTTGCTGCTACTGATGTCAGGCTAATTGGTTCCCTGTTTTTTCTCTCCCTCCTTTTCTTGAATAGCGGGATTACATTTGCTACCTTCCAATCCAGCCCATTAGAGACAGAGGTCAGCCCGTTAGTGACAGCTCCTGAATTCAGTCAACGGGACCATGGGTTCAGCTGGCTGGAATATTAAGGAGAAGGGACGCATTAACCCACTACGTTGGGGTCTGATGACCCCAGAAGCGGTGTGAGCCATTGTAAATGCTCGAGAGGAGGAAGGAGAAGGCCCTGAAAAGAGTGACTGCCAATTGATTTTACATTTTAGACCAAATCATTACAATTATTACAAAAGGATTAGACGACATGCTTCTTAAATCTTTGTATTTATGATGGAGGCTAGGATCTTCTCGGGAGGCCACCCAGAGGTGAGCATGTGGAATACAGTCGGGAATTCTAAGCCGATGCAGAGCTGCCGAGTGACGAGAGGCGGTAACATTACTTGCTGAGTTACACTGGAATGGCCTGTCGCAGTGCCGCCGAGCTGCATAACTGGTACTGCATGATGTGGAGATGCCGGTGATGGACTGGGGTTGACAATTGTAAACAATTTTACAACACCAGGTTATAGTCCAACGATTTTATTTGAAATCTACTAGCTTTCGGAGGCTTCCTCTATTTACCTGAGGAAGGAGGAAGCCTCCGAAAGCTTGTAGATTTCAAATAAAATCGTTGGACTATAACTTGGTGTTGTAAAATTGTTTATAACTGGTACTGCAGGCAGCGCTGTAAACCCCGTTCCAATGTAGATATATAAGAGATATTTGGGAATTGTTGGACCCTCTTCAGAGTGAACTAAAAATACAGCAGGATCAATTCTGCGATCTTGGGGAAAATGCAGCCACAATTGCGGCACCCACGGGCCCGCTTACCGTGGTGGAGGGAGGAGCAAACCGTGCTCGATTCGCTGGGCCCGGCTTATTTACATAATTTAAACGTGCTCTCTGCACACATTGAGTCTTGTGCAGGGAGTGTGAGAGAGACCTCACTGAATGCAGACTGCGCAACCTGTGAAGGAAAAGCAAACGGCTGCATCGACAAGCAAAATGTCGGAGCCTTTCTCAGGGTTCAAACGTAGTCACAGCGGCGTTCAGCCTTCGGAAAGGCTGTTATTGGAGCAATGTGTGGATGGGGCAAAGTCAAAACAACAACGGCAACTCCCATTTTCATTGCTGCTTAATCTAAGAACATTCCGAGGTCCCTGACTGGTGGATGAAATGGGCACTGATCCAGGAAAGGAGACTCAATGCACCAGAAGGCACAAATCAGCAGGATGGTTTGTCAGCCCGTTCCTCTCCCTGCCATGCCTTCTTTCATATTGTACCGCCTCAAACTTCTATTTCATATTAAAAATGCTGAGTGGTCACAATTTTGGTCTCAAAATACATTGAAAACCCGTGTCCAGGTTTTGTCAATGGGAAAATCCATTTTAAAAGTGTCAACAATTACCTGTAGTACCTTGTAACGCCCAAACGTGGCTCTGTGATTGCCACCTATAATGGCCAAAAGCCTGTCACGTAACGTTAGTGCAAATCCGTACTCGCTGACTGTATTCTCACTGTTAAAAGTCAGCATCTGTGTCAGCGTGAAGTTCCATTACAAATCCAGTCAGTGGCCATGCGGATTAAAGGATTATATAAATAAGTCTGTCTTAACGGTGTCAGGAATCCAGCCTCTTTATACTTTTTTAAAAATTCATTCATGGGATGTGGGCGTCGCTGGCGAGGCCGGCATTTATTGCCCATCCCTAATTGCCCTTGAGAAGGTGGTGGTGAGCCGCCTTCTTGAACCGCTGCAGTCCGTATGGTGACGGTTCTCCCACAGTGCTGTTAGGAAGGGAGTTCCAGGATTTTGACCCAGCGACAATGAAGGAACGGCGATATATTTCCAAGTCGGGATGGTGTGTGACTTGGAGGGGAACGTGCAGGTGGTGTTGTTCCCATGCGCCTGCTGCCCTTGTCCTTCTAGGTGGTAGAGGTCGCGGGTTTGGGAGGTGCTTTCGAAGAAGCCTTGGCGAGTTGCTGCAGTGCATCCTGTGGATGGTACACACTGCAGCCACTGTGCGCCGGTGGTGAAGAGAGTGAATGTTTAGGGTGGTGGATGGGGTGCCAATCAAGCGGGCTGCTTTATCTTGGATAGTGCCAAGCTTCTTGAGTGTTGTTGAAGCTGCACTCATCCAGGCAAGTGGAGAGTATTCCATCACACTCCTGACTTGTGCCTTGTAGATGGTGGAAACATAGAAACATAGAAAATAGGAGCAGGAGTAGGCCATTCAGTCCTTCAAGCCTGCTCCGCCATTCAATATGATCATGGCTGATCCTCTATCTCAATACCATATTCCCGCTCTCTCCCCATACCCCTTGATGCCTTTAGTGTCCAGAAATCTATCTAGCTCCTTCTTAAATATATTCAGTGACTTGGCCTCCACTGCCTTCTGTGGTAGAGAATTCCACAGGTTCACCACCCTCTGAGTGAAGAAATTTCTCCTCATCTCAGTCCAAAATGTCCTACCCCGTATCCTGAGACTGTGACCCTTCATTCTGGACCCCCATCCAGGGGAAATATCCTCCCCGCATTCAGTCTGTCCAGCCCTGTCAGAATTTTATATGTTTCAATGAGATCCCCTCTCATTCTTCTAAACTCGAGTGAATACAGGCCGAGTCGACCCAATCTCTCCTCATACGACAGTCCTGCCATCCCAGGGATCAGTCTGGTGAACCTTCGCTGCACTCTCTCTATGGCAAGTATATCCTTTCTTAGGTAAGGAGACCAATACTGCACACAATACTCCAGATGTGGTCTCACCAAGGCCCCGTATAACTGCAGTAAGACATCCCTGCTCCTGTGCTCAAATCCTCTTGCAATGAAGGCCAACATACCATTCGCCTTCCTAACTGCTTTGGGGAGTCAAGAGGATTGTGAATCTTTGGAATTCTTTGCCCCAAAAAGCTGTGGAGGCTGAGTCATTGAATACATTCAAGGCTGAGTTAGACAAATTTTTGATCAGCAAGGGAGTCAAAGGATATGGGGAAAAGGCGGGAAAGTGGAGTTGAGGTAAAAATCAGATCAGCCATGATCTCATTGAATGGCGGAGCAGGCTCGAGGGGCCCAATGGCCTACTCCTGCTCCTATCTCTTATGGTCTTATGGGGTCACTCACCACAGAATACCCAGCCTCTGACCTGCTGTTGTAGCCACAGTATTTATATGGCTGGTCCAATTAAGTTTCTGGTCAATGGTGACCCTCAGGATGTTGATGGTGGGGGAGTCGGTGATGGTAATGCCGTTGAATGTCAAGGGGAGGTGGTTAGACTCTCTCTTGTTGGAGATGGTCATTGCCTTGCACTTGTCTGGCGTGAATATTACTTGCCACTTATCAGCCCAAGCCTGGATGTTGTCCAGGGCTTGCTGCATGCGGGCATGGACTGCTTCATTATCTGAGGGGTTGCGAATGGAACTGAACACTCTGCAATTATCAGCGAACATCCCCATTTCTGACCTTGTGATGGAGGGAAGGTCATTGATGAAGCAGCTGAAGATGGTTGGGCCTAGGACACTGCCCTGAGGAACTCCTGCAGCAATATCCTGGGGCTGAGATGATTGGCCTCCAACAACCACTACCATCTTCCTTTGTGCTCGGTATGACTCCAGTCACTGGAGAGTTTTCCCCCTGATTCCCATTGACTTCAATTTTACTAGGGCTCCTTGGTGCCACACTCGGTCAAATGCTGCCTTGATGTCAAGGGCAGTCACTCTCACCTCACCTTTGGAATTCAGCTCTTTTGTCCATGTTTGGACCAAGGCTGTAATGAAGTCTGGAGCCGAGTGGTCCTGGCGGAACCCAAACTGAGCATCGGTGAGCAAGTTATTGGTGAGTAAGTGCCGCTTGATAGCACTGTCGACGACACCTTCCATCACTTTGCTGATGATTGAGAGTTGACTGATGGGGCGGTAATTGGCCGGATTGGATTTGTCCTGCTTTTTGTGGACAGGACATACCTGGGCAATTTTCCACATTGTCGGGTGGATGCCAGTATTGTAGCTGTACTGGAACAGCTTGGCTAGAGACGCAGCTAGTTCTGGAGCACAAGTCTTCAGCACTACAGCTGGGATGTTGTTGGGGCCCATAGCCTTTGGTGTATCCAGTGCACTCAGCCGTTTTTTGATATCACGTGGAGTGAATCGAATTCGCTGAAGACTGGCTTCTGTGATGGTGGGGATATCGGGAGGAGGCTGAGATGGATCATCCACTCGGCACTTCTGGCTGAAGATGGTTGCAAACGCTTCAGCCTTGTCTTTTGCACTCACGTGCTGGACTCCGCCATCATTGAGGATGGGGATGTTTGCAGAGCCTCCTCCTCCCATTAGTTGTTTAATTGTCCACCACTATTCACGACTGGATGTGGCAGGACTGCAGAGCTTTGATCTGATCCGTTCCGGTTTCCACCTGTGCCCCTGGAATTGGCTCCTGAACACCCACCAGAAGATATCGAGAACCTTCCTGATTTTGCAATAAGTTTATCTACCCGGCCCCAGGGGAGCATGGATTGCACGCCCCCAACATTCACCGCCCCCGACATTCACCACCCCCGACATTCACCACCCCCGACATTCACCGCCCCCAATATTCACCGCCCCCGACATTCACCACCCCCGACATTCACCGCCCCCGACATTCACCACCCCCGACATTCACCGCCCCCAATATTCACCGCCCCCGACATTCACCGTCCCCAATATTCATCGTCCCCAACATTCACCGCCCCCGACATTCACCACCCCCGACATTCACCACCCCCGACATTCACCACCCCCGACATTCACCGTCCCCAATATTCACCACCCCCGACATTCACCGTCCCCAATATTCACCACCCCCGACATTCACCGTCCCCAATATTCACCGCCCCCGACATTCACCGTCCCCAATATTCACCGCCCCCGACATTCACCGTCCCCGACATTCACCGCCCCCGACATTCACCGTCCCCGACATTCACCGTCCCCAATATTCATCGTCCCCGACATTCACCGTCCCCGACATTCACCGTCCCCAATATTCATCACCCCCAACATTCACCACCCCCAATATTCACCGCCCCCGACATTCACCACCCCCAATATTCATCGCCCCCAACTCAACACGCATGGATGCCCTCTGAACTTTGACCCTGATGTTACTTTCGGACCTACCCAGAAATTCCTTGGCCTGGTTGACCACTTCATGGGCGTAGTATGCCGGGAAGATCCCACACTCTCCTGTCCGCATGTTGTAGCCTCGGTACCAGTAGTCATCCTCCTCCTCCTCAACATACAATGGATCATCAACATCCAACTCCAGCTCATCCTGGTGACGAGGAATGAACCTGCAGGGAACAGGAAATGATTTGGTTACCCCAGGAAGTGAACAGCAGATCAAAGGAGTAGCTGAATCTGGAGAGAGAGCTCACGATGAGTTTGATAAAACGCGATCAGTGGGCACAGCAAAGACGGAAAGTGCGGCACACAGGAAGGAAAAATGGGCAGCACATGCACTCCAAGAATGGCATCAAATGACTGACGGGTGACGTTGATCCAGGTGTTTATGTTGGTTCAACGTTCAGCTTGTCCAGTCAGTGTGGAGCATCAATCAAAGCCAACAGAGTGCTGCACCACATGGCAAAGCTACAGAGTGCAAGTCAGAGAAAGTCATGACCAAACCGTACAGTCAGACCGCACCGAGAGTGTATAAAATGATGAGGGGCCTAGATAGAGTGGATAGGGAAGGACCTATTTCCCTTAGCAGAGAGGTCAGTGACCAGGGGACATAGATTTAAAGTAATCGGTAGAAGGATTAGAGGGGAGCTGAGGAGAAATGTTTTCACCCAGAGAGTGGTGGGGGTCTGGAACTCACTGGGAGGGTGGTAGAGGCAGAAACCCCCAACTCACTTAAAAAGTACCTGGATGTGCACCTGAAGTGCCGTAACCCACAGGGCTACGGACCAGGAGCTGGAAAGTGGGATTAGGCTGGGTAGGTCTTTATCGGCCGGCACAGACACGATGGGCCGAATGGCCTTGTGTGCTGTAAATTTCTATGATTCTAGTACGGTGTCCAATACTGGAACAGCAATCCAGAAATCATGAGTTCAAATCCCATCAGGGCCATTTGAGAATTTGAATTCAGTTCTAGAATTAAAAATCTGATCTCAGTAAAAGTGACCATGAAGCTGTCGGATTGTCACAAAATCCCAACTGGTTCACTGATGTCCTTTAGGGAAGGAAACCTGCTGCCCTTACCCGGTAATCGTAGCTGACTCTTAACTGACCTCTGAAATGGCCTTGCAAGCCGCTCAGCTGTTTGAAAATTCTACAAACGCGGACTACAGTGGTCCAAGACGAAGGGTCACCACGACCATGATGTCAGGACAACTGGAGGGCACGCAATTAACGCCAGCCTTGTCATCGATGCCCACATCCTGGTCGCCAAGATACGAGGAGAACATTCAAGTGCTGGAGACGGTGCAGTGAAGAGTCACAAGGCCCATCCCCAAGGTCAGAGGGACTGAGTTACAAGGAAAGACCAAAAATTGGCCTCTTCACCCCAGAAAGGAGGCGGCTGAGAGGGGATTTTCTGGATCTGTAAAACGATACGCTGCGCGGAAGAGGTAAATTCACAAAATATTTCAAATTAATCCATGATCGTAGGACGAGGGGGGTACGGGGTCAAATGTCAGGGAGTTCTGCATGAATGGTAGGGTAATGGAGGGGACAATCCCCGCTATCATTTGAGACACAGTTGGATGTTGTGATGCCTGTGAGTTCTCAGAACACCTTTTGATGGATGAACCCTAGCCCTGTCTCAGTGACCCCCCACTCTGCTCTGCAGCAAGATCAGAGTGATGCTAGGACACAGCAGCCCTGCAAAGCTCTCCCTCCAGTTTAAACCCCCTCGGGGCATGGTTCTTACCGGAACACCGCTCGATGTGTCTGCTCCCGTTCCTCGCCATTTATTGTACACGAGTAAAGACCAAACGATTCTGTACCTGTTCAGGAGAGAGAGCACAGGGTCACTCCAGCCAGCGGGTATCCCAGCCCGGCCATGCTCACCACAACAAGCAACCCCCAACCCCACACCCACACCCACATCCCTGCCCCTCACCGTAACACCCACCCCTCAACCCAACACCAGGAGAACTCCCACTGCTCTTCTTCAAATAGTGCCTGAGAGGGCAGACAGGGCCTTGGCTTAACATCTCATTTGAGAGACAGCACCTCCGACAGTGCAGCGCTCCCTCAGTACTGCCCCTCCGACAGTGCAGCGCTCCCTCAGTACTGACCCTCCGACAGTGCAGCGCTCCCTCAGTACTGACCCTCCGACAGTGCAGCGCTCCCTCAGTACTGACCCTCCGACAATGCAGCACTCCCTCAGTACTGACCCTCCGACAGTGCAGCGCTTCCTCAGTACTGACCCTCCGACAGTGCAGCGCTCCCTCAGTACTGACCCTCTGACAGTGCAGCGCTCCCTCAGTACTGACCCTCCGACAGTGCAGCGCTTCCTCAGTACTGACCCTCCGACAGTGCAGCGCTCCCTCAGTACTGACCCTCCGACAGTGCGGCGCTCCCTCAGTACTGACCCTCCGACAGTGCAGCGCTCCCTCAGTACTGACCCTCCGACAGTGCAGCACTCCCTCAGTACTGCCCCTCCGACAGTGCAGCACTCTCTCAGTACTGAACCTCTGACAGTGCGGCGCTCCCTCAGTACTGAACCTCTGACAGTGCAGCACTCCCTCAATACTGCACTGGGAGTGTGAGCCTGGATTATGTGTTCAAGCCTCTGGAGTGGGACTTGAACCCACGACCCTCTGACTTCAAGGTGAGGGAGTTACCCACTGAGCCACGGCTGAGAATATTTAAAATGATGGAAGGGTTTGAAGGGATAAATAGTGGCACTGGTTTCCACTGGTCAGTGAATCAGTAACAGGGGCAGAAACCCAGGGATGGCAGTGAAGGCATAAAGGGGAAGGAATATTTCACACAAAAGGGTGATAGAATATGGGATCCATTCCATAATGGCCGTTAGTCACAGCATCTAAGGGAATTGGAGAAACACTTGAAGGGAAAATAATAGAGTTTGGGGAAAGAGCGGAGAGACTGGATTGAAGCACACGGGTCCAGTGAGGAGCTAACGCTGTCACTGGGACAATGGGGTGCAGGGGCTCTTTCTGTGCTGTAGTTTTGAAGATTCAGAGACCATTAGGCCCAAACAGTTAGGTCCTTTTCATTGACCTATTCTCGATAATTTATTAAAATACACAGTTTCTGGGATGTGTCTGGTAGATTAAATGGGATGGGACGTGTTTAGTTGGTGCAGCCGGACAGACCAGGAAGCCCCAGACCCAGACCCAATCCCTGAGTTAACTGGTCTCAGCTCAGCGAATGGTATTGGTGCTACCATGGCCCCCAGTGTCGGGGCTCCCATTCCTGGTCCACACCCAGTGAACCCTCCAGATCGCGTGGGATGTGGACTGGATTGGGTGAGGACCAGACTCGATCTGGCCCCCAAGGTTCAATAGCTGACACATGAAGGAAATCCAGCAGAGTGCCTGCCCTGGGGGAGCTGCACCCCCACCCGAGTCAGTGCTTTGACAGAGGAGCAGAGAAAGATGGAGGGGAAGGAAGTCACTGTTCATTTGGAAACGTTTGAGGGGCACTCTGGATTGCAGTTCCGTTTCTGAAACACCCTTTCCTGCTGAATGATTTCTCCTGTTCCTCTCCAGAGCCCACGTCACCTCCAAGGCGATGGCCTCTCTCACTGCCAGTCTTCTGGCTTTTAAAATGGAAGATGTCGGCTTGACTCTGTTGGTAGCACTCTGAGTCCAGAGGTTCTGGATCCAAAGCCCCACTCCAGAGACTTGACTACATAACCTCCACTGACACTCCTATGTAGTACTGAGGGACTGCTGCCCTGTCAGAAGTCCAATCCTGCTTGGGTAAAATGTTTAGGGTTCTTTGACGCTTTATGAGGAAGAGCAGGAAATCTGGAAATAATAAGCTGGCATCAGTAAAAGTGACCGTGAAGCTGTCGGATTGTCGTAAAAACCCAACTGGTTCACTTGAGGGAAGGAAACCTGCCGTCCTTACCCAGTCTGGGCCTATATGTGATTCCAGGCCCACATCATCATGGTTGACTCTTAACTGCCCTCTGAACTGGCCTAGCAAACCGCTCAGTTGTATCAGGCAACTAGGGATGGGTAATAAATGCCGGCCTTGCCAGCGACACCCACATCCCAAGAATGAAAAACATTTTTTTTAAAAGCATCTAACCCGTGCTGTACCTGCCCTGGGAGTGTTTGATGGGACAGTGTAGAGGGAGCTTTACTCTGCATCTAACCCGTGCTGTACCTGCCCTGGGAGTGTTTGATGGGACAGTGTAGAGGGAGCTTTACTCTGCATCTAACCCGTGCTGTACCTGCCCTGGGAGTGTTTGATGGGACAGTGTAGAGGGAGCTTTACTCTGCATCTAACCCGTGCTGTACCTGCCCTGGAAGTGTTTGATGGGACAGTGTAGAGGGAGCTTTACTCTGTATCTAACCCGTGCTGTACCTGCCCTGGGAGTGTTTGATGGGACAGTGTAGAGGGAGCTTTACTCTGTATCTAACCCGTGCTGTACCTGCCCTGGGAGTGTTTGATGGGACAGTGTAGAGGGAGCTTTACTCTGTATCTGACCCTGTACCTGCCCTGGGAGTGTTTGATGGGACAGAAACAGGAAGTTCACCTGGTAGAACCAGAGATTAATCTCCCTCCCTAATTTAATTTTACATTGTTCAATCACATTGAATAATCCCTGAATATATTTTCTGTAGTTACACTCAGTGTAGAAATAGTTACGCTCAGGATGTTACAGAGATAGTGGATGCATTGGTTGTAATCGTCCAGAATTCACTAGATTCTGGAAAGGTCCCAGCGAATTGGAAAACCGCAAATATAACACCCCTATTCAAGAAGGGAGTGAGACAGAAAGCAGGTAACTATAGACCAGTTAGCCTAACATCTGTCATTGGGAAAATGCTAGAATCCATTATTAAGGAAGTAGTAGCAGGACATTTGGAGACTCATAATACAATCAAGGAGAGTCAACATGGTTTTATGAAGGGGAAATCATGTCTGACAAATTTATTAGAGTTCTTTGAGGAAGTAACGGGCAGGGTGGATAAAGGGGAACCAATGGATGCAGTATATTTGGATTTCCAAAAGACATTCGATAAGGTGCCACATAAAAGGTTACTGCACAAGATAAGAGCTCATGATGTTGGGGGTAATATACTGGCATGGATAGAGGATTGGCTAACTAACAGAACACAAAGAGTCGGGATAAAGGGGCCATTTTCAAAATGGCAATCTGTAACTAGTGGGGTGCCGCAGGGCTCAGTGCTGGGGCCTCAACTATTTACAATATATATCAATGACTTGGATGAAGGAACAGAATGTCTTGTGGCCAAATTTGCTGATGATACAAAGATAGGTGGAAAAGCAAGTTGCGACGAGGACACAAAGTGTCTGCAAAGGGATATTGACAGGTTAAGCGAATGGGCAGAAATTTGGCAGATGGAATATAATGTGGGAAAATGTGAAGTCATCCACTTTGGGAGGAAAAATAAAAAAGCAAAATATTATTTGAATGGAGAAATACTACAAAATGCTGCGGTACAGAGGGATCTGGGTGTCCTCGTACATGAAACACAAAAAGTCAACATACAGGTGCAGCAGGTAATCGGGAAGGCAAACGGAATATTGGCCTTTATTTCTAGGGGGATGGAGTATAAAAGCAGGGAAGTCTTGCTACAACTGTACAGGGTGCTGGTGAGACCACACCTGGAGTACTGCGTTCAGTTCTGGTGCCCTTATTTAAGGAAGGACATACTTGCATTGGATACAGTTCAGAGAAGGTTCACTAGGTTGATTCCGGGTATGGAAGGGTTGTCTTATGAGGAAAGATTGAACAGGTTGGGTCTATACTCATTGGAGTTTAGAAGAATGAGAGGAGATCTTATTGAAACATACAAGATTCTGAGGGGACTCGATAGGGTAGATGCTGAGAGGATGTTACCCCTCATGGGGGAATCTAAAACTAAGGGGCATAGTCTCAGAATAAGGGGTCGCCCATTTAAGATGGAAATGAGGAGGAATTTCTTCTCCCAGAGGGTCGTGAATCTTTGGAATTCTTTACCCCAAAAAGCTGTGGAGGCTGAGTCATTGAATACATTCAAGGCTGAGTTAGACAAATTTTTGATCAGCAAGGGAGACAAAGAGTATGGGGAAAAAGCAGGAAAGTGGAGTTGAGGTAAAAATCAGATCAGCCATGATCTCATTAAATGGCGGAGCAGGCTCGAGGGGCCGAATGGCCTACTCCTGCTCCTATCTCTTATGGTCTTATGGTTCTAATCGCCCATTAACGGGATGGTTTTTACTGTACTGCATAAAATGGACAACATCTTCATGAAGAAATGTTTTGTAAACCTCTTCTCCTTTCCCGATGTACACAGAATACATGAGAACATGAATCAAGGGATATGGGGATCGGGCGGGAAAGTGGAGTTGAGGTTGAAGATCAGCCATGATCTGATTGAATGGCGGAGCAGGCTCGAGGGGCCGAATGGCCTAATCCTGCTCCTATTTATTATGCTCTTATCCTGTAACATTTGTGCGTTACCATGACAATAATGGTAACACTGGTGATATTGATGCAAACGCAAGTTGTTATTGTTGTGAGGCTTATTTTGTCTCTCCTTTGCAAACATTAAAAGGTTTGGCAAACACTTTTTCATGGATGTGACCCTTTAAGTGTTTTTTAAACCCATATTCGTGTGTAATATTGGCTCCTGTCTTGCAGTGTACAGCCCAGTAACTAGTGGATTATCCAGGGGGCTGCATTCTCTCTCTCTCTGGCTCAGCAGACTATTCCCACTGAAATGGAAGGGATATGTCCATGATTACAAGGGATTTTCCATGAATCTGTGCCCACAGTATGGAATCCTCAGCAATGACATTACACAAATGAGCTCAAAAATCGTAGCTCAAAGATTTAAATGGCATATCTGCAAAATTATGCTAATTAGTGACACAGGCTATCAATATGGAAACCCTGAAAGCCTGTGGATGTGCCACCCAGTGCATGCCTGGACTTATAATGTGGTGGATCATAGCTCACTGGAAGATCGAGAAGTGCTGTTGACGAAAACATTGAGGAATTTCTTGGAAAATTGTGTGTCGGCCTCAGGCGATGAATCCTCCGAGGAATTCTCAGCGTCCTGTCTCCCCGTGCAGTCCCCGAACTCATTGTCCATCTCCAGCTCGTAGTTGTCGCACAGTGTCGAGATCTCACTGTCGTCGCTCAAGATGGACGTGCAGCGTTTCAAACTGACAAGCTCCAAAGTGGTGTTCTCATCTACCACCAGGGTGTACTTAATAGAATCGTAGGCCAGGGACTGGTCCAGCTGCTTGCCGACTTCCATGTGTAATGGGGGCAGTTCCTTCAGGCTGAAAGGTCCATTAGTCGGGTCACTAAAGGATATGGGTATTTTGGGGCTTGCATTAAACGTTGGAGAAGGTGGGCTCGAGCATCTGCTGGTAGAATCGGTCTCGTCACTGATTGGCGTGGATTTCATCTGCACCTCCGAGGCCAGCGCTCGAGAATATTTACTCAGTTCAGTTAACTTATCTTCTAGAATAAACGCAGTTTCCAGCTCTTCACTGAAACTTGGAGATCCTGTGTCACGAACTGGCTTCATCGCTTGAAGGGGTTCCACTGACTCTTCGTATTTGAAGCTCAGAGTGGAGCTTGGAACTGTGGCCTGCATGGCTGCTTTGTAGTCCCATTCATTTGTGCGATTATTCTTAAAATCCATATTTAGCTCTGCTTCTGCTTCACCGGAGCCAACTTTTGTTGGAGTAAATGTCACATTATAACTGTCTCCTGTCATGGCCGTGTCATCGGGTGGGTTACTCAAAGCCAGGTAGAGGGTGGGCTGTTTATTGGCTGGAGTTGGCTCTAGCCCAGGTTCCTTGACTATTGCCTCTTTTCCTTTCACTTCATCTCCTGAGCACATTAAGTCACCAAAATCATGGTTGCTGTCCATTATCTCAACGTCTAATTCAGGATGGGAAAGGTCTGCGTTTTCAGAGCCTTCCTGACCTGAGTTGATTGGGTGGCCTGGAGTGCGCAGTAGCTCACTGCCACTGACTGGCTCGATCTCAATGTCAGAGCATGAGGAAATGGTCTCACTGAATGAGTTAGTCTGCAGCCAACACTCGTCTTTGATGGTGTGGGAGCCTTGTGAGATCATTGTGTTGACCATGTTACTGAGCAGCCAAGGAGAGTCAGAGCCTTCACTCAGGTCAAGGTCTGAGTCATGATCAGAACATGTAGACTCAGAATCATTACTCAGTTCATCATCACTGTTCTCTTCTGCATTCTCTTGTGCTTGTGTTTTAGGGCTTGGAGCTCGAGATAGTGCATGATTTGGTGCAATATCAAGATATGTTGGCCTGGTGGTACCTTCACTGTTACTGTCTGGTTTGAACTCTGGAGTTTGTGGTGAAGTAACCTGGTCTTTAGCTTGGTCAGGATCTTGCAAAGACCCAGCCATAGCCTTGGGAAGTTGGTCAGTTATTAGCTCCGACTTCAAGTCTCTGGCAGAAATATCTGAATTGGTTTTGCCCACAGCAGAAAAGAATCTCCCTCTATGCCCACTGTTGAGGTCCCATTCGGTCATCGGTTCCAGAGAATCGACACTGGTATTATTAGCCACCTTTACCGAGTACAATCGATCTTTGACATTCGCAGTACTGATTTCTCCTTCCCAGTCAATCTCAGGATCAGAGTTGGGTGAGCTTGCTTCCTCGATTGAGTTGGTTAGGTGCGATGATCTACCACTGCTGCTCTCACTGGTAAGGTCTAACTCTGTCTCAGAGATGGAAGAAATCATGTTGCATGCAGCACTGTTTTCACATGGAAGTCTCTCTTCCAGTTCTTCCAATTCTGAGTCAGAACCAGACGAACCACCGTCCTCACTTTGGTATAACTGGATGAATTTCTTGCTGCTTTTACTGGTGAGGTCTGCCACGATGCCTGGGTCAGAGGAAGGAGATGCTGTATCGCTGTTGGAACTAGATGGCTGCACGTAGTCATCCGCAGTCACCTGTCTGATGTCATCGCGATCCAACTCTGACGCCACGTTGGGAGGAAAAGAATCCACTGCAGTGGCAGCAGCGGACTTCAAACTGGTTCTCTCGAGGACAGGTAGCACAGAAGTCGTTGGCTCTGAGTGTGGTCTGTGCATCTTACTCGCAAGCTCAACCCCAAACTCTAGTTCTAGCTCTGCATCAGACACCGGAGTACAGGAACCATTGCTGAGGTTAGATGATGATAAGCATTTACTGTCGGCAGCAAAGCTGTGATCAGGTTCAGCCTCAGTGTTCATCCCTAGTTCAGAGGCTAGTGTGTACGTTTCACTGGATCTATTACCAGAACAAGAATGTCCCTTGGAGCTACTGCTGGTCAGGTCATGTTCTAACTCTGTGTCTGAGCTTTGTGACGTGATATTGTCTGCAGGCTTAGTTGGATGTACATTGCCATCGTGACCAGCTTCCATTCCTGGGAAAGAGCTGGTCGACTTTCTATGAAAACCAAAAGACCCTGTCGGAGAGAGACAGTGTTTAGCGAGTTCTTTGTTTGCATGCAATGATGGACATGGCAATGATGGCGGCACAACATTCATATTATGATCCTCTATCAGCTGGTCAGCCTTGCTGTTACCGTATTCCAGAGTATCCCGACGATTCCCCTCAAAGTCGTACAGCAGGGGTTTCAGAGGTGACTGGGTTGTTGCGGAATCCGTGTGTTTCAGTGGTGATCCGTTGCCATGCCCAGAGTTTGGGGCAGTTGTGCACCAGCCAGCGGGGTGGACACTGTCCTGGACACACTGATGTGGAGGGGTTAGATGACCTGTAATGAAAAGTGAATTTCCATTAAAAGAAAGAACTTAAATTTCTAGAGCATCTTTCACAACCTCAGGGCATCTCAAAGCACTTTACAGCCAATGAAGTACTTTTTGAAGTGTAGTCACTGTTGTAATGTAGGGAAACGCGGCAGCCAATTTGTGCACAGCAAGATCCCACAAACAGCAATGTGATAATGACCAGATAATCAGTTTTAGTGATGTTGGTTGAGGGATAAATATTGGCCAGGACACCGGGGAGAACTCCTCTGCTCTTCGAATAATGCTGTGGGATCTTTTACATCCACCTGAGAGGGCAGACCAGGCCTCGGTTTAACGACTCATCAGAAAGACAGCACCTCTGAGAGTGCAGCACTCCCTCAGTACTACACTGGGAGTGTCAGCCTGGATTACGGGCTCGAGTCTCTGGAGTGGGACTCAAAACCACGACCCAGAGTTACCACTGAGCCAAGCCTGACGCCCAAAAGAAAAAAGATGCTTTTATTGATCAATTCTCAGAAAATTCTGAAAGCACTTCAGGTAAAATGGTTTACTTTGAATTGTATAGACGTGTTGCGTTGTCAAACACAGTAGTCATTTTGCAGAAAGCAGGATCCCGCAAACAGCTTGTTTTCTTCTTGCTGCTGCTGGTTGAAGAAGGAATATTGACCGAGGCACCAAGGAAGCCTCCTGCTCTGCTCCAATAATGCCATGAGATCTTTAACATCAACCTGAACAGGTAAATATTTGGTCCAAAAGAGTGACAGTAGTAAGGATGCTGCAAAAGCTGAATTTATTTGGTTACAGATGAGGAATAGGAAGGGAAATATCAGGTAGAAATTTGTCTGGGCCCATTTCCAATAGAGCTTTGGACATTTTTCCGGCAGCCTTGCAGTGCAGACATAGCCCTGCAAACTTGGTCATTTTTGCCCCTATTTTCTGTCTGGAAAACGGGCTCAATGAGAGCTGTGCCATGGTATTTGCAAGAGTGTGGTATTGGGAATGAATGGGTACATGAGAAGGAGGTGGAGCAATTAGAGAGGATAACGACAGACAAGCAAGGCGGGCTGCAAAATTGGTGGGAGCTCAAAGTGTAAAAGGCACCAGGCCTGGACGGCAGGTATCCAAGTATGATGGGGGAAGTCAGAGAGGGAATAGATGCTCTAAGCACAATCTTTCAAACATCTACCAATATGGAAGTTACGCCAGAGCACTGGAGTGTTGGCAATAGAACAGCTCCGTTCAAAATGGTGAAAGGGATAAAGCAGGTAACCAGAGGCCAGTAAGTCCAATTAACATCAGATTGGGTAATCTCCCACAGGTCATAACATACGATAAAATTAACACTCACCTAGAAAGACATGGGTTAATTAAGGACAGAGCCCATGGATTTGAAAAAGGTTCATCGTATCTGACAAATTTAATCGAGTTCTTTGAGGAAAAAAACAGAGATTTGATGAGGAAATGCAGGAAAAACCAATCCACCAACTCTCTGGAGTTGCAAAACTGTTTTTTTTTGGAGCTTTCTCCCCACTCCCCTGAAGGTTCTGACTCTCTCCCCCCTCCCCTGAAGGTTCTGACTCTCTCCCCCCTCCCCTGAAGGTTCTGACTCTCTCCCCCCTCCCCTGAAGGTGCTGACTCTCTCCCCCCTCCCCTGAAGGTTCTGACTCTCTCCCCCCTCCCCTGAAGGTGCTGACTCTCTCCCCCCCCTCCCCTGAAGGTTCTGACTCTCTCCCCCCTCCCCTGAAGGTGCTGACTCTCTCCCCCCTCCCCTGAAGGTGCTGACTCTCTCCCCCTCCCCTGAAGGTTCTGACTCTCTCCCCCCTCCCCTGAAGGTGCTGACTCTCTCCCCCCTCCCCTGAAGGTGCTGACTCTCTCCCCCCTCCCCTGAAGGTGCTGACTCTCTCCCCCCTCCCCTTAAGGTGCTGACTCTCTCCCCCCTCCCCTGAAGGTGCTGACTCTCTCTCCCCTCCCCTGAAGGTGCTGACTCTCTCCCCCCTCCCCTGAAGGTGCTGACTCTCTCCCCCCCTCCCCCAAAGGTGCTGACTCTCTCCCCACTCCCCCTGAAGGCTCTGACTCTCTCCCCCCTCCCCTGAAGGTGCTGACTCTCTCCCCCCCCTCCCCTGAAGGTGCTGACTCTCTCCCCCCTCCCCTGAAGGTGCTGACTCTCTCCCCCCTCCCCCAAAGGTGCTGACTTTCTCCCCACTCCCCCTGAAGGCTCTGACTCTCTCCCCCCTCCCCTGAAGGTGCTGACTCTCTCCCCCCCCTCCCCTGAAGGTGCTGACTCTCTCCCCCCTCCCCTGAAGGTGCTGACTCTCTCCCCCCTCCCCCAAAGGTGCTGACTCTCTCCCCCCCCCCTGAAGGCTCTGACTCTCTCCCCCCCCCCTGAAGGCTCTGACTCTCTCCCCCCTCCCCCAAAGGTGCTGACTCTCTCCCCACTCCCCCTGAAGGCTCTGACTCTCTCCCCCCTCCCCTGAAGGTGCTGACTCTCTCCCCCCCCTCCCCTGAAGGTGCTGACTCTCTCCCCCCTCCCCTGAAGGTTCTGACTCTCTCCCCCCTCCCCTGAAGGTGCTGACTCTCTCCCCCCCCTCCCCTGAAGGTGCTGACTCTCTCCCCCCCCTCCCCTGAAGGTGCTGACTCTCTCCCCCCCCTCCCCTGAAGGTGCTGACTCTCTCCCCCCTCCCCTGAAGGTTCTGACTCTCTCCCCCTCCCCTGAAGGTTCTGACTCTCTCTCCCCTCCCCTGAAGGTGCTGACAATTCATCTGTCACAGCTCTCTGAGTGCAGTTACTAAGTCGTGTGGACTGAGTTGAAACTGCTGGAAACTCATTTCTGGTCGGATTCTTGCAACTGGGAGAAAGATACTTTTACGTCTTCAGTCCGAGCTCGATTCAAACTGAGGTCCCAGAAGTGTACGAAGGTGTTGAAACCCATTGTACACTAGGCCCTGACAATGCTTTTAACGTGTTTGCCCGGTTGGTGGAATGGGACATCACACCGCAGAGCAGCAGGATTTGGGTTCATGCCAGAGATTCACCAGTGATCTCAACTGTGCCATACGGTGAAATCACCAAGAACGAGCGAGGTGTTCCGGGCAGTGGGGGAGGAAAGATGTGGCTCTTGGAGACTGAAAGAGATCAAAGAACTGAGGGAAAAGTTGCATCTTAATCCGGGTGAACCTTGGGCCTTAAGGACAAGTCCAGACGTTCTGTGTTTGTGACTTAAGCTGCTAATGTTGAGGTGAGCAGTTCACTTCCCAGAACTTTCTCCGTGATATTGACCTCTTTGGATGATGTGTGAGGATGGGGATGCAATGGAGTGCTCCCTCCCTCTTACCCCTCACCGATGACCATCCTGGGGGAAAACAGCTTCATAGAAACATAGAAACATAGAAAATATGAGCAAGAGTCGGCCATTCAGCCCTTCGGGCCTGCTCCACCATTCAAAATGATCATGGCTGATTGTCTAACTCAGTACCCTGTTCCCGCTTTTTCCCCATATCCCTTGATCCCTTTAGCATAAAGAAATATATCGATCTCCTTCTTGAATACATCTAATGACTTGGCCTCCACTGCCTTCTGTGGTAGAGAATTCCACAGGTTCACCACCCTCTGAGTGAAGAAATTTCTCCTCATCTCGGTTCTAAATGGCATACCCCGTATCCTGAGACTGTGACCCCTGGTTTTGGACTCCCCATCCATCGGGAACATCCTCCCTGCATCTTGTCTGTCTAGTCCTGTTAGAATTTTATATGTTTCGATGAGGTCACCTCTCATTCTTCTAAACTCTAGTGAATATAGGCCTAGTCGACCCAATCTCTCCTCATACGTCAGTCCTGCCATCCCAGGAATCAGTCTGGTAAACCTTCGTTGCACTCCCTCCATGACAAGGACATCCTTCCTCAGATAAGGAGACCAAAACTGCACACAATACTCCAGATGTGGTCTCACCAAGGCCCTGTATAACTGCAGTAAGACATCCCTGCTCCTGTACTCAAATCCTCTTGCAATGAAGGCCAACATACCATTCGCCTTCCTAACTGCTTGCTGCACCTGAATGCTCACTTTCAACGACTGGTGTACAAGGTCACCCAGGTCTCATTGCACCTCTCCTTTTCCCAATCTATCACCATTCAGATAATAATCTGTTTTTCTGTTTTTACAACCAAAGTGGATAACCTCACATTTATCCACGTTATACTGCATCTGCCATGTTCTTGCCCACTCACCCAACTTGTCTAAATCACATTGCAGCCTCTTTGCATCCTCCTCACAGCTCACATTCCACCCCAGCTTTGTGTCGTTTACAAACTTGGAAATGTTACATTTAGTTCCCTCATCCAAATCATTGATATATATTGTGAATAGCTGGGGCCCAAGCACTGATCCCTGCGGTACCCCACTAGTCACTGCCTGCCACCCGGAAAAAGACCCGTTTATTCCCACTCTCTCTTTCCTGTCTGTCAACCAATTCTCAATCCATGCCAGTATATTCCCCCCAATCCCATGTGCTTTAATTTTGCACACTAACCTCTTGTGTGGGACCTTATCAAAAGCCTTCTGAAAATCCAAGTACACCACATCCACTGGTTCTCCCCTATCTATTCTACTAGTTACATCCTCAAAAAACTCCAGTAGATTTGTTAAGCATGATTTCCCATTCATAAACCCATGCTGACTTTGTCCAATCCCGTTAATGCCTTCCAAGTATTCTGTTATCACATCTTTTACAATAGACTCGAGCATTTTCACCACGACTGATCTCAGGCTAACTGGTCTGTAATTCCCTGTTTTTTCTCTCCCTCCTTTTTTAAATAGTGGGGTTACATTTGCCACCCTCCAATCTGTAGGAACTGTTCCAGAGTCTATAGAATTTTGGAAGATGATCCCCAATACATCCACTATTTCCAGGGCCACTTCCTTTATTACTCTGGGATGTAGATTATCGGGCCCTGGGGATTTGTCAGCCTTTAGCCCCATTAATTTCCCT
This sequence comes from Heptranchias perlo, assembly GCF_035084215.1. Classification (NCBI taxonomy): domain Eukaryota; kingdom Metazoa; phylum Chordata; class Chondrichthyes; order Hexanchiformes; family Hexanchidae; genus Heptranchias; species Heptranchias perlo. The sequence continues at coordinate 48,299,283 of NC_090348.1, read as the reverse complement.
AGCACAATTTTTTTTTACTAATACTGATTTCCTTCAGTTCCTCCCTCTCACTAGACCCTTGGTTCCCTAACATTTCTGGCAGGTTATTTGTGTCCTCCTTTGTGAAGACAGAACCAAAGTATGTGTTTAATTGTTCTGCCATTGCTTTGCTCCCCATTATAATTTCCCCCATTTCCGGCTGTAAGGGTCCTACATTCGAAACAGGTTGGTACTCACCACTAGAGGAATGGAGCAGTGTCTCCTGCCAGCTAGCTTTCCTGGGAGAGAAACTGCCATTGTTATTGAGAGAATCCTGGAAAAAGAAGAACAGGAACCAGGGTGAAGATCGTGGGCACCTCCACGACGACCTAAACACAGATCTGTGCGAGATACCAGCCACCCTCTGGTACCTGGCCCAAGGTAACCCCACATTCTTCATGTTTGAGCCTAGACAGTGACCACTGGCAGGCAATTTGGCCATGGCAGCATTGCCACCAAGCACACTTTCTAAGAAGGGTCGGGGGAAGGTCACTGGTTGGTGATGAGAAGTGGGAACCCTGGCTGATATTTTACTCCCTTCCCCAATCCAAGTGCCCTGAATCCAGTTGTAACGCCTCACCTTAAATCAGCTAACTTCACAGAGAGAGAGGTAGAACCTGGGGCTCCATGACTCAGTAGCACACCAACTGGGTCATTTAGTGCACCCCTCAGCCATCAGGGAACAGGTTTACAGTGTCTGTGATAGCTGATGGTTCCCAATATCTCACAATGCTGTTTTGAGTGAAAGATCTTCCCCTTTCTCCGCCATGTTTCACTTGTGAGTTCTTTGCACCGACCTGTGAGTGGGAGAGTGGAGTGGTGAGGTTTAAGGTGGTAGGTCGGTTCTGCTGGCCGGTTGTGGCAGAGGGTGAGGGCAGCATCTCTGTTTCATCCATGTCGTCTGTGTCGTCAATCATTTCAAACTCCTGCAGATCATCCTGGAAGGAGCAGACCTCAGTCACAGCCTGTGGCGCTCCCTTCACATCTAGCATCAAACAGTCCTAGAGAGGGGGGCACAGCAGAGAACACTTATTAGAACATGGGGGCACTGAGAAACCAGAAAACAGGGTACTGAGAAACCCAACACAGGGGGACTGAGAAACCAGAACACAGGGGAACTGAGAAACCAGAACACAGGGGAACTGAGAAACCAGAACACAGGGGAACTGAGAAACCAGAACACAGGGGAACTGAGAAACCCAACACAGGGGGACTGAGAAACCAGAACACAGGGGAACTGAGAAACCAGAACACAGGGGAACTGAGAAACCAGAACACAGGGGAACTGAGAAACCAGAACACAGGGGAACTGAGAAACCCAACACAGGGGGACTGAGAAACCAGAATACAGGGGAACTGAGAAACCAGAACACAGGGGAACTGAGAAACCCAACACAGGGAGACTGAGAAACCAGAACACAGGGGAACTGAGAAACCAGAACACAGGGGAACTGAGAAACCCAACACAGGGGGACTGAGAAACCAGAACACAGGGGGGCTGAGAAACCAGAACACAGGGGAACTGAGAAACCAGAACACAGGGGGACTGAGAAAACAGAACACAGGGGGACTGAGAAACCAGAACACAGGGGAACTGAGAAACCAGAACACAGGGGAACTGAGAAACCCAACACAGGGGAACTGAGAAACCAGAACACAGGGGGACTGAGAAACCACAACATAGGGGGACTGAGAAACCAGAACACAGGGGAACTGAGAAACCAGAACACAGGGAACTGAGAAACCAGAACACAGGTACTGACATTCCCAACACAAGGGAATCATGAAACCAGAAGACAAGGTTCTGAGAAACCTAAAACAGGGTATTGAGAAACCAGAACACAAGGTACTGAGAAACCCAACACAGGGGAACTGAGAAACCAGAATACAGGGGAACTGAGAAACCAGAATACAGGGGAACTGAGAAACCAGAATACAGGGGAACTGAGAAACCAGAATACAGGGGAACTGAGAAACCAGAATACAGGGGGACTGAGAAACTAGAACACAGGGGAACTGAGAAACCAGAACACAGGGGAACTGAGAAACCAGAACACAGGGGAACTGAGAAACCAGAACACAGGGGAACTGAGAAACCAGAACACAGGGGAACTGAGAAACCAGAATACAGGGGAACTGAGAAACCACAACATAGGGAGACTGAGAAACCAGAACACAGGGGAACTGAGAAACCACAACATAGGGAGACTGAGAAACCAGAACACAGGGGAACTGAGAAACCAGAATACAGGGGAACTGAGAAACCACAACATAGGGGGACTGAGAAACCAGAACACAGGGGGACTGAGAAACCAGAACACAGGGGAACTGAGAAACCAGAATACAGGGGAACTGAGAAACCAGAATACAGGGGAACTGAGAAACCAGAATACAGGGGAACTGAGAAACCAGAATACAGGGGAGAACATTGCAGAAGCCCTAACTAATCTTCCAAAGTTCTCTCGATTCAGGATCTGTCCCTCTAGATTGGAAAATTGCACAAGTCACTCCGCTATTTAAGAAAGGTGAGAGGGGGAAACCAGCGAATTATAGACCAGTTAGCCTAACATCTGTTGTCGGGAAATTACTGGAGTCTATAATTAAGGATGGAGGGACTGAACACCTTGAAAATTTTCAGCTGATCAGAGAGAGCCAGCATGGATTTGTAAAGTGTCGGTCATGCCTGATGAACCTGACTGAATTTTTTTTGATGAGGTTACTAAAGTAATGGACAGGGGAATGTCTATGGATGTTGTTTCTATGGACTTCCAGAAGGCATTCGATAAAGTCCCTCATAAGAGACTGTTAGCTAAAGTTGAAGCTCATGGAATTGAGGGCAAATTAAAAACCTGGTTAGGAAATTGGCTGAGCAGCATAAACCAGAGTAGGGATAATGGGCCGGAACTCAATTTGGCAGGATGTAACTAGTGGTGTCCCACAGGGAGCTGTGTTGGGGTCTCAGCTATTCACTGTATTTATTAACGACTTAGATGACGGGATAGAGAGCCACATATCCAAATTGCTGATGACACAAAGATAGGCAGCATTGTAAGCAGTGTAGATGGAAGCATAAAATTACAGAGAGATATTAATAGATTAAGTGAATGGGCAAAAATGTAGAAAGTGGATTTCATTGTAAGCAAGTGTGAGGTCACCCACTTTGGACCTAAAAAGGATAGATCAGAGTACTTTCTAAATGGTGAAAAGCACGAAACAGTGGAGATCCAAAGAGACTTAGGGGTCCATGTACGTAGATCATTAAAATGTCATGGACAGGTACAGAAAATAATCAAAAAGGCTAATGGAATGCTGGCCTTTATATCTAGAGGACCAGAATACAAGGGGGCAGAAGTTATGCTGCAGCTATACAAAACCCTGGTTAGACCAGACCAGGAGTACTGTGAGCAGTTCTGGGCCCCGCACCGAGGAAGGATATATCGGCCTTGAGGGGAGTGCAGCGTAAATTTACTCGAATGATACCTGGACTCCAAGGGTTCAATTACGAGGAGAGATCACACAAACTAGGGTTGTATTCCTTGGAATTTAGAAGATTAAGGGGTGATTTGATCAAAGTTTTCAAGATATTAAGGGGAACTGATAGGGTAGATAGAGAGAAACTATTTCTGCTGGTTGGGGAGTCTAGGACTAGGAGACACAGTCTGAAAATTAGAGCCAGGACTTTCAGGAGTGAAGTTAGGAAACATTTCTACACACAAAGGGTGGTAGAAGTTTGGAACTCTCTTCCGCAAACGGCAGTTGATGCTAGTTCAATTGTTAATTTTAAATCTGAGATTGATAGATTTTTGTTAACCAAAGGTAGTAAGGGATGGTAAAAAGTCAAAAACTGTGGATGCCCAAAGGGACTTCGGGGTTCAGGTACATAGATCATTGAAGTGTCATGAACAGGTGCAGAAAATAATCAAGAAGGCTAATGGAATGCTGGCCTTTATATCTAGAGGACTGGAGTACAAGGGGGCAGAAGTTATGCTGCAGCTATACAAAACCCTGGTTAGACCGCACCTGGAGTACTGTGAGCAGTTCTGGGCACCGCACCTTCGGAAGGACATATTGGCCTTGGAGGGAGTGCAGCGTAGGTTTACAAGAATGATACCCGGACTTCAAGGGTTAAGTTACGAGGAGAGATTACACAAATTGGGATTGTATTCTCTGGAGTTTCGAAGGTTAAGGGGTGATCTGATCGAAGTTTATAAGATATTAAGGGGAACGGATAGGGTGGATAGAGAGAAACTATTTCCGCTGGTTGGGGATTCTAGGAGTAGGGGGCACAGTCTAAAAATTAGAGCCAGACCTTTCAGGAGCGAGATTAGAAAACATTTCTACACACAAAGGGTGGTAGAAGTTTGGAACTCTCTTCCACAAACGGCAATTGATACTAGCTCAATTGCTAAATTTAAATCTGAGATAGATAGCTTTTTGGCAATCAAAGGTATTAAGCGATATGGGCCAAAGGCAGGTATATGGAGTTAGATCACAGATCAGCCATGATCTTATCAAATGGCGGAGCAGGCACGAGGGGCTGAATGGCCTACTCCTGTTCCTATGTTCCTATGTTCCTATATGGGGCTAAGGTGGGTATGTGGAGTTAGGTCACAGATCAGCCATGATCTCAATGAATGGCTCGAGGGGCTGAACGGCCTCCTCCTGTTCCTATCTTCCTATGTTCCGAGAAACCAGAACACGGGGTTACAGAAATCAGAATTTTGAGCTCTCAAAAAGCTGGAGGAGGTTGCAGTGGTCGGGTAGATTCTGGCTTTGGAGCAATTTGTAAAGAAGGATAAGGATTGTAAAGTCACTATTTTTGGGGATGGGGAGGCAGTGGAGGTTAGTGAGGGGGGAGTGAGTGGGACTTCGCGCAGGATGGGATGTGGCAGCAGAGTTGTGGATGAGTTGGAGATTCTGTACGGGGGAGAATGGGACAGCAGAGAGGAGCGTTACAGAAGTTAAGCCCGGAAGTGACACACCTCTCGGCAGCTTGCCGATTGGGTAAATGGGAAATTTGATGGACAGCTGCGACTTAAAGGCAGTCTGCAATCTCTTAAAGGGGAGGTGCGCTTTTCAATGCTGGTTAGCAGAAAGTGACTTTCTGAAGCAGAAGGCAGCATAACTGTGATCAGGGCCGCTCAGATTCTCTGGTGCAGCTGTGAAGATGTTCGTGGATGAAGTGAGCAGCCCTACCCTCTGATGATGATGGGTGCCCAGACAGATGAGTCAGTAGCAATGAAGAGAGGTGGCAGAGCAAGTCAATTCCACAGCTTTGTTCCCAGGAACTGGCTGCAGGGCAGGAAGAAATGTAATGACCTCGCCAGGACAGGCAAGGTAAGGCTCTTCTTCACATCACTTTTGCTGTCTGTGTAGCCCTGCACTACTCCACATCAGCCCCAGAACTATCAACCCTTCCCTCCCCTGCTTCCCATGCCTCTCCTCCAATCACAATGGGACACTTCACTGCACCTCCTTTCTGCTGGCACTCACACCCCCATGGCCTCCGACTGCCCTCGTGACTAATTCCCTTTCTTGGCTTCACTTTCTGCTTCTTTCATCATGCACACTTACGCTCAGCTGCCTCAGACATCTTCAAAACCCTTCAATAGGGCACACACTAACCCACTGCCATTCTTTTTGCAGGAGAAGGTGGCACACAACAGGAGGGAAAGTACGAGAAGAATTTAGAAGAACAAAATTCTTAGAGGGCTTGACAGGGTAGAATCATAGAATCAAAGAAAGGTTACAGCATGGAAGGAGGCCATTTGGCCCATCAAGTCCATGGCGGCTCTATGCAAGAGCAATCCACCGGGTCCCACTCCCCCGCCCTATCCCCGTAGCCCTGCAAATTTTTTCCTTTCAAGTTCTTATCCAGTTCCCTTTTGAAACCCATGATTGAATCTGCCTCCACCACCCCCTCGGGCAGTGTATTCCAGATCCTAAACACTCGCTGTGTAAAAAAGTTTTTCCTCATGTCACCTTTGGTTCTTTTGTCAATCACCTTAAATCTGTGTCCTCTGGTTTTTGACCCTTCCGCCAATGGGAACAGTTTCTCTCTATCTACTCTGTCTGGACCCTTCATGATTTTGAATATCTCATCAAATCTCCTCACAACCATCTCTGTTCCAAGGGGAATAACCCCAGCTTCTCCAGTCTATCCACGTAACTAAAGTCCCTCATCCCTGGAAACATTGCCGGAAATCTCTTCTGCACCCTCTCTAAGGCCTTCACATCTTTCCTAAAGTGCAGAACTGGACACAATACTCCAATTGTGGCCGAACCAGTGTTTTATAAAGGTTCATCATGACTTCTATACTTTTGTACTCTGTGCCTCTATTTATAAAGCCCAGAATCCCGTATGCTTTTTTAACCCCTGCCATCTTCAATGATTTGTGTAAATATACCCCCAGATCTTTCTGTTCCTGTACCCCTTTTAGAATTGTGCCCTCTAGTTTATATTGCCTCTCGTTCTTCCTACCGAAATGTATCACCTCGCATTTTTCTGCATTAAATTTCATCTGCCACGTGTCCGCCCATTCCACCAGCCTGTCTATATCCTCTTGAAGTCTATCACTATCCTCCTCACTGTTCACTACCCTTCCAAGTTATGTGTCAGCCGCAAATTTTGAAATTGTGCCCTGTACACCCAAGTCCAAATCATTAATATATATTAAGAAAAGCAGTGGTCCCAGCACCGACCCCTGGGGAACACCACTGTACACCACCCTCCAGTCCGAAAAACAACCGTTCACCACTACTCTCTGTTTCCTGTCACTTCGCCAATTCTGTATCCATGTTGCTACTGCCCCCTTTATTCCATGGGCCGCAATCTTGATGACAAGCCTATTATGCGGCACTTTATCAAACGCCTTTGAAAGTCCATGTACACTACATCAATCGCATTGCCCTCATCGACCTTCTCAGTTACCTCATCAAAAAACTCTATCAAATTAGTTAAACACTATTTGCCTTTAACAAATCCGTACTGGCTTTCCCTAATCAATCCACACTCGTCCAAGTGACTGTTAATTCTGACCCGGATTATCGTTTCTAAAAGTTTCCCCACCACCGAGGTTAAACTAACTGGCCTGTAGTTGCTGGGTTTATCCTTACACCTTTTTTGAACAAGGGTGTAACATTTGCAATTCTCCAGTCCTCTGGCACCACCCCCGTATCTACGGATGTTTGGAAGATTATGGCCAGTACCTCCGCAATTTCCCCCCCTTACTTCCCTCAGCAACCTAGGATGCATCCCATCCGGACTGGGTGAGTTATCTATTTTAAGTACAGCTAGCCTTTCTAGTACCTACTCTCTATCAATTTTTAGCCCATCCAGTATCTTAACTATATCTTGCTTTACTGAGACTCTGGCAGCATCTTCTTCCTTGGTAAAGATAGATGCAAAGTACTCATTTAGTACCTCGGCCATGCCCTCTGCCTCCATGAGTAGATCTCCTTTATGGTCACTAATCGGCCCCACCCCTCCTCTTACTATCTGTTTACTGTTTACATGCCTATAGAAGACTTCTGGATTCCCTTTTATGTTGGTCACCAGTCTATTCTCATTATCTCTCTTTGCCCTCTGATTTCTTTTTTCACTTCCCCTCTGAACTTTCTATATTCTGCCTGGTTCTCACTTGTTTTATCCACCTGACATCTGTCATATGCCCCCTTTTTTCTGCTTCATCTTTCTCTCTATCTCTTTTGTCATCCAGGGAGCTCTGGCTTTAGTTGCCCTACCTTTCCCCCTCGTGGGAATGTACCCAGACTGTACCTGAACCATCTCCTCTTCAAAGACCGCCCAATGTTCAATTACAGTTTTGCCTGCCAATCTTTGATTCCAATTTACCCGGGCCAGATCAGTTCTCATTCCAGTGAAATTGGCCCTCCTCCAATTGAGTATTTTTACTTTAGAGTGGTCCATGTCCATTTTAGATGCTGAGAGGTTGTTTCCCTTGGCTGGAGAGTCTAGAACTGGGGGTGATAGACTCGCGATAAGGGATTGGCCATTTAGGACCGAGATAAGGAGGAATTTCTTGACACAGAAGGTGGTGAATCTTTGGAATTCTCTACCCCAGAGGGCTGTGGATGCTCAGTCGTTGAGTATATTCAAGACTGAGATCAAAAGATTTTTGGATACTGAGGGAATCAAGGGATATGGGGATAGGGCGGGAAAGTGGAGTTGAGGGAGGAGATCAGCCATGATCTGATTGAATGGCGGAGCAGGCTCGAGGGGCCGTATGGCCTACTCCTGCTCCTATTCCTTATGTTCTAAGAGAAGGTTCTGCCTCTATTCTGAAACTACTGGTGGAGGTGGCCATCAGCATCATTGGCAGAGAGAAGGCACACGCCATTGCAAATGGCCAGGCACAGCAACAACAACAACAACTTGCATTTATCTCGCACCTGTAATGTAGTAAAATGTCCCAAGGTGCTTCACAGGAGCGATTATCAAACAAAATCTGACACTGAGCCACATAAGGAGATATTAGGCCAGGTGACCAAAAGCTTGATCAAAAAGGTAGGTTTTAATGAGCGTCTTAAAGGAGGAGAGAGAGGTAGAGAGGTTTAGGGAGGGAATTCCAGAGCTTAGGACCTAGGCAGCTGAAGGCACGGCCGCCAATGGTGGAGCGAAGAAAATCAGGAATGCCAAGAGGCCAGAATTGGAGGAGTGCAAAGATCTCGGAGGGTGGTAGGGCTGGAGGAGGTTACAGAGATCTCGGAGGGTGGTAGGGCTGGAGGAGGTTACAGAAATCTCAGAGGGTGGTAGGGCTGGAGGAGGTTACAGAGATCTCGGAGGGTGGTAGGGCTGGAGGAGGTTACAGAGATCTCGGAGGGTGGTAGGGCTGGAGGAGGTTACAGAGATGGGGATACAGAGATAGACATCATGTTGTTTGGACGTCTTCGTTTCCTTCTCACTGTATATTAACGCTCTTATTCACACATGTGCACTCCTGCCGCCCGTGATCGCTGCCTCCCTTCCCCCACCACTGTCCTGTTCTACAAAGGAGACTAAAAAATAAATAACTGACAATACTGGGCCTCGTCTGGCCCTGGCTCCTGTTCCCGGGGGGGTGGGCCGGGGCGGGGCACAGGGTCGGGGGGAGGGGTCGGGGCGCGGGGTCGGGGGATGGGGTCGGGGGTGGGCCGGGGCGGGGCGCGGGGTCGGGGGATGGGGTCGGGGGGTGGGCCGGGGCGGGGCGCGGGGTCGGGGGATGGGGTCGGGGGTTGGGCCGGGGCGGGGCGCGGGGTCGGGGGATGGGGTCGGGGGTTGGGCCGGGGCGGGGCGCGGGGTCGGGGGATGGGGTCGGGGGGTGGGCCGGGGCGGGGCGCGGGGTCGGGGGATGGGGTCGGGGGTGGGCCGGGGCGGGGCGCGGGGTCGGGGGATGGGGTCGGGGGGGTGGGCCGGGGCGGGGCACAGGGTCGGGGGATGGGAAACCTCCACTTCTCCCCCTGTTCAGGCCTCAGGTTAAAATCATAGATGACGTCATCAGAGCAGGTGTCCTTGCCATCCGCAATTTAAAAATTGCAGCTGGCCAGATGGGGGCGGGGTAACTCACCCGCCCCATTTTAACTCCTCCATTGTTAAAATCAAGGCCTTTTTTTGCCTTCTCTTTAATTTAATAATTTCTGTGGGAGAATCCTTATGGTTTGCGCGTGGGTTCCAGACACTCTTTCCTTCACGGATTCTTGGTCTTCAAACTCTCCTCATATTTGTTTAGTCGAAGACATGTGGCACAGGCCATAGATCCAAAGGCTTGTTCTTCTTGCCTTAGCGTTAGGCCTTTGTATAAGGCTGTAAAATGAAAATCCTTCTTGAAATGTTTCTGTACCGGGTGATGCTGTAATGGCTGATCTCCAGTGTCAGTCAACATTAACATCAATGTTACTCTTTGGGCGGATGCAGTTTATTGGAGGATGGAAGGACCTGGGCCAGATGTTGGATGTGAATACTAATGATTGTTGAGCTGACGCTCTCTTCAATCAGCTGCTGTTGAAGAGCTCTGGCTGTAGACAGGTGCTGGAGTCCTCCCACTTCCTCACTACCATCAGTCTCCTCTCCCTCATCATACTGGAGGCCTCCAATGGTTTGCTCATTGAAGGCTCTAGTTGACCCATGGAGCTGATTGTAGTGTAGGTCAGTGGGTGTTCCTGAGAGGAGTCAGGAGCCAAGTATACAGGGGCTAGCCCTTGTCCCCATGCAGCCAGCCTCTCACTCGCTGTGCAGGGCCAAAGAGCGGGGGGAATGGAGGATTGGCGCAGTGTAAAAGCACTATGGCAGCTGCCAGGAGAGTGGCACAGACCGACATGACCTGCTGCTGAGGATATCACATACCAGCGACATATTAATGCTATGGAAACCCTTGCGATTCGTGAAGGCAGCGGGCTCATGTGAAGGAGACTGCAGGATGACGTGGGAGCAGTCAACGGGGCCCTGGGCTTGGAGGAAGCCTGCAATCTCTGGGAACCCCACTGCCTGAACCTGCTGTTTCCAGATGTCCATTGGGGAAAGTGATAGAATCATAGAATCATAGAAGTTACAACATGGAAACAGGCCCTTCGGCCCAACATGTCCATGTCGCCCAGTTTATACCACTAAGCTAGTCCCAATTGCCTGCACTTGGCCCATATCCCTCTATACCCATCTTACCCATGTAACTGTCCAAATGCTTTTTAAAAGACAAAATTTAACCGCCTCTACTACTGCCTCTGGCAGCTCGTTCCAGACACTCACCACCCTTTGAGTGAAAAAATTGCCCCTCTGGACCCTTTTGTATCTCTCCCCTCTCACCTTAAATCTATGCCCCCTCGTTATAGACTCCCCTACCTTTGGGAAAAGATTTTGACTATCGACCTTATCTATGCCCCTCATTATTTTATAGACTTCTATAAGATCACCCCTTAACCTCCTACTCTCCAGGGAAAAAAGTCCCAGTCTGTCTAACCTCTCCCTGTAAGTCAAACCATCAAGTCCCGGTAGCATCCTAGTAAATCTTTTCTGCACTCTTTCTAGTTTAATAATATCCTTTCTATAATAGGGTGACCAGAACTGTACACAGTACTCCAAGTGTGGCCTCACCAATGCCCTGTACAACTTCAACAAGACATCCCAACTCCTGCATTCAATGTTCTGACCAATGAAACCAAGCATGCCGAATGCCTTCTTCACCACCCTATCCACCTGTGACTCCACTTTCAAGGAGCTATGAATCTGTACTCCTAGATCTCTTTGTTCTATAACTCTCCCCAATGCCCTACCATTAACGGAGTAGGTCCTGGCCCGATTCGATCCACCAAAATGCATCACCTCACATTTATCTAAATTAAACTCCATCTGCCATTCATCGGCCCACTGGCCCAATTGATCAAGATCCCGTTGCAATCCCAGATAACCTTCTTCACTGTCCACAATGCCACCAATCTTGGTGTCATCTGCAAGCTTACTAACCATGCCTCCTAAATTCTCATCCAAATCATTAATATAAATAACAAATAACAGCGGACCCAGCACCGATCCCTGAGGCACACCGCTGGACACAGGCATCCAGTTTGAAAAACAACCCTCCACAACCACCCTCTGTCTTCTGTCGTCAAGCCAATTTTGTATCCAATTGGCTACCTCACCTTGGATCCCATGAGATTTAACCTTATGTAACAACCTACCATGCGGTACCTTGTCAAATGCTTTGCTGAAGTCCATGTAGACCACGTCTACTGCACAGCCCTCATCTATCTTCTTGGTTACCCCTTCAAAAAACTCAATCAAATTCGTGAGACATGATTTTCCTCTCACAAAACCATGCTGACTGTTCCTAATCAGTCCCTGCCTCTCCAAATGCCTGTAGATCCTGTCCCTCAGAATACCCTCTAACAACTTACCCACTACAGATGTCAGGCTCACTGGTCTGTAGTTCCCAGGCTTTTCCCTGCCGCCCTTCTTAAACAAAGGCACAACATTTGCTACCCTCCAATCTTCAGGCACCTCACCTGTAGCGGTGGATGATTCAAATATCTCTGCTAGGGGACCCGCAATTTCCTCCCTAACCTCCCATAACGTCCTGGGATACATTTCATCAGGTCCCGGAGATTTATCTACCTTGATGCGCGTTAAGACTTCCAGCACCTCCCTCTCTGTAATATGTACACTCCTCAAGACATCACTATTTATTTCCCCAAGTTCCCTAACATCCATGCCTTTCTCAACCGTAAATACCGATGTGAAATATTCATTCAGGATCTCACCCATTTCTTGTGGTTCCGCACATAGATGACCTTGTTGATCCTTAAGAGGCCCTACTCTCTCCCTAGTTACCCTTTTGCCCTTTATGTATTTGTAGAAGCTCTTTGGATTCGCCTTTGCCTGATCTGCCAAAGCAATCTCATATCCCCTTTTTGCCCTCCTGATTTCTCTCTTAACTCTACTCCGGCAATCTCTATACTCTTCAAGGGATCCACTTGATCCCAGCTGCCTATGCATGTCATATGCCTCCTTCTTCTTTTTGACTAGTGCCTCAAAGTGTTTGCTCTAAAAATCAAGGCACCTTGGATCAACTAGAGCCTTCACTGAGTAGACCATTGGACGCATCCAGTATGATGAGGGAGAGGACACTGATGGTGGTGGAGATGGTGAGGAAGTGGGAGGACTCCAGGACCTGCTTAATGTGAGCATGGACTGCAGGCTGTCTGATGTTACTGATATCCCCTGTGGAGCCTGGAAGGAGCTGGAGGCAGAGTGTGAGGGCTGCAGTGACCTTGACTACAACAGGCCGCGCTGCGCTCGCTGTGTCAGTGTGTCGCAGGTCTTGTGGCAGGAGGCAGCGTAACTCTGTGACAGACTCCCTGGAGAAACGCAGCCTTCTCTGCACTGCTCCTCAGGGAACTGTAGCTATGTGGCCCTGGGCCTGTACACTCTGTTGGGAGGGCTAAGTGTTCCTGCCTTCCTTGCTCGAGTCTCCCTGCAGGTGCAGCTCAGTTTGCTCCTTAAAAAAAAATCACAATTTAAAAACAAGTAAAAATGTCTCCCAGTGTTCTGTCTGACAACGTCAGAATATCCACTCAGATATCACTGGAAATGGCCGCAGCATGACTTGTGGTGCCCATAGTTTGTGGGCGGGGCGAGGAACTGGTGACAGCAATGGAGTCATGGTCATTGGACCCTAATTTGCTTCTGTTCATTCGGGCCCCCTGCCTGGATCTGCTGGGAGTTGCTTAAATCGAAGTTGGCCCGAAAATCGGAATGAGCGGACCCCCAGTGGGATTGGTGATCTTGTTCTCCACGCGATTCCTATCTTGCTCCCTGTACTTTCCAACCTGACTCTCCAGGAATTGGTCGTCGCGCCTCACCTACATCCTTGGAGTGAGCGGCCAGCACTGGTCGCGTCTCCACAGGCTGCTCACTCCAGGAGAAAACTGGATTTCAGACCGCCTGCCCCTCCGGCAGCCTTCGGGTGAGATCCGGGAGGGGGCGGTTAGAGTGGGCAACTGGGGGGGGGTGGGGAGCAATCGCAGGATTGGATTCGGGGGGCGATCAGAAGACTGGGGAGTCGGGGGGGGGGGGGGGCGGTGATCGGACGACTGGGGAGTCGGGGGGGGGGCTCTCCTGCTGATTCTGGCTCCATGGAAAGGTTAAACTTATCGTTAGTTGCCGGCCGCTGACTAATCCTGAGCTGATTGGATTATCGGTGAGTAATTTTGTAGAGTTCCTTCAACATTAACATGTGCGAGGGACCGAATGCCTGTTTTATGTGGCTGCATGGGATGCTTAAAAAAATGGGCCTGACGAATTTAGCAGTGGGCCCAATGCCAGTGCAGATTGAGCCCAATGTCCCACTGCTAAATTGGTATCGGTTGCACCCATTTTACACCCGAAAAACGGGAGCAACGCAAAGCAACTTCTACCCCTTCCTCTCCTCCTAGGCTCCAAGTCCCCCATCCTACACACTCGCCCTCCTCCCCACTTCCTCACTGCGTGGAGATAAAGACCCAATGCATCGTCTCCTAATCAAACTCATTTACTCTCAGGGCCTCTGGCCTGTCCTCCTCACCTCCCTCAGCCTTTCTTTCCCCCGCCTTCCACAAGCTTGGCGGCACCAAATCTTCAGATTCTTCAATTTACAAAAGCGGGTTTGAGTTAAGGCTGAGTCTGAGGACGGAGTCACTATTCTGCACTCAGGTCCATGGATGATGGACTCGGAAGGAACCCTGTCCCTTTAAACAACAGTAAAATGCCTGGACCGTATAATAAATCTTTATTCCGATTACACTGAGGGAATCGATGAGCTGAGTCAGCACTGGCCCAGGAAACTCAATCTTCTTGGCCTGGTACCCAAGCTCCGGAGGGACCTCTCATGTTTCACTAATGAGTCCCACAGTCCTTGAATAATTCAGTAAAATCTGCTTATGGCCTGGGTAATGGGCTAACGAAGCAGGGGGGGGGGGGGGAGGGGGAGAGAAGCCTGTCAGTGTCAGCCACAGAGAGACACTTTCATCAACCCCAACCAAACGTCAGACAAGACAGGGCACTTCCTAGACAACTATCAATTAACCAATGTTTAATTTTGAGTTTTAATTTAATTTCCCTTTGCATCTGCTCGCACCAATCCTCAGGTGAGAGGGAGGTGGGAGAGATGGGAGGGTCTGCTGCCAGGCCGTGGCCAGCTCGGCTGCTAAGGGTGGGTGTGTGTGAGTAGAGTGATTCCTTCTGAACTCCTGTCCGACCCTGTACAGGGCCCCTTCCCCACTTCTAATTCTCATCAGACATGTGGAACAATTTACATTGATAAACTGAGGTACAGTCCCCACCCCTTAAAATGTCCACCTTTAAAACGGGTACTGGCTTACATCAGCCAAAAAGCGAAAACCGCGAGCCATTTTCAGTGACGTCAGTTTCCGAGTTGCCGGTCACAGGGTCTTTGGTGCTCCGTTTATTTCGGGCGGAAACAGCTGGAGGCCAGTGTTTTACTGGAAAGAACAGCAATAACTGATGGCAACGCTGCAGATTATGGGCGCTCCCAACCTCCTGTGACTAACTGTTTACTTTTCTATCACCCTGAGGAAGCTATACCTGTCCAAACTGGACCCGCTCATGGCCAACTCTGCCAGCTGGGACTGGGAGTGGGATTGAGAGTTGGGACTGGGAGTTGGAGTGGGAGCTGGGAGTTGGGACTGGGAGTGGGAGTTGGGAGTTGGGACTGGGACTGAGAGCTGGGGGTTGGGACTGGGAGCTGGGAGTGGGAGTTGGGAGTTGGGACTGGGACTGAGAGCTGGGGGTTGGGACTGGGAGCTGGGAGTGGGAGTTGGAGTGGGAGCTGGGAGTTGGGACTGGGAGTGGGAGTTGGGAGTTGGGACTGGGACTGAGAGCTGGGGGTTGGGACTGAGACTGAGAGCTGGGAGTTGGGACTGGGAGCTGGGAGTGGGAGTTGGGAGTTGGGAGTTGGGACTGAGACTGAGAGCTGGGAGTTGGGACTGGGAGCTGGGAGTGGGAGTTGGGAGTTGGGAGTTGGGACTGAGAGCTGGGAGTTGGGACTGGGAGCTGGGACTGGGAGTGGGAGTTGGGAGTTGGGACTGAGAGCTGGGAGTTGGGATTGGGAGCTGGGAGCTGGGAGTTGGGACTGGGAGCTAGGAGTTGGGACTGAGACTGGGAGCTGGGAGTTGGGACTGAGACTGAGAGCTGGGAGTTGGGATTGGGAGTTGGGACTGAGAGCTGGGAGTTGGGACTGGGAGCTGGGACTGGGACTGGGAGTTGGGAGTTGGGACTGAGACTGAGAGCTGGGAGTTGGGAGCTGGGAGCTGGGAGTGGGAGTTGGGAGCTGGGACTGGGAGTGGGAGTTGGGAGTTGGGAGTTGGGACTGAGAGCTGGGAGTTGGGATTGGGAGCTGGGAGCTGGGAGTTGGGACTGGGAGTTGGGACTGAGAGCTGGGAGTTGGGACTGGGAGCTGGGACTGGGAGTGGGAGTTGGGAGTTGGGACTGAGACTGAGAGCTGGGAGTTGGGATTGGGAGCTGGGATCTGGGAGTTGGGATTGGGAGCTGGGAGTTGGGACTGAGAGCTGGGAGTTGGGACTAAGACTGGGAGCTGGGAGTTGGGACTGAGACTGGGAGCTGGGAGTTGGGATTGGGAGCTGGGAGCTGGGGGTTGGGACTGAGACTGAGAGCTGGGAGTTGGGACTGGGAGCTGGGAGTTGGGACTGAGACTGGGAGCTGGGAGTTGGGACTGAGACTGAGAGCTGGGAGTTGGGATTGGGAGTTGGGACTGAGAGCTGGGAGTTGGGACTGAGACTGGGAACTGGGAGCTGGGAGTTGGGATTGGGAGCTGGGAGCTGGGAGTTGGGACTGGGAGCTGGGAGTGGGAGTTGGGAGTTGGGAGTTGGGACTGAGAGCTGGGAGTTGGGACTGGGAGCTGGGACTGGGAGTGGGAGTTGGGAGTTGGGAGTTGGGACTGAGAGCTGGGAGTTGGGATTGGGAGCTGGGAGCTGGGAGTTGGGACAGGGAGCTGGGAGTTGGGACTGAGACTGGGAGCTGGGAGTTGGGACTGAGACTGAGAGCTGGGAGTTGGGATTGAGAGTTGGGACTGAGAGCTGGGAGTTGGGACTGAGACTGGGAGCTGGGAGCTGGGAGTTGGGATTGGGAGCTGGGAGCTGGGAGTTGGGACTGAGACTGAGAGCTGGGAGTTGGGACTGGGAGCTGGGAGTTGGGACTGAAACTGGGAGCTGGGAGTTGGGATTGGGAGCTGGGAGCTGGGAGTTGGGACTGAGACTGAGAGCTGGGAGTTGGGACTGGGAGCTGGGAGTTGGGACTGAAACTGGGAGCTGGGAGTTGGGACTGAGACTGAGAGCTAGGAGTTGGGATTGGGAGTTGGGACTGAGATCTGGGAGTTGGGACTGAGAGCTGGGAGTTGGGAGTTGAGATTGGGAGTTGGGACTGGGAGCTGGGAGTTGGGAGTTGAGATTGGGAGTTGGGACTGGGAGCTGGGAGCTGGGAGTTGGGACTAAGACTGAGAGCTGGGAGTTGAGACTGGGATTGAGAGCTGGGAGCTGAGAGCTGGGAGTTGGGATTGGGAGTTGGGACTGAGAGCTGGGACTGGGAGCTGGGAGTTGGGATTGGGAGTTGGGACTGAGAGCTGGGACTGGGGGCTGGGAGTTGGGATTGGGAGTTGGGACTGAGACTGAGAGCTGGGAGTTGGGACTGAGACTGAGAGCTGCGAGTTGGGACTGGGAGCTGGGATTTGGGAGTTGGGACGAGGACTGAGACTGGGCATTATCAGCTGGCTGCCCATATTGGTTCGCCTTGTTCACAAGTTTTATTGAAGCTGAAACTATCTGTGGATAACAGCCGCTGATATCATTTCAAGCTGGAGATGACATTGTTTTACAGCAAGGTATTTGACGGAGAATGACTGCACTGGACTTTAACTGTTTGACGATAAACTCCACCGATTGGAGTGCTCAGCACATACAAGCAGGCAATGGCTGTTGTACCGGATATCGGGTACAGTGAGCAGATCGATTCCGCACGAGCGTGCCCACTATAAACGGTGAGGACTGTAACAGGAGCGATTGCTCTTTGTTCATTTTTTCCTTCAATGCTGCTGACCAGCTGCCATTTGGGTATCAGCCATGGCTCAGTGAGCAGCACTCTCACCCCTGACTCAATGCAGAGCATGGGTTCAAATCCCACTCCAGAGACTTGAACATGTGATCTAGACTGACACTCACAATACTGAGGGAGTGCTGCACTGTTGGAGGTGCTGTCTTTTGGTTGAGATGTCTTCTGGTCTGCCCTCACATCTCATGGCACTATTCAAAAGAAAGAGCAGGGATTCCCCAGTGCCCTGGCCAATATTTATCTCTCTATTAACATCACTAAAAACAGGCTATCTGGTCATTTATTGCATTGCTGTTTGTGGGATCTTGCTGAATGGAAATTGGCTGCTGTATTTCCTACATTACAACACTGACTGTACTTCAAAACTACTTCATTGGCTGTAAAGCACTTTGGGATGTCCTGAAGTCATGAAAGGTGCTATAGAAATGTACCTTCTTTCTTTTTACTGGGCTTCAACATCTGGAACAGGGGTTTAAATCTAGCACCAGTGATGGTATTAAAGTGGTCTGTGTCTGCTGGCCTGAAGAGTCCAGTGTAGAGGGAGCTTTACTCTGTCTCTAACCCTGTACCTGCCCTGGGAGTGTTTGATGGGACAGTGTAGAGGGAGCTTTACTCTGTATCTAACCCGTGCTGTACCTGCACTGGTAGTGTTTGATGGGACAGTGTAGAGGGAGCTTTACTCTGTATCTAACCCGTGCTGTACCTGCCCTGAGAGTGTTTGATGGGACAGTGAAGAGGGAGCTTTACTCTGTATCTAACCCGTGCTGTACCTGCCCTGGGAGTGTTTGATGGGACAGTGTAGAGGGAGCTTTACTCTGTATCTAACCCGTGCTGTACCTGCCCTGGGAGTGTTTGATGGGACAGTGTAGAGGGAGCTTTACTCTGTATACAGTCATAGAGTCATAGAGTTATACAGCACGGATAGAGGCCCTTCGGCCCATCGTGTCCGCGCCGGCCATCAAGCCCTGTCTACTCTAATCCCATATTCCAGCATTTGGTCCGTAGCCTTGTATGCTATGGCATTTCAAGTGCTCATCCAAATGCTTCTTGAATGTTGTGAGGGTTCCTGCCTCCACAACCCTTTCAGGCAGTGAGTTCCAGACTCCAACCACCCTCTGGGTGAAAAAGTTCTTTCTCAAATCCCCTCTAAACCTCCCGCCTTTTACCTTGAATCTATGTCCCCTTGTTATGGAACCCTCAACGAAGGGAAAAAGCTCCTTAGTATCCATCCTATCTGTGCCCCTCATAATTTTGTACACCTCAATCATGTCCCCCCTCAGCCTCCTCTGCTCCAATGAAAACAAACCCAATCTTCCCAGTCTCTCTTCATAGCTGAAGCGCTCCAGCCCTGGTAACATCCTGGTGAATCTCCTCTGCACCCTCTCCAAAGCGATCACATCCTTCCTGTAGTGTGGCGACCAGAACTGCACTCAGTACTCCAGCTGTGGCCTAACCAGTGTTTTATACAGCTCCATCATAACCTCCTTGCTCTTATATTCTATGCCTCGGCTAATAAAGGCAAGTATCCCATATACCTTCTTTACCACCTTATCTACCTGTTCCGCCGCCTTCAGGGATCTGTGAACTTGCACACCAAGATCCCTCTGACCCTCTGTCTTGCCTAGGGTCCTCCCATTCATTGTGTATTCCCTTGCCTTGTTAGTCCCTTCAAAGTGCATCACCTCGCACTTTTCCGGGTTAAATTCCATTTGCCACTGTTCCGCCCATCTGACCAACCCATCTATATCGTCCTGCAGACTGAGGCTATCCTCCTCGCTATTTACCACCCTACCAATCTTTGTATCATCAGCGAACTTACTGATCATACCTTTTACATTCATATCCAAGTCATTAATGTAGACCACAAACAGCAAGGGACCCAGCACCGATCCCTGTGGTACCCCACTGGCCACAGGCTTCCAGTCACAAAAACAACCTTCGACCATCACCCTCTGCCTTCTGCCACTAAGCCAGTTTTGTATCCAAAGTGCCAAGGCACCCTGGATTCCATGGGCTCGTACCTTCTTGACCAGTCTCCTGTGCGGGACTTTATCGAAGGCCTTACTGAAATCCATGTATACCACATCCACTGCGTTACCCTCATCCACACGCCTAGTCACCCCCTCAAAAAATTCAATCAAATTAGTCAGACATGATCTTCCCTTGACAAAGCCATGTTGACTATCCCTGATTAATCCTTGCTTCTCCAAGTGGAGACTAATTTTGTCCTTCAGAATTTTTTCCAATAATTTTCCTACCACTGATGTTAGGCTCACTGGCCTGTAGTTCCCCGGTTTTTCCCTACTCCCCTTCTTGAATAATGGTACTACATTAGCGGTTCTCCAGTCCTCTGGCACATCCCCTGTGGCCAGAGAGGTTCTGAATATATGTGTTAGAGCCCCCGCAATCTCTTCCTTTGCCTCACACAGTAGCCTGGGATACATTTCGTCCGGGCCTGGGGATTTATCCATTTTTAGGCCTGCTAAAACCGCCAATACCGCCTCCCGCTCGATGTTAATATGTTCGAGTATATCACAGTCCCCCTGCCGTATTTCTATGTCTACATCGTCCTTCTCCATAGTGAAAACAGATGCAAAAAATTCATTTAGAACCCCTCCTACATCTGCCGGTTCCACACACAGATTGCCATTTTTGTCCCTAATGGGCCCTATTTTTTCCCTAGTCATCCTCTTACCCTTAATATACTTATAAAACATCTTAGGATTTTCCTTTATTTTGCTCGCCAGTGTTATTTCATGGCCCCTCCTTGATCTCCTAATTTCTTTTTTAAGTATCCCCCTGCACTTTTTGTACTCCTCTAGGGCTTCCTACGTCTTTAGCCTTTTGTATCTGCCAAAAGCCCTCCTTTTTTTCCTAATCCATTCTCGTATATCCCCTGACATCCAAGGTTCCCTGGAGTTCTTGGAACCACCCTTGACCTTTACGGGAACATGTTGCCATTGTATGGTCTCAATCTCCCTTCTGAAAGACTCCCATTGCTCCGATGCGGATTTTCCTACAAGCAGCTGATCCCAGTCCATTTTGGCCAGATCCTGCCTTATCCTATTAAAATCGGCCTTCCCCCAATTTAGAACCTTTATTTCCGGCCCCTCCCTATCCTTTTCCATGACCACCTTAAATCTCACCGAATTATGGTCACTGTCACCAAAGTGCTCACCTACTAGCACTTCTTCCACTTGGCCGGCCACATTCCCTAGAATTAGGTCCAGTACCGCCCCCTCTCTTGTAGGACTTTCTACATGCTGGCTCAAAAAGCTCTCCTGGATGCACGTTAAGAATTTTGTACCCTCTAAGCCTTTTACACTCTGAGTATCCCAGTTAATATTGGGGAAGTTGAAATCCCCCACTATTATTACCCTATTATTTGCACAATTTTCTGAGATTTGCCTACATATCTGTTCCTCTATCTCCCCCTGACTGTTTGGAGGCCTATAGTACACTCCCATCAAAGTGCTTGCCCCCTTTTTGTTTTTAAGCTCCACCCATATGGCCTCATTAGAGGAACCTGCTAATATATCATCCCTCCTTATGGCAGTAATTGATTCTTTAATTAATATTGCGACCCCCCCTCCTCTTATACCTCCCCCTCTGTCTCGCCTGAAGATTCTGTACCCCGGAATATTGAGCTGCCAGTCTTGCCCCTCCCTCAACCATGTCTCTGTGACAGCAACAATATCATACTCCCATGTGTTTATCAACACCTTCAGTTCATCCACCTTATTCGCAAGACTCCTTGTATTAAAATAGATGCCATCCAGCCTTGCCCTCACATATTTGCCCTGTCTTCCAAGCTGACTTGTTTTTTTCCCTATATTTGGCTGCACATCACCCCCTATTGTAGCTCCACTCTGTATCCCATCCCCCTGCCAAGTTAGTTTAAACCCCCCCCAACAGTGCTAGCAAACCTCCCCGCAAGGATATTTGTCCCGCTCTGGTTCAGGTGCAACCCGTCCGACTTGTACAAGTCCCACCTTCCCCAGAAGCAGGCCCAGTGATCCAGGAAACTGAAACCCTCCCTCCTGCACCAACTCTTTAGCCATGCATTCATCTGTTCTATCCTCCTATTTCTATACTCACTAGCCCGTGGCACTGGGAGTAATCCAGAGATTACAACCTTTGAGGTCCTGCTCTTTAATCTGCTACCTAGCTCCCTAAATTCTTGATGCAGGACCTCATCTCCCTTCCTACCTATGTCGTTGGTCCCAATGTGGACCATGACCTCTGCCTGCTCACCCTCCCCCTTGAGAATGCCCTGTAGCCGCTCAGTGACATCCATGACCCTGGCACCAGGGAGGCAACAAACCATCCTGGAGTCACGTTTACGGCCACAGAAACGCCTGTCTGTTCCCCTTACGATAGAATCCCCTACCACTATCTAACCCTGTACCTGCCCTGGGAGTGTTTGACGGGACAGTGTAGAGGGAGCTTTATTCTGTATCTAACCCGTGCTGTACCTGCCCTGGGAGTGTTTGATGGGACAGTGTAGAGGGAGCTTTACTCTGTATCTAACCCTGTACCTGCCCTGGGAGTGTTTGACGGGACAGTGTAGAGGGAGCTTTACTCTGTATCTAACCCATGCTGTACCTGCCCTGGGAGTGTTTGATGGGACAGTGTAGAGGGAGCTTTACTCTGTATCTAACCCATTCTTGATGCTGACACTGGGTGCCTGCAATGGAAAGTGTTCCTGATCCCAGTGCTAATATCCCTCACTTTGATGAGTACAAAATTCATTAAACTTTAAAAATACGGTGTGAATAGCTGATGTTGGATACTCCCCAGCCGGACCCCTTTTAAAAATCAATCAGTCACGCGGCTTTATAATGAAGTTGAGTTGTTGCATTGAATAAATTCTGTGAGAAGCTGCACTCGCAGTGAGAGACAGTCGGAGGATCGGGCTCTGGTTTTGCCCCCTAAATTCGAGGCAGGCCTCCCTGCCGGGAGCACAGGATTATTCAATCACCAGCATGATTCCCTCCTTTTTACTTTTATCTAAACATTGAATGTTGATGATTTCACAGTCGAGCTGTCTGGAAGCAAATTCAGAGCCCGGTGACTGGGGGGAGCTGAGAGAGAGCCAGTGATGCAGACAGTTTCAGTAATTGTCTCATTTCAATCCCTCTGCCTCATGCTGTCTACAAGCTGCCCCGTGCCTCTCCCGTGCCTGCCCCGTGCCTCTCCTGTGCCTGCCCTGTGCCCGGCCCATGCCTCTCCCGTGCCCTCCCCGTGCCTCTCCCGTGCCCAGCCCGTGCCTCTCCCGTGCCCGCTCCATGCCTCTCCCGTGCCTCTCCTGTGCCCGCCCCGTGCCTGCCTCATGCCCGCCCCATGCCTCTCCCGTGCCCGCCCCATGCCTCTCCCGTGCCTCTCCCGTGCCCGCCCCGTGCCTGCCTCGTGCCCGTCCCATGCCTCTCCCGTGCCTGCCCCGTGCCTGCTCCGTGCCTGCCCTGTGCCTGCCCCACGCCTCTCCTGTGCCCGCCCCATGCCCGCCCTGTGCCTGCTCCGTGCCTGCCCTGTGCCTGCCCCATGCCTCTCCTGTGCCCGCCCCGTGCCCACCATGTGCCTTCCACGTGCCTGCTCTGTGCCCTCCACATGCCTGCCCTGTGCCCACCCTGTGCCCACACCGTGTCTGCCCCGTGCCCTCCACATGCCCGCCCCATGCCCGTCCTGTGCCCGCACCGTGCCTGCCCCTCTGATTATCTCACTGGTTTCCAAAATCTACAGAAAAAAACACTGAATTACAAACATTTTTCAGAAAACAGCTCAAACCTCATCTCCCTGATCACACACTGGTCCAGCACTGTTGGAATGAAATTAGCCAATATTTCAGTTTCATTCTGCTGTCCTGACTGGTCAGACACCAATATCTTTCACTTTTATCTGTCTCCAATATTATTAATATTTCCATTGCCAATACAAGGAAAGGTCATTTAAAAGTGACTTGTTGGCCACTGCCACGCACAGAGATCCTGTGAACTCTCCAATGTTTGACCTACAGCGTTCATTATACCCTCCCCATCATACCCACCCTGGCGTTCATTATACCCTCCCCATCATACCCACCCTGGCGTTCATTATACCCTCCGCAACATACCCACCCTGGCGTTCATTATACCCTCCCCAACATACCCACCCTGGCGTTCATTATACCCTCCGCAACATACCCACCCTGGCGTTCATTATACCCTCCGCAACATACCCACCCTGGCGTTCATTATACCCTCCCCAACATACCCACCCTGGCGTTCATTATACCCTCCGCAACATACCCACCCTGGCGTTCATTATACCCTCCCCAACATACCCACCCTGGCGTTCATTATACCCTCCCCAACATACCCACCCTGGCATTCATTATACCCTCCGCAACATACCCACCCTGGCATTCATTATACCCTCCGCAACATACCCACCCTGGCATTCATTATACCCTCCGCAACATACCCACCCTGGCGTTCATTATACCCTCCGCAACATACCCACCCTGGCATTCATTATACCCTCCCCAACATACCCACCCTGCCGTTCATTATACCCTCCCCATCATACCCACCCTGGCGTTCATTATACCCTCCCCAACATACCCACCCTGGCGTTCATTATACCCTCCCCAACATACCCAAACTCACCAATACTCTAATTGAAAAGCCTATCCCTCCAAATACGACAGCCCCTCCAGTGATCAGGCTAGTACAGGAGACAATGTGTCTTGTACAATATTTGACAGTCTCAGTCTATCCTTCTAAGTTCCATTTCTCTACCCAATCCGTTATTTATCCAGCTCTTTTTAACAGCATCAATCAGTGTAGCATTCCTCTGATCACGAGTCTCACTTGGTGCTTGGAATTGGAACAACATTCAAATCAGAAAAATACATTTCAGAATGTTGTGAATGAAATGCTTTGCTCTTTACCTTCTCATAGGGATCAGAGTCATAGTTCAGCCCAATTCCACAGTCATCGGTAATTTCAGACAAGTCCTCATCATCAAACTCCTCCAGGCTGATATCGTGGGCTGGTCTGTGAGGGATAGAGACACGGTCACAATCAGAGAAAGACACATTCTGTGTGACTCCACACGATCGGTGTCTGTAACTAATCAACTGTGGAGGCATCACAGCCAATCCTGATTCCACACATCAACGATCTGGAACTGGGAATTGAGGGAACGATATCAAACTTTGCTCAAAACAACAGATTGGTGGGAGGAGGGGGTGGAAAATGGTGACGTGGATTGTGAAGGAATGAAGGAGGACAGGGATAGAATGGCTGGATGGACAGAATGGCTGGATGGACAGAATGGCTGGATGGACAGAAGGTGGTAGACACAATTCAATTTAGAAAAATGTGATATAAAACATTTGGAAGTAAGAATACGAAAAGGAGAAATGCCATAAATAGAAAGAGTGAGAGTGTGGTGAGCAGATACACGGCTCAGTGAAGGAGACAGCTCAAGCGGGTACGGCCATAAAAAGCGAAATGGAATCCTTGGTTTTGTACCTGAGAAATATATTACAAAAGCAAAGAGGGAATACTGAATGTGAACAAGACGTTGCTTAGGCCGTAGTTTCTCTCAAGGAGGCTGGAATATAAAGTTCAGTTGTACGGAGCCTTGGTCAGAACGCATCTGGAGATATTGCGTTCAGTTTTGGGCACCGCACCTCAGGAAAGATTTACTGGCCTCTGAGGGGGTTCTGAACACAGATTCGACACAATGATACCAGGGGTTAAGGGGTTAAATTATGGAGACAGATTGCATCAACCTGTTTTACATTCCCTTAACTTTAGAAGATTGAGGGGTGATCTGATTGAGGTGGGATTAGACTGGGTGGGATATTAAAGGGTACAGGGATTAAGGGGAGAGTGGGATTAGACTGGTGGGATATTAAAGGGTATGGGGAGTGAGGGGGGAGAGTGGGATTAGACTGGGTGGGATATTAAAGGGTATGGGGAGTGAGGGGGAGAGTGGGATTAGACTGGGTGGGATATTAAAGGGTATGGGGAGTGAGGGGGAGAGTGGGATTAGACTGGGTGGGATATTAAAGGGTATGAGGAGTGAGGGGGGAGAGTGGGATTAGACTGGGTGGGATATTAAAGGGTACGGGGAGTGAGGGGAGAATGGGATTAGACTGGGTGGGATATTAAAGGGTATGAGGAATGAGGGGGAGAGTGGGATTAGACTGGGTGGGATATTAAAGGGTATGGGGATTGAGGGGGAGAGTGGAATTAGACTGGGTGGGATATTAAAGGGTATGGGGAGTGAGGGGAGAGTGGGATTAGACTGGGTGGGATATTAAGGGGTATGGGGAGTGAGGGAGAGTGGGATTAGACTGGGTGGGATATTAAAAGGTATGGGGAGTGAGGGGGAGAGTGGGATTAGACTGGGTGGGATATTAAAGGGTATGAGGAGTGAGGGGGAGAGTGGGATTAGACTGGGTGGGATATTAAAGGGTATGAGGAGTGAGGGGGAGAGTGGGATTAGACTGGGTGGGATATTAAAGGGTATGGGGAGTGAGGGGAGAGTGGGATTAGACTGGGTGGGATATTAAGGGGTATGGGGAGTGAGGGAGAGTGGGATTAGACTGGGTGGGATATTAAAAGGTATGGGGAGTGAGGGGGAGAGTGGGATTAGACTGGGTGGGATATTAAAGGGTATGAGGAGTGAGGGGGAGAGTGGGATCAGACTGGGTGGGATATTAAAGGGTACGGGGATTGAGGGGGAGAGTGGGATGAGACTGGGTGGGATATTAAAGGGAAGGGGAGTGAGGGGGAGAGTGGGATGAGACTGGGTGGGATATTAAAGGGAAGGGGAGTGAGGGGGAGAGTGGGATTAGACTGGGTGGGATATTAAAGGGTATGGGGATTGAGGGGGAGAGTGGAATTAGACTGGGTGGGATATTAAAGGGTATGGGGAGTGAGGGGAGAATGGGATTAGACTGGGTGGGATATTAAAGGGTATGAGGAATGAGGGGGAGAGTGGGATTAGACTGGGTGGGATATTAAAGGGTATGGGGATTGAAGGGGAGAGTGGAATTAGACTGGGTGGGATATTAAAGGGTATGGGGAGTGAGGGGAGAATGGGATTAGACTGGGTGGGATATTAAAGGGTATGAGGAATGAGGGGGAGAGTGGGATTAGACTGGGTGGGATATTAAAGGGTATGGGGATTGAGGGGGAGAGTGGAATTAGACTGGGTGGGATATTAAAGGGTATGGGGAT
Organism: Heptranchias perlo; assembly: GCF_035084215.1. Classification (NCBI taxonomy): domain Eukaryota; kingdom Metazoa; phylum Chordata; class Chondrichthyes; order Hexanchiformes; family Hexanchidae; genus Heptranchias; species Heptranchias perlo. The sequence continues at coordinate 48,272,427 of NC_090348.1, read as the reverse complement.
TGAAGGGGAGAGTGGAATTAGACTGGGTGGGATATTAAAGGGTATGGGGAGTGAGGGGAGAATGGGATTAGACTGGGTGGGATATTAAAGGGTATGGGGAGTGGGAGGGAGAGTGGGATTAGACTGTGTGGGATATTAAAGGGTATTGGGAGTGAGAGGGAGTGTGGGTTTAGATGGATTTGGATATTGAAGGTCATGGAGAGTGGGCAAGATAGTGGGATTAGACTGTGTTGGATATTCATGGGTATGGGGGCTGAGCAAGAGTGTGGGATTATACTGGGTGGGATTTTAAATGGTATGTGGAGTGAGGGGGACGGTTGGTTTAGACTGGGTGGGTTATTCAAGGGTATGGGGAGTGAGGAGGAGTCTGGGATTAGACTGGTTGGGATTTCACTCACTGTAATCAGGAATCTCACTCACTGTAATCAGGAATCTCACTCACTGCAATCAAGAATCACACTCACTGTAATCAGGAATCACACTCACTGTAATCAGGAACCTCACTCACTGTAATCAGGAATCACACTCACTGTAATCAAGAATCACACTCACTGTAATCAGGAATCACACTCACTGTAATCAGGAAACTCACTCACTGTAATCAGGAACCTCACCCACTGTAATCAAGAATCACACTCACTGTAATCAGGAATCTCAGTCACTGTAATCAGTGATCCCACGCACTGTAATCAGGAACCTCACCCACTGTAATCAGGAACCTCACCCACTGTAATCAGGAAATCCACTCACTGTAATCAGGAACCTCACCCACTGTAATCAGGAACCTCACCCACTGTAATCAGGAATCCCACTCATGTAATCAGGAACCTCACTCACTGTAATCAGGAATCATACTCACTGTAATCAGGAAACTCACTCATTGTAATCAGGAAACTCACTCACTGTAATCAGGAACCTCACTCACTGTAATCAGGAACCTCACACTCACTGTAATCAGGAACCTCACTCACTGTAATCGGGAATCACACTCACTGTAATCAGGAATCACACTCACTGTAATCAGGAACCTCACACACTGTAATCAGGAATCTCACTCACTGTAATCAGGAATCACACTCACTGTAATCAGGAATCACACTCACTGTAATCAGGAACCTCACACACTGTAATCAGGAATCTCACTTACTGTAATCAGGAATCTCACTCACTTTAATCAGGAATCTCACTCACTGTAATCAGGAATCTCAGTCACTGTAATCAGGAACCTCACCCACTGTAATCAGGAATCCCACTCATGTAATCAGGAACCTCACCCACTGTAATCAGGAACCTCACACACTGTAATCAGGAATCACACTCACTGTAATCAGGAATAACACTCACTGTAATCAGGAATCACACTCACTGTAATCAGGAATCATACTCACTGTAATCTGGAATCACACTCACTGTAATCAGGAATCACACTCACTGGGATCAGGAATCACACTCACTGTAATCAGGAATCACACTCACTGTAATCGGGAATCATACTCATTGGAATCAGGAATCACACTCACTGTAATCAGGAATCACACTCACTGTAATCAGGAACCTCGCTCACTGTAATCAGGAATCACACTCACTGTAATCAGGAATCATACTCACTGTAATCAGGAACCTCACTCACTGTAATCAGGAATCACATTCACTGTAATCAGGAACCTCGCCCACTGTAATCAGGATCCTCACCCACTGTAATCAGGAACCTCACTCACTGTAATCAGGAATCACACTCACTGTAATCAGGAACCTCACTCACTGTAATCAGGAAACTCACACTCACTGTAATCAGGAACCTCACTCACTGTAATCGGGAATCACACTCACTGTAATCAGGAATCACACTCACTGTAATCAGGAATCACACTCACTGTAATCAGGAACCTCACACACTGTAATCAGGAATCTCACTCACTGTAATCAGGAATCACACTCACTGTAATCAGGAACCTCACACACTGTAATCAGGAATCTCACTCACTGTAATCAGGAATCTCACTCACTGTAATCAGGAATCTCACTAACTTTAATCAGGAATCTCACTCACTGTAATCAGGAATCTCACTCACTGTAATCAGGAATCTCAGTCACTGTAATCAGGAACCTCACCCACTGTAATCAGGAATCCCACTCATGTAATCAGGAACCTCACACACTGTAATCAGGAACCTCACCCACTGTAATCAGGAACCTCACCCACTATAATCAGGAACCTCACACACTGTAATCAGGAATCACACTCACTGTAATTAAGAATCACACTCACTGTAATCAGGAATCACACTCACTGTAATCAGGAATCATACTCACTGTAATCTGGAATCACACTCACTGTAATCAGGAATCACACTCACTGGGATCAGGAATCACACTCACTGTAATCAGGAATCACACTCACTGTAATCAGGAATCATACTCACTGGAATCAGGAATCACACTCACTGTAATCAGGAATCACACTGACTGTAATCAGGAACCTCACTCACTGTAATCAGGAATCACACCCACTGTAATCAGGAATCATACTCACTTTAATCAGGAACCTCACTCACTGTAATCAGGAATCACATTCACTGTAATCAGGAACCTCGCCCACTGTAATCAGGAACCTCACCCACTGTAATCAGGAATCACACTCACTGTAATCAGGAACCTCACTCACTGTAATCAGGAACCTCACCCACTGTAATCAGGAACCTCACTCACTGTAATCAGGAACCTCACCCACTGTAATCAGGAACCTCACACACTGTAATCAGGAACCTCACCCACTGTAATCAGGAACCTCACTCACTGTAATCAGGAATCACACTCACTGTAATCAGGAATCATACTCACTGTAATCAGGAATCCCACTCACTGTAATCAGGTATCACACTCACTGTAATAAGGAATCACACTCACTGTAATAAGGAATCACACTCACTGTAATCAGGAATCATACTCACTGTAATCAGGAATCCCACTCACTGTAATCAGGAGTCCCACTCACTGTAATCAGGAATCATACTCACTGTAATCAGGAATCTCACCCACTGTAATCGGGAATCACACTCACTGTAATCAAGAATCTCACTCACTGTAATCAGGAATCTCACTCACTGTAATCAGGAACCTCAAACACTGTAATCAGGAATCACACTCACTGTAATCAGGAATCACACTCACTGTAATCAGGAACCTCACTCACTGTAATCAGGAATCACATTCACTGTAATCAGGAACCTCGCCCACTGTAATCAGGATCCTCACCCACTGTAATCAGGAACCTCACTCACTGTAATCAGGAATCACACTCACTGTAATCAGGAACCTCACTCACTGTAATCAGGAACCTCACACTCACTGTAATCAGGAACCTCACTCACTGTAATCGGGAATCACACTCACTGTAATCAGGAATCACACTCACTGTAATCAGGAACCTCACACACTGTAATCAGGAATCTCACTAACTTTAATCAGGAATCTCACTCACTGTAATCAGGAATCTCAGTCACTGTAATCAGGAACCTCACCCACTGTAATCAGGAATCCCACTCATGTAATCAGGAACCTCACACACTGTAATCAGGAACCTCACCCACAGTAATCAGGAACCTCACCCACTATAATCAGGAACCTCACACGCTGTAATCAGGAATCACACTCACTGTAATCAGGAATCACACTCACTGTAATCAGGAATCATACTCACTGTAATCTGGAATCACACTCACTGTAATCAGGAATCACACTCACTGGGATCAGGAATCACACTCACTGTAATCAGGAATCACACTCACTGTAATCAGGAATCATACTCACTGTAATCAGGAATCACACTCACTGTAATCAGGAATCACACTCACTGTAATCAGGAACCTCACTCACTGTAATCAGGAATCACACTCACTGTAATCAGGAATCATACTCACTGTAATCAGGAACCTCACTCACTGTAATCAGGAATCACATTCACTGTAATCAGGAACCTCGCCCACTGTAATCAGGAACCTCACCCACTGTAATCAGGAATCACACTCACTGTAATCAGGAACCTCACTCACTGTAATCAGGAACCTCACCCACTGTAATCAGGAACCTCACTCACTGTAATCAGGAATCACACTCACTGTAATCAGGAACCTCACTCACTGTAATCAGGAACCTCACTCACTGTAATCAGGAACCTCACCCACTGTAATCAGGAACCTCACCCACTGTAATCAGGAATCACACTCACTGTAATCAGGAATCATACTCACTGTAATCAGGAATCCCACTCATTGTAATCAGGAATCACACTCACTGTAATAAGGAATCATACTCACTGTAATCAGGAATCCCACTCACTGTAATCAGGAATCCCACTCACTGTAATCAGGAATCCCACTCACTGTAATAAGGAATCATACTCACTGTAATCAGGAATCCCACTCACTGTAATCAGGAATCATACTCACTATAATCAGGAATCTCACCCACTGTAATCGGGAATCACACTCACTGTAATCAAGAATCTCACTCACTGTAATCAAGAATCTCACTCACTGTAATCAGGAACCTCAAACACTGTAATCAGGAATCACACTCACTGTAATCAGGAATCATACTCACTGTAATCAGGAATCTCACTCACTGTAATCAGGAACCTCACATACTGTAATCAGGAACCTCACTCACTGTAATCAGGAATCACACTCACTGTAATCAGGAATCACACTCACTGTAATCAGGAACCTCACACATTGTAATCAGGAATCTCACTCACTGTAATCAGGAATCACACTCACTGTAATCAGGAATCACACTCACTGTAATCAGGAACCTCACACACTGTAATCAGGAATCTCACTCACTGTAATCAGGAATCTCACTCACTGTAATCAGGAATCTCACTCACTTTAATCAGGAATCTCAGTCACTGTAATCAGGAATCCCACTCATGTAATCAGGAATCTCACCCACTCTAATCAGGAATCTGACCCACTGTAATCGGGAATCACACTCACTGTAATCAAGAATCTCACTCACTGTAATCAGGAATCTCACTCACTGTAATCAGGAACCTCAAACACTGTAATCAGGAATCACACTCACTGTAATCAGGAATCATACTCACTGTGATCAGGAATCTCACTCACTGTAATCAGGAACCTCACACACTGTAATCAGGAACCTCACTCACTGTAATCGGGAATCACACTCACTGTAATCAGGAATCACACTCACTGTAATCAGGAACCTCACACACTGTAATCAGGAATCACACTCACTGTAATCAGGAATCACACTCACTGTAATCAGGAACCTCACACACTGTAATCAGGAATCTCACTCACTGGAATTAGGAATCTCACTCACTGTAATCAGGAATCTCACTCACTGTAATCAGGAATCTCAGTCACTGTAATCAGGAACCTCACCCACTGTAATCAGGAATCCCACTCATGTAATCAGGAACCTCACACACTGTAATCAGGAACCTCACCCACTGTAATCAGGAACCTCACCCACTATAATCAGGAACCTCACACACTGTAATCAGTAATCACACACACTGTAATCAGGAATCACACTCACTGTAATCAGGAATCACACTCACTGTAATCAGGAATCATACTCACTGTAATCTGGAATCACACTCACTGTAATCAGGAATCACACTCACTGGGATCAGGAATCACACTCACTGTAATCAGGAATCACACTCACTGTAATCAGGAATCATACTCACTGGAATCAGGAATCACACTCACTGTAATCAGGAATCATACTCACTGTAATCAGGAACCTCACTCACTGTAATCAGGAATCTCACTCACTGTAATCAGGAAACTCACTCACTGTAATCAGGACTCTCACTCACTGTAATCAGGAATTTCACTCACTGTAATCAGGAATTTCACTCACTGTAATCAGGAATCTCACTCACTGTAATCAGGAATCTCACTCATTGTAATCAGGAATCTCACTCACTGGAATCATGAAACTCACTCACTGTAATCAGGACTCTCTCTCACTGTAATCAGGAATTTCACTAACTTTAATCAGGAATTTCACTCACTGTAATCAGGAATCACACTCACTGTAATCAGGAATCTCACTCACTATAATCAGGAATCTCACTCACTGTAATCAGGAATCTCACTTACTGTAATCAGGAAACTCACTCACTGTAATCAGGACTCTCACTCACTGTAATCAGGAATTTCACTCACTGTAATCAGGAATTTCACTCACTGTAATCAGGAATCTCACTCACTGTAATCAGGAATCTCACTCATTGTAATCAGGAATCTCACTCACTGTAATCATGAAACTCACACACTGTAATCAGGAACCTCACCCACTGTAATAAGGAATCCCACTCATGTAATCAGGAATCTCACACACTGTAATCAGGAACCTCACTCACTGTAATCAGGAATCACACTCACTGTAATCAGGAACCTCACCCTCTTTAATCAGGAACCTCACTCACTGTAATCAGGAACCTCACTGATTGTAATCAGGAACCTCACTCACTGTAATCAGGAGTCTCACCCACTTAATCAGTAACCTCACTCACTGTAATCAGGAATCTCACTGACTGTAATCAGGAACCTCACTCACTGTAATAAGGAATCCCACTCATGTAATCAGGAACTTCACACACTGTAATCAGGAACCTCACCCACTATAATCAGGAACCTCACCCACTGTAATGAGGAATCTCACTCATTGTGATCATGATGTGGAGATGCCGGTGATGGACTGGGGTTGACAATTGTAAACAATTTTACAACACCAAGTTATAGTCCAGCAATTTTATTTTAAATTCACAAGCTTTCGGAGGCTTCCTTCTTCGTCAGGTGAACGACGAAGGAGGAAGCCTCCGAAAGCTTGTGAAATTAAAATAAAATTGCTGGACTATAACTCATTGTAATCAGGAATCTCACCCACTGTAATCAGGAATCTCACTGATTGTAATCAGGAATCTCACTCACTGTGGTCAGAAATCTCACCCACTGTAATCAGGAATCACACACACTGTAATCAGGAGTCTCACCCACTGTAATCAGGAACCTCAGCCACTGTAATCAGGAACCTCACTCACTGTAATCAGGAATCACACTGACTGTAATCAAGAACCTCTCACTGTAATCAGGACTCTCTCTCACTGTAATCAGGAATCACACTCACTGTAATCAGGAATCACACTGACTGTAATCAGGACTCTCTCTCACTGTAATCAGGAACCTCACTCACTGTAATCAGGAATCACACTCACTGCAATCAGTACTCTCTCTCACTGTAATTAGGAATCACACTCACTGTAATCAGGACTCTCTCTCACTGTAATCAGGAATCACACTCACTGTAATCAGGACTCTCACTCACTGTAATCTGGAATCACACTCACTGTAATCAGGAATCACACTCACTGTAATCAGGACTCTCTCTCACTGTAATCAGGAATCACACTCACTGTAATCAGGACTCTCACTCACTGTAATCTGGAATCACACTCACTGTAATCAGGAATCACACTCACTGTAATCAGGACTCTCACTCACTGTAATCAGGAATCACACTCACTGTAATCAAGAATCACACTCACTGTAATCAGGAATCTCAGTCACTGTAATCAGTGATCCCACGCACTGTAATCAGGAACCTCACTCACTGTAATCAGGAATCCCACTCACTGTAATCAGGAACCTCACCCACTGTAATCAGGAACCTCACTCACTGTAATCAGGAATCACACACACTGTAATCAAGAATCACACTCACTGTAATCAGGAATCTCAGTCACTGTAATCAGTGATCCCACGCACTGTAATCAGGAACCTCACTCACTGTAATCAGGAATCCCACTCACTGAAATCAGGAACCTCACCCACTGTAATCAGGAATCACACTCACTGTAATCAGGAATCATACTCACTGTAATCAGGAACCTCACTCACTGTAATCGGGAATCACACTCACTGTAATCAGGAACCTCACTCACTGTAATCAGGAATCTCACTCACTGTAATCAGGAATCTCACTCACTGTAATCAGGAACCTCACACACTGTAAACGGGAATCACACTCACTGTAATCTGGAATCACACTCACTGTAATCAAGAATCACACTCACTGTAATCAGGACTCTCACTCACTGTAATCTGGAATCACACTCACTGTAATCAGGAATCACACTCACTGTAATCAAGAATCACACTCACTGTAATCAGGAATCTCAGTCACTGTAATCAGTGATCCCACGCACTGTAATCAGGAACCTCACTCACTGTAATCAGGAATCCCACTCACTGTAATCAGGAACCTCACCCACTGTAATCAGGAACCTCACTCACTGTAATCAGGAATCACACTCACTGTAATCAAGAATCACACTCACTGTAATCAGGAATCTCAGTCACTGTAATCAGTGATCCCACGCACTGTAATCAGGAACCTCACTCACTGTAATCAGGAATCCCACTCACTGAAATCAGGAACCTCACCCACTGTAATCAGGAATCACACTCACTGTAATCAGGAATCATACTCACTGTAATCAGGAACCTCACTCACTGTAATCAGGAATCTCACTCACTGTAATCAGCAATCTCACTCACTGTAATCAGGAACCTCACACACTGTAAACGGGAATCACACTCACTGTAATCAGGACTCTCACTCACTGTAATCTGGAATCACACTCACTGTAATCAGGAATCACACTCACTGTAATCAAGAATCACACTCACTGTAATCAGGAATCTCAGTCACTGTAATCAGTGATCCCACGCACTGTAATCAGGAACCTCACTCACTGTAATCAGGAATCCCACTCATGTAATCAGGAACCTCACACACTGTAATCAGGAACCTCACTCACTGTAATCAGGAATCACACTCACTGTAATCAAGAATCACACTCACTGTAATCAGGAATCTCAGTCACTGTAATCAGGAATCCCACTCATGTAATCAGGAACCTCACACACTGTAATCAGGAACCTCACTCACTGTAATCAGGAATCCCACTCACTGTAATCAGGAATCCCACTCACTGTAATCAGGAACCTCACCCACTGTAATCAGGAATCCCACTCATGTAATCAGGAACCTCACACACTGTAATCAGGAACCTCACTCACTGTAATCAGGAATCACACTCACTGTAACCAAGAATCACACTCACTGTAATCAAAAATCTCAGTCACTGTAATCAGTGATCCCACGCACTGTAATCAGGAACCTCACTCACTGTAATCGGGAATCACACTCACTGTAATCAGGAACCTCACTCACTGTAATCAGGAATCTCACTCACTGTAATCAGGAATCTCACTCACTGTAATCAGGAACCTCACACACTGTAAACGGGAATCACACTCACTGTAATCTGGAATCACACTCACTGTAATCAAGAATCACACTCACTGTAATCAGGACTCTCACTCACTGTAATCTGGAATCACACTCACTGTAATCAGGAATCACACTCACTGTAATCAAGAATCACACTCACTGTAATCAGGAATCTCAGTCACTGTAATCAGTGATCCCACGCACTGTAATCAGGAACCTCACTCACTGTAATCAGGAATCCCACTCACTGTAATCAGGAACCTCACCCACTGTAATCAGGAACCTCACTCACTGTAATCAGGAATCACACTCACTGTAATCAAGAATCACACTCACTGTAATCAGGAATCTCAGTCACTGTAATCAGTGATCCCACGCACTGTAATCAGGAACCTCACTCACTGTAATCAGGAATCCCACTCACTGAAATCAGGAACCTCACCCACTGTAATCAGGAATCACACTCACTGTAATCAGGAATCATACTCACTGTAATCAGGAACCTCACTCACTGTAATCAGGAATCTCACTCACTGTAATCAGCAATCTCACTCACTGTAATCAGGAACCTCACACACTGTAAACGGGAATCACACTCACTGTAATCAGGACTCTCACTCACTGTAATCTGGAATCACACTCACTGTAATCAGGAATCACACTCACTGTAATCAAGAATCACACTCACTGTAATCAGGAATCTCAGTCACTGTAATCAGTGATCCCACGCACTGTAATCAGGAACCTCACTCACTGTAATCAGGAATCCCACTCATGTAATCAGGAACCTCACACACTGTAATCAGGAACCTCACTCACTGTAATCAGGAATCACACTCACTGTAATCAAGAATCACACTCACTGTAATCAGGAATCTCAGTCACTGTAATCAGGAATCCCACTCATGTAATCAGGAACCTCACACACTGTAATCAGGAACCTCACTCACTGTAATCAGGAATCCCACTCACTGTAATCAGGAATCCCACTCACTGTAATCAGGAACCTCACCCACTGTAATCAGGAATCCCACTCATGTAATCAGGAACCTCACACACTGTAATCAGGAACCTCACTCACTGTAATCAGGAATCACACTCACTGTAACCAAGAATCACACTCACTGTAATCAAAAATCTCAGTCACTGTAATCAGTGATCCCACGCACTGTAATCAGGAACCTCACTCACTGTAATCAGGAATCCCACTCACTGTAATCAGGAACCTCACCCACTGTAATCAGGAATCACACTTACTGTAATCAGGAATCATACTCACTGTAATCAGGAACCTCACCCACTGTAATCAGGAATCTCACTCACTGTAATCAGGAATCACACTCACTGTAATCAGGAATCATACTCACTGTAATCAGGAACCTCACTCACTGCAATCGGGAATCACACTCACTGTAATCAGGAATCTCACCCACTGTAATCAGGAACCTCACTCACTGTAATCAGGAATCTCACTCACTGTAATCAGGAATCTCATTCACTGTAATCAGGAACCTCACTCTCTGTAATCGGGAATCACACTCACTGTAATCAGGAATCTCACTCACTGTAATCAGGAACCTCACCCACTGTAATCAGAAATCGCACTGACTGTAATCAGGAATCTCACTCACTGTCATGAGGTACCTCACTCACTGTAATCAGGAATCTCACTCGCTGTAATCAGCAATCACACTCACTGGAATCAGGAAACTCACTCACTGTAATCAGGAATCACACTCACTGTAATCAGGAATCTCGCTCACTGTAATCAGGAACCTCACCCACTGGAATCAGGAAACTCACTCACTGTAATCAGGAATCTCACTCACTGTAATCAGGAATCTCACTCATTGTAATCAGGAAACTCACTCACTGTAATCAGGAACCTCACCCACTGTAATCAGGAATCACACTCACTGTAATCAAGAATCACACTCACTGTAATCTGGAATCTCAGTCACTGTAATCACTGATCCCACGCACTGCAATCAGGAACCTCACTCACTGTAATCGGGAATCTCACTCACTGTAATCAGGAATCTCACTCACTGTAATCAGGAACCTCACTCACTGTAATCAGGAACCGCACTCACTGTAATCAGGAGTCTCACCCACTGTAATCAGGAACCTCACTCACTGTAATCAGGAACCTCACTGATTGTAATCAGGAACTTCACTCACTGTAATCAGGAACCTCACTCACTGTAATCAGGAACCTCACTCACTGTAATCAGGAACCTCACCCACTGTAACCAGGAACCTCACTCACGGTAATCAGGAATCTCACTGACTGTAATCAGGAACCTCACTCACTGTAATCAGGAACCTCACTGACTGTAATCAGGAATCACATTCACTGTAATCAGGAACCTCACCCACTGTAATGAGGAACCTCACTCACTGTAATCAGGAATCTCACTGATTGTAATCAGGAATCTCACTCACTGTAGTCAGAAATCTCACCCACTGTAATCATGGATTCACACACACTGTAATCAGGAGTCTCACTCACTGTAATCAGGAGTCTCACCCACTGTAATCAGGAACCTCACTCACTGTAATCAGGAACCTCACTGATTGTAATCAGGAACCTCACTCACTGTAATCAGGAACCTCACTCACTGTAATCAGGAACCTCACTGATTGTAATCAGGAACCGCACTCACTGTAATCTGGAACCTCACTCACTGTAATCAGGAACCTCACTGATTGTAATCAGGAACCTCACACACTGTAATCAGGAGTCTCACTCACTGTAATCAGGTGTCTCACCCACTTAATCAGGAACCTCACTCACTGTTATCAGGAACCTCACTGATTGTAATCAGGAACCTCACACACTGTAATCAGGAGTCTCACGCACTGTAATCAGGAGTCTCACCCACTGTAATCAGGAGCCCGCTCACTGTAATCAGGAATCACACTCACTGTCATCAGGAACCCGCTCACTGTAATCAGGACTCTCTCACACTGTAATCAGGACTCTCTCTCACTGTAATCAGGAACCTCACTCACTGTAATCAGGAATCTCACTGACTGTAATCAGGAACCTCACTCACTGTAATCAGGAACCTCACTGACTGTAATCAGGAATCAAATTCACTGTAATCAGGAACCTCACCCACTGTAATGAGGAACCTCACTCACTGTAATCAGGAATCTCACTGATTTTAATCAGGAATCTCACTCACTGTAGTCAGAAATCTCACCCACTGTAATCATGGATTTACACACACTGTAATCAGGAGTCTCACTCACTGTAATCAGGAGTCTCACCCACTGTAATCAGGAACCTCACTCACTGTAATCAGGAACCTCACTGATTGTAATCAGGAACCTCACTCACTGTAATCAGGAACCTCACTCACTGTAATCAGGAACCTCACTGATTGTAATCAGGAACCGCACTCACTGTAATCTGGAACCTCACTCACTGTAATCAGGAACCTCACTGATTGTAATCAGGAACCTCACACACTGTAATCAGGAGTCTCACTCACTGTAATCAGGTGTCTCACCCACTTAATCAGGAACCTCACTCACTGTTATCAGGAACCTCACTGATTGTAATCAGGAACCTCACACACTGTAATCAGGAGTCTCACGCACTGTAATCAGGAGTCTCACCCACTGTAATCAGGAGCCCGCTCACTGTAATCAGGAATCACACTCACTGTCATCAGGAACCCGCTCACTGTAATCAGGACTCTCTCACACTGTAATCAGGACTCTCTCTCACTGTAATCAGGAATCACACTCACTGTAATCAGGAATCACACTGACTGTAATCAGGAATCACACTCACTGTAATCAGGACTCTCTCTCACTGTAATCAGGAATCACACGCACTGTAATCAGGACTCTCACTCACTGTAATCTGGAATCACACTCACTGTAATCTGGAATCACACTCACTGTAATCAGGACTCTCTCTCACTGTAATCTGGAATCACACTCACTGTAATCAGGACTCTCTCTCACTGTAATCTGGAATCACACTCACTGTAATCAGGAATCACACTCACTGTAATCAGGACTCTCACTCACTGTAATCAGGAATCACACTCACTGTAATCAGGACTCTCACTCACTGTAATCAGGAATCACACTCACTGTAATCAGGACTCTCTCTCACTGTAATCAGGACTCTCTCTCACTGTAATCAGGAATCACACTCACTGTAATCTGGAATCACACTCACTGTAATCAGAAAACTCACTCACTGTAATCAGGAATCTCGCTCACTGTAATCAGGAACCTCACCCACTGTAATCAGAAATCGCACTGACTGTAATCAGGAATCTCACTCACTGTCATGAGGTACCTCACTCACTGTAATCAGGAATCTCACTCGCTGTATTCAGCAATCTCACTCACTGTAGTCAGAAATCTCACCCACTGTAATCAGGAATCACACACACTGTAATCAGGAGTCTCACTCACTGTAATCAGGACTCTCACCCACTGTAATCAGGAACCTCACTCACTGTAATCAGGAACCTCACTGATTGTAATCAGGAACTGCACTCACTGTTATCTGGAACCTCACTCACTGTAATCAGGAACCTCACTGATTGTGATCAGGAACCTCACTCACTGTAATCAGGTGTCTCACCCACTTAATCAGGAACCTCACTCACTGTTATCAGGAACCTCACTGATTGTAATCAGGAACTCACACACTGTAATCAGGAGTCTCACGCACTGTAATCAGGAGTCTCACCCACTGTAATCAGGAGCCCACTCATTGTAATCAGGAATCACACTCACTGTCATCAGGAACCCGCTCACTGTAATCAGGACTCTCTCACACTGTAATCAGGACTCTCTCTCACTGTAATCAGGAATCACACTCACTGTAATCAGGAATCACACTGACTGTAATCAGGATTCACACTCACTGTAATCAGGACACTCTCTCACTGTAATCAGGTATCACACTCACTGTAATCAGGACTCTCTCTCACTGTAATCAGGAATCACACTCACTGTAATCAGGACTCTCACTCACTGTAATCTGGAATCACACTCACTGTAATCAGGAATCACACTCACTGTAATCAGGACTCTCTCTCACTGTAATCTGGAATCACACTCACTGTAATCAGGAATCACACTCACCGTAATCAGGACTCTCTCTCACTGTAATCTGGAATCACACTCACTGTAATCAGGAATCACACTCACTGTAATCAGGACTCTCACTCACTGTAATCAGGAATCACACTCACTGTAATCAGGACTCTCACTCACTGTAATCAGGAATCACACTCACTGTAATCAGGACTCTCTCTCACTGTAATCAGGACTCTCTCTCACTGTAATCAGGAATCACACTCACTGTAATCAGGAATCACACTCACTGTAATCTGGAATCACACTCACTGTAATCAGAAAACTCACTCACTGTAATCAGGAATCTCACTCACTGTAATCAGGACTCTCTCTCACTGTAATCAGGAATCACACTCACTGTAATCAGGAATCACACTCACTGTAATCAGGACTCTCACTCACTGTAATCAGGAATCACACTCACTGTAATCAGGACTCTCACTCACTGTAATCAGGAATCACACTCACTGTAATCAGGACTCTCTCTCACTGTAATCAGGACTCTCTCTCACTGTAATCAGGAATCACACTCACTGTAATCTGGAATCACACTCACTGTAATCAGAAAACTCACTCACTGTAATCAGGAATCTCACTCACTGTAATCAGGACTCTCTCTCACTGTAATCTGGAATCACACTCACTGTAATCAGGAACCTCACTCACTGTAATCAGGAACCGCACTCACTGTAATCAGGAGTCTCACCCACTGTAATCAGGAACCTCACTCACTGTAATCAGGAACCTCACTGATTGTAATCAGGAACTTCACTCTCTGTAATCAGGAACCTCACTCACTGTAATCAGGAACCTCACTCATTGTAATCAGGAACCTCACCCACTGTAATCAGGAACCTCACTCACTGTAATCAGGAATCTCACTGACTGTAATCAGGAACCTCACTCACTGTAATCAGGAACCTCACTGACTGTAATCAGGAATCACATTCACTGTAATCAGGAACCTCACCCACTGTAATGAGGAACCTCACTCACTGTAATCAGGAATCTCACTGATTGTAATCAGGAATCTCACTCACTGTAGTCAGAAATCTCACCCACTGTAATCAGGAATCACACACACTGTAATCAGGAGTCTCACTCACTGTAATCAGGAGTCTCATCCACTGTAATCAGGAACCTCACTCACTGTAATCAGGAACCTCACTGATTGTAATCAGGAACCTCACACACTGTAATCATGAGTCTCACTCACTGTAATCAGGTGTCTCACCCACTTAATCAGGAACCTCACTCACTGTTATCAGGAACCTCACTGATTGTAATCAGGAACCTCACACACTGTAATCAGGAGTCTCACGCACTGTAATCAGGAGTCTCACCCACTGTAATCAGGAGCCCGCTCACTGTAATCAGGAATCACACTCACTGTCATCAGGAACCCGCTCACTGTAATCAGGACCCTCTCACACTGTAATCAGGACTCTCTCTCACTGTAATCAGGAATCACACTCACTGTAATCAGGAATCACACTGACTGTAATCAGGAATCACACTCACTGTAATCAGGACTCTCTCTCACTGTAATCAGGAATCACACTCACTGTAATCAGGACTCTCTCTCACTGTAATCAGGAATCACACTCACTGTAATCAGGAATCACACTCACTGTAATCAGGACTCTCACTCACTGTAATCAGGAATCACACTCACTGTAATCAGGACTCTCACTCACTGTAATCTGGAATCACACTCACTGTAATCAGGACTCTCTCTCTCACTGTAATCAGGACTCTCTCTCACTGTAATCAGGAATCACACTCACTGTAATCAGGAATCACACTCACTGTAATCAGGAATCACACTCACTGTAATCAGGACTCTCTCTCACTGTAATCAGGAATCACACTCACTGTAATCAGGACTCTCTCTCACTGTAATCAGGAATCACACTCACTGTAATCAGGACTCTCACTCACTGTAATCTGGAATCACACTCACTGTAATCAGGAATCACACTCACTGTAATCAGGACTCTCTCTCACTGTAATCTGGAATCACACTCACTGTAATCAGGAATCACACTCACTGTAATCAGGACTCTCACTCACTGTAATCAGGAATCACACTCACTGTAATCAGGACTCTCACTCACTGTAATCAGGAATCACACTCACTGTAATCAGGACTCTCTCTCTCACTGTAATCAGGACTCTCTCTCACTGTAATCAGGAATCACACTCACTGTAATCAGGAATCACACTCACTGTAATCAGGACTCTCTCTCACTGTAATCAGGAATCACACTCACTGTAATCAGGACTCTCTCTCACTGTAATCAGGAATCACACTCACTGTAATCAGGACTCTCACTCACTGTAATCTGGAATCACACTCACTGTAATCAGCAATCACACTCACTGTAATCAGGACTCTCTCTCACTGTAATCAGGAATCACACTCACTGTAATCAGGACTCTCTCTCACTGTAATCAGGAATCACACTCACTGTAATCAGGACTCTCTCTCACTGTAATCAGGAATCACACTCACTGTAATCAGGACTCTCACTCACTGTAATCTGGAATCTCACTCACTGTAATCAGGAATCACACTCACTGTAATCAGGACTCTCTCTCACTGTAATCAGGAATCACACTGCCTGTAAACAGGACTCTCACTCACTGTAATCTGGAATCACACTCCCTGTAATCAGGAACCTGCTCAGCCATGGAGCCACCCAAGGTTGGATATCCTGCTGAGATTCACTGCCTAGGCTCACACACAAATAATGGTCAAGGTGACAGGGAGCAGCCAGAGCCCTGGGAATCCGTGGCCTCAGCACGGCTCAGAACCTTCGGGAATGAAAATTAGAGAGGATCAAAAACAGGCAGCTAAACCTGCTGCTGCTCTCGGGAACTGAGCAGCTGAGCTGGTAAACACATTACATCATTCTGCTTCCCTGCAATGACGTTTAAAAGGGTAAATTCCAGAGGGAGCCCTTGTTGCTCCAGGTGCTGCTATTTTACATCACAAAATTGGAATCTGAGCAGAACTTTTTTCTTGATATTCTGCCGTGGAGTTTCTCTCCGATTTGGAGCTTCTCTCCAGTTTGAAGCTTCTCTCCGGTTTGAAGCCTCTCGAGTCGCAAGGCCGGTCTTGTGACCTGCTGAACAGGGTGTGTCCCAGAGCTGCCCCTGGGACAGGGGGAACGGTGGGTCCAAACCAGCTTTGGGAGATCGGTTACCTTTGCAAAAATTTCATCTTTGGGCCTTTCGCTGACCCGTACCGGCGGTCACCGGGCGCGGAATCCACTGGATGGAACAGGGAGATAATGGGCAGAATTCCCAGGGGAATCTCAGAACACCCCGAAAATGCTGCTGGAATGCAACTGCCTTCCGGTGTCTGCCCAAAATTCTGATCCACCTGGCCACAGGTACACCTCATTCTGCCCTCCAGGGCCCAGAATTTCTATCTTCCATTTACAATGAAAAATCTTATTGTTTTCTTTTCTAACCATCAATGAAGGAATATTCTCTGATTGGTGGGATGTGACAAGCGGAGATCCCCAGGGATCTGTACTGAGGTCTCAGCTTTTCACCATATTTATTAATGACTTGGATGAAGGAATAGAGAGTTGTATAATCTAAGTTTGCAGATGACACTAAGTTAGGAGGCCCAGTAAGTTGTGTAGATGGGAACAAGTTACAAAGGGACAGTGACAGATGAAGTGAGTGGGCAAAACTGTGACAGATGGAGTTCAATGTGGGGAAGTGTGAAGTCATCCACTTTGGACCAAGAAAGATAGATCAGAGAGTTTTCTCAAGAGACTGGAAACTGTGGAGGAGCAGAGAGATTTAGGGGTCCAGGTAAACAAATCGCTCAAAGCTAGTGCACAGGCACGAGGGGCTGAATGGCCTACTCCTGTTCCTATGTCCTATGTCCCTATATTCCTAGTGCACAGGTACAAAAAGTAATCAAAAAGTCCAATGGCTTTTATCTCAAGGAGGCTGGAATACAAAAATGAGGAAGTGATGCTTCAGTTGTGCAGAGCCTTGTTCAGACTCTATCTGGGCACCAAATCTCAGGATGGATATTTTGGCCTTTGAAGGGGTGCAGCACAGATTCACCAGAATTATACCAGGACTTGAATGGTTAAATAATGAGGACAGGTTGTATAAACTTGGTTTGTATTCCCTTGAGTTTAGAACATTGAGGGGTGATCCAATTAAGATGTTTGAAATGATAAAGGGGTTCGATAGGGTAGAGAGAGAAACTATTTCCTCTGGTGGGGGGAGTCCAGAACAAGGGGGCAGAACCTTAAAATTAGAGCCAGGCCGTTCAGGGGTGATGTCAGGAAGCACTTCTTCACACAAAGGGGAGTGGAAATCTGGAACTCTCTCCCTAAAAGGCTGTAGATGCTGAGACTATTGGAGCTTTTAAGACTGAGATCGATAGATTTTTGTTAGTTCAGGGTATTAGGGATACGGATCAAAGGCGGGTAAATGGAGTTAAGATACAGATCAGCCAGGATCCAGTTGAATAGAGAACAGGCTTGAGGGGCTGAATTAAATCCTCTTGTTCCAATGTCCCTTTGAAGTTTGACCACTGGGGTGACTTACCAGAGGCACGTGATGCCCATGGGCTGTACCCCAGTGAAAGTAGCTCCTTCGGTGAGGGAGGCAGGGGACGAGAGGCGGGTGGGGGGGGGGTTTGAAATATTTGAGAGCAATTCTCATACCAATTCTTCATTGGATCTTTTTCACACACTAATCTGGGATCATTAAACATGGGTAATCTGATTGAAAATTAAAGTCCTTTCAGGAACAGGCCGATTATAATATTGCACCATGAATACCAACCATTCATCATTATCCTGCTTCACTCAGTCCTTCATTCCCACTTTGTTGACGGACGTGAACATTCAAAATATCAGGTTCTGCACAACCTTCCAAAGCATTTTTATATGAGGTGAAGCATATCAATACTGGGATTGGTACACATTCCACACTGTCCCATCAAACACTCCTGGGACAGGTACAGCACGGGTTAGATACAGAGTAAAGCTCCCTCTACACTGTCCCATCAAACACTCCTGGGACAGGTACAGCACGGGTTAGATACAGAGTAAAGCTCCCTCTACACTGTCCCATCAAACACCCCCAGGGCAGGTACAGCACGGGTTAGATACAGAGTAAAGCTCCCTCTACACTGTCCCATCAAACATTCCCAGGGCAGGTACAGCACGGGTTAGATACAGAGTAAAGCTCCCTCGACACTGTCCCATCAAACACTCCCAGGGCAGGTACAGCACGGGTTAGATACAGAGTGAAGCTCCCTCTACACTGTCCCATCAAACATTCCCAGGGCAGGTACAGCACGGGTTAGATACAGAGTAAAGCTCCCTCTACACTGTCCCATCAAACACTCCCAGGGCAGGTACAGCACAGGTTAGATACAGAGTAAAGTTCCCTCTGCACTGTCCCATCAAACACTCCCAGGGCAGGTACAGCACGGGTTTAGATACAGAGTAAAGCTCCCTCTACACTGTCCCATCAAACATTCCCAGGGCAGGTACAGCATGGGTTAGATACAGAGTAAAGCTCCCTCTACACTGTCCCATCAAACACTCCCAGGGCAGGTACAGCACGTGTCAATGTACGTGTGGATTGGTGTGTGTGCAGCTCTTTATGTCTGTCTTGTGAGTATATGTGTGTGTAGATGTATATATCTGTGTACCTTTGCATGTCTGTGTGTGCAACCATGTTTATGTACGCAGATGTTTATGTGTCTGTCAGTCTCACCTGTCTGCAATAAACAGGTGAGACTCTGTGTGTCAGTTCTGAGGACAATGTTGCAGATTTAGAGATGAGGAAGGTCACTGGTGACAGGAACGAGGACCATGTGGGTTTAAGTGCTGTTTACAGTAACTCACGGCCAGAGTACTGCAGCTTCCTGCATCTCTCCACCAGACATAACCAAGTAGAGAATCTGTCGCCAACTGAAAAGTGGTCAACGACTCTTTTCAGTTCCAACAATGATACGGATACAACAGACCAGACACTACCTGCCATGCCCGAACCCAGAGGCCCACGGTCAGCCCCAAATTGGGACTCAGGCCTGATTAGCACTTTATATGCGAGCTGCTGGTGCCTGTTGGTCCTTCGTAGGTGGAGCACGAGAGTTGGGCTGCTTGCCTCGCTTGCAATTGCCCAAAGGTAAGTCCCGGGAGGAAGGGTTGGAGCAGGCAACAACGGGGAGGGGGGAAGGCGATCATGTGGACTGTTGAGTTGGAGGGTGGGGGGTGCGCAGATTGGGCACAGGCCATCCCACTGCTAAATTGGTATAGGTCGTGCCCATTTCACACCTAAACACAATGTACACCAATCTCTACCACTCTCCGAATGGTGAGACTCCCTCTGTAAAGGGGGGTCTGATGTACAGACTCCCTCTGTAAAAGGGGGTCCCAGATGGATAGACTCCCTCTGTAAAAGGGGGTCCATGATGGGGAGACTCCCCCTGTAAAAGGGGGTTCCGGATGGGGAGACTCCCCCTGTAAAAGGGGGTCCCTGATGGACAGACTCCCTCTGTAAAAGGGGGTTCCAGATGGGGAGACTCCCCCTGTAAAAGGGGGTCCCTGATGGACAGACTCCCTCTGTAAAAGGGGGTTCCGGATGGGGAGACTCCACCTGTAAAAGGGGGTCTGATAGACAGACTCCTTCTGGAAAAGGGGGTCTGATGGGGAGTCTCCCTCTGGATAAGGGGGTCTGATGGACATACTCCCTCTGTAAAAGGGGGTCCATGATGGGGAGACTCCCCCTGTAAAAGGGGGTCCCAGATGGATAGACTCCCTCTGTAAAAGGGGGTCCATGATGGGGAGACTCCCCCTGTAAAAGGGGGTCCCAGATGGATAGACTCCCTCTGTAAAAGTGGGTCCCGGATGGGGAGACTCCCTCTGTAAAAGTGGGTCCCGGATGGGGAGACTCCCTCTGTAAAAGGGGGTCTGATGGAGAGACTCCCTCTGGAAAAGGGGGTCTGATGGGGAGACTCCCTCTGTAAAAGGGGGTCCCTGATGGAGAGACTCCCTCTGTAAAAGGGGTCCCTGATGAGGAGACTCCCTCTGTAAAAGGGGGTCCCGGATGGGGAGACTCCCTCTGTAAAAGGGGGTCTGATGGGGAGACTCCCTCTGGAAAAGGGGGTCCCTGATGGGAAGACTCTCTCTGTAAAAGGGGGTCTGATAGACAGACTCCCTCTGTAAAAGGGGGTCCATGATGGGGAGACTCCCCCTGTAAAAGGGGGTACCAGATGGAGCGACTCCCTCTGTAAAAAGGGGGTCCCTGATAGACAGACTCCCTCTGTAAAAGGGGGTCCATGATGGAGAGACTCTCTCTGTAAAAGGGGGTCCCTGATGGAGAGACTCTCTCTGTAAAAGGGGGTCTGATGGACAGACTCCCTCTGTAAAAGGGGGTCCCGGATGGGGAGACTCTCTCTGTAAAAGGGGGTCCCTGATGGAGAGACTCTCTCTGTAAAAGGGGGTCCCTGATGGAGAGACTCTCTCTGTAAAAGGGGGTCCCTGATGAAGAGACTCTCTCTGTAAAAGGGGGTCTGATGGACAGACTCCCTCTGTAAAAGGGGGTCCCGGATGGGGAGACTCTGTAAAAGTGGGTCCCTGATGGGGAGACTCTCTCTATAAAACACATACTAATTTCTACCTCTGCATCTTACAGTTACCCTCTTCAATGCTCCCTATCTGAGATCCCCCTTCCCAACCAGTGCCATCTCTATGAGCTGCCCACCTTGCCTTTATGACTCCCCTCCTCGCAGCAGCCCCTCCTCTCTGTGCTGCCTCCCTCCTGGTGTAGAATTTGCACTCCCCGAAGCACACACCCTGACCCCTGGTGTGCTCCTCACTGCCATTCCTGACTCCACTCTGTGAGCCGACTCTCCCATGCGCCACATGTGGAAATTCCTGATCTTGCAAAAATGAACGCAAGATCAGGACTGCCCGCCCACAATGAGTAACAGTTCACAGACTAAAGTGACAGGGTCAGGTAGGGACCGGGAGCAAAAGCAAGGAGCATCTCAGCGGGAGGGGGAGGCATGTCAGGAGTAGGAGAACCAAGAATTACCACAGCATCACACCTGAGCCGTGTGCTGACTGGCAGGGTGAGTGCACCTCCATCCTCTACACTGAGTTCATGTAACCGCCAGAGTCTCCAGTGAGGTTACCAGATGGGACACAACTATGTATATGTGTGCGTGAGTGTACTTGTAACTGCGTGTGTCTGTACGTGTAGATATTTCTTTATGTAGCTGGTTGCGTGTATATTTACCAGTGTCTGATCCTATGAGTATGTGAGTTAACAGATGCATGTGTGTCGCGGGTGTGTGTGAGTGAAAATGGATGTGTACCCAGTTGGGGGTGTAGGTGCATACAGTGATGCGCATGTACATAGGTGTGTGCTAATGAGTGTATGTGTGGGTGTGTGTGTGTGTAGATGGGTGTGTCTTTGCATGAATATATGTGCTTTGATAGGTGTCAATGTAAATGTGTGTGAGATCAGTGTGTGCATGTATCTGTGTGTACATGTATCTGTGTGTACATGTATCTGTGTGTACATGTATCTGTGTGTACATGTATCTGTGTGTACATGTATCTGTGTGTGCATGTATCTGTGTGTACATGTATCTGTGTGTGCATGTATCTGTGTGTACATGTATCTGTGTGTACATGTATCTGTGTGTACATGTATCTGTGTGTACATGTATCTGTGTGTACATGTATCTGTGTGTGCATGTATCTGTGTGTACATGTATCTGTGTGTACATGTATCTGTGTGTACATGTATCTGTGTGTGCATGTATCTGTGTGTACATGTATCTGTGTGTACATGTATCTGTGTGTACATGTATCTGTGTGTACATGTATCTGTGTGTACATGTATCTGTGTGTACATGTATCTGTGTGTACATGTATCTGTGTGTACATGGCTGTAGGGGTGTTTAGATGGAGCGTGTGTAGATAGCAGTGCGCATAGATGGGTGTGTCCATAGATGTATATGTGTGGGGGGATGGGTGTGTGTGTAGGTGGATGTGTGTATATGTGTCTGTGTGCACAGATGGGTGTTTATACATAGATGTGAGTATGGTGATGCGTGTGTGCACATAGATGGGTATATGTTTGTGTAAATGGGTGTATGTGTACAGATCAGCATATTTGAAGGATGGATGTGTGTGTACAGGTGGGTGTGTGTATAGATAGGTGAGTAATTATATGTGTGTATGTGTGCGAATGTGTAAAGTTTGTGTGTAGAT
Organism: Heptranchias perlo; assembly: GCF_035084215.1. Classification (NCBI taxonomy): domain Eukaryota; kingdom Metazoa; phylum Chordata; class Chondrichthyes; order Hexanchiformes; family Hexanchidae; genus Heptranchias; species Heptranchias perlo. The sequence continues at coordinate 48,248,695 of NC_090348.1, read as the reverse complement.
GGGTATGACATGTGTGTATGAATGGGTGTGTTTTGTGGTTCGGTGTCTGTCGATGGGTGTGTGCGTATTGTAGCTGGGCGTGATTGTGTAGTTGGGTGTGTGTGGACGGTTGTGTGTGTATGTGTGTGTGTAGATGGGTGTGTGAGTGTAGTTGGGGGTGTGTGTAGAGGGGTGTATACGTGTAGAAGGGGGTGCGTGTAGATGGGTGTGTGTGTGATGTTAGGTGTGTGTGTGATGTGTGTGTGTAGATGGGTGTGTGTGATGTTGGGTGTGTGTAGATGGGTGTGTGTAGATGGGTGTGTGTGATGTTGTGTGTGTGTAGATGGGTGTGTGTAGATGGGTGTGTGTAGATGGGTGTGTGTGTTATGTTGTGTGTGTGTAGATGGGTGTGTGTAGATGGGTGTGTGTGTGTGTGTGATGTTGTGTGTGTGTAGATGGGTGTGTGTAGATGGGTGTGTGTAGATGGGTGTGTGTGTGTGTGATGTTGTGTGTGTGTAGATGGGTGTGTGTAGATGGGTGTGTGTAGATGGGTGTGTGTGTGATGTTGGGTGTGTGTAGATGGGTGTGTGTAGATGGGTGTGTGTAGATGGGTGTGTGTAGATGGGTGTGTGTGTAGATGGGTGTGTGATGTTGGGTGTGTGTAGATGGGTGTGTGTGTAGATGGGTGTGTGATGTTGGGTGTGTGTAGATGGGTGTGTGTGTAGATGGGTGTGTGTAGATGGGGGTGTGTAGATGGGTGTGTGTAGATGGGTGTGTGTAGATGGGTGTGTGTAGATGGGTGTGTGTGTAGATGGGTGTGTGTGTAGATGGGTGTGTGTAGATGGGTGTGTGTAGATGGGTGTGTGTGTGATGTTGTGTGTGTGTAGATGGGTGTGTGTAGATGGGTGTGTGTAGATGGGTGTGTGTTGATGGGTGTGTGTGTGATGTTGTGTGTGTGTAGATGGGTGTGTGTAGATGGGTGTGTGTAGATGGGTGTGTGTGTGATGTTGTGTGTGTGTAGATGGGTGTGTGTAGATGGGTGTGTGTAGATGGGTGTGTGTAGATGGGTGTGTGTGTGATGTTGTGTGTGTGTAGATGGGTGTGTGTAGGTGGGTGTGTGTAGATGGTTGTGTGTAGATGGGTGTGTGTAGATGGGTGTGTGTAGATGGGTGTGTGATGTTGGGTGTGTGTAGATGGGTGTGTGTAGATGGGTGTGTGTAGATGGGTGTGTGTGTGATGTTGTGTGTGTGTAGATGGGTGTGTGTAGATGGGTGTGTGTGTGTGTGTGATGTTGTGTGTGTGTAGATGGGTGTGTGTAGATGGGTGTGTGTGTGTGTGATGTTGTGTGTGTGTAGATGGGTGTGTGTGTGATGTTGGGTGTGTGTAGATGGGTGTGTGTGTGATGTTGGGTGTATGTAGATGGGTGTGTGTAGATGGGTGTGTGTAGATGGGTGTGTGTAGATGGGTGTGTGTAGATGGGTGTGTGTAGATGGGTGTGTGATGTTGGGTGTGTGTAGATGGGTGTGTGTAGATGGGTGTGTGATGTTGGGTGTGTGTAGATGGGTGTGTGATGTTGGGTGTGTGTAGATGGGTGTGTGATGTTGGGTGTGTGTAGATGGGTGTGTGTAGATGGGTGTGTGTAGATGGGTGTGTGTAGATGGGTGTGTGTAGATGGGTGTGTGATGTTGGGTGTGTGTAGATGGGTGTGTGATGTTGGGTGTGTGTAGATGGGTGTGTGTAGATGGGTGTGTGTAGATGGGTGTGTGTAGATGGGTGTGTGTAGATGGGTGTGTGATGTTGGGTGTGTGTAGATGGGTGTGTGTAGATGGGTGTGTGATGTTGGGTGTGTGTAGATGGGTGTGTGATGTTGGGTGTGTGTAGATGGGTGTGTGTAGATGGGTGTGTGTAGATGGGTGTGTGTAGATGGGTGTGTGTAGATGGGTGTGTGTGTAGATGGGTGTGTGTGTAGATGGGTGTGTGTAGATGGGTGTGTGTAGATGGGTGTGTGTGTGATGTTGTGTGTGTGTAGATGGGTGTGTGTGTAGATGGGTGTGTGTAGATGGGTGTGTGTAGATGGGTGTGTGTGTGATGTTGTGTGTGTGTAGATGGGTGTGTGTAGATGGGTGTGTGTAGATGGGTGTGTGTAGATGGGTGTGTGTGTGATGTTGGGTGTGTGTAGATGGGTGTGTGTAGATGGGTGTGTGTGTGATGTTGTGTGTGTGTAGATGGGTGTGTGTAGATGGGTGTGTGTAGATGGGTGTGTGTAGATGGGTGTGTGTGTGATGTTGGGTGTGTGTAGATGGGTGTGTGTAGATGGGTGTGTGTGTGATGTTGTGTGTGTGTAGATGGGTGTGTGTAGATGGGTGTGTGTAGATGGGTGTGTGTAGATGGGTGTGTGATGTTGGGTGTGTGTAGATGGGTGTGTGATGTTGGGTGTGTGTAGATGGGTGTGTGTAGATGGGTGTGTGTAGATGGGTGTGTGATGTTGGGTGTGTGTAGATGGGTGTGTGATGTTGGGTGTGTGTCGATGGGTGTGTGATGTTGGGTGTGTGTAGATGGGTGTGTGTAGATGGGTGTGTGTAGATGGGTGTGTGTAGATGGGTGTGTGTAGATGGGTGTGTGTAGATGGGTGTGTGTAGATGGGTGTGTGTAGATGGGTGTGTGTAGATGGGCGTGTTTGACACGGTTGACCACACCATCCTTTTCCAACGTCTCTCCTCCGTTGTCCAGCGGGGTGGGACTGCCCTTGCCTGGTGTGTAGATGTGTATGTGTAGTTGGGTGTGTGGATGTGTGTGTGGATTTGTGTGCATGTATGGGGGTGTGTGTAGATGGGCATGTGTGTATGGGTGTGTGTGTGTGTATGGATGGGTGTGTATGGGTGCGTGTGTATGGGTGTGTATGTATGGGTCTGTGTATGGGTATGTGTGTGGGTGTGTGTGTATGGGTCTGTGTATGGGTGTGTGTATGGGTGTGTGTGTGTGGGTGTGTGTATGGGTGTGTGTGTGGGTGTGTGTGTGTATGGGTGTGTGTATGGGTGTGTATATAGGTCTGTGTATGGGTGTGTGTATAGGTCTGTGTCTATGGGTGTGTGTGTGGGTCTGTGTATGGGTGTGTGTATGGGTGTGTGTGTATGGGTCTGTGTATGGGTGTGTGTATGGGTCTGTTTGTCTGGGTGTGTGTGTGTATGGGTCTGTGTATGGGTGTGTGTATGGGTGTGTGGGTGTGTGTGTATGGGTGTGTGTATGGGTGTGTGTGTGTATGGGTGTGTGTGTATGGGTTTGTTTGTATGGGTGTGTGTCTGGGTCTGTGTATGGGTCTGTATATGGGTGTGTGTCTGGGTGTGTGTGGTGGGGGAAGGGACTAATTAAATTCCATCATGAAATAAAGATCAATAAATAACACAAATCACATGCTGATATTAAAAGCTGAGGTTCTAATTTCCGAACAGGCCGCACTCCCTGCACCCTCACTCCGCACCCCCTCACTCCCTGCACCCTCACTCCGCACCCCCTCACTCCCTGCACCCTCACTCCCCTCACTCCCTGCACCCTCACTCCGCACCCCCTCACTCCCTGCACCCTCACTCCGCACCCCCTCACTCCCTGCACCCTCACTCTCCCTCACTCCACACACCCTCACTCCCCGCACCCTCACTCCCCTCACTCCCTGCACCCTCACTCCCCTCACTCCCTGCACCCTCACTCCGCACCCCCTCACTCCGCACACCCTCACTCCCCCGCCACAGCCCCTCGTCCTTTAGAAACATTGAGAAATGTGAGTGAGAAGCGGCCGGGCCCGACACTCGCCACCCGCCGGCCGCTTCGGTCGGAATGAGTTTTATGCCTCTCTCTCTCTCTCTCGGCCTTGTGATATTCCATCCCTGAGACATTCTCTTAACATCACGGCTTTGAATCATTGGCCCCGCTGGCAAATATTTAAACTTCAATCTTTAAAAAGATGACATGAAATGCTTAAAAAAAATAAAGACCCCAATGCCACAGTATTTAGATGGCGTATTGTCTCCGGGTTCAGCTAACAGGAAACAAGAAGAGATTCAGTGCTGAAATACAAGAGAAGCGAGAGGGAGAAAGCCCGCGGAGACATGAGCACAATGCTCGCTCGATACTCCAAAGCCTGCGCTTACCTGCAGCCCGGAGGGGAGAGAGAGTGGAAGGTTGAGAGGGAAAACATTTCACTGGGATCCGCCATCTTCTGACGCAAATATATATATAAATAAATAAATAAATATATAAACCCAAGGACACAAGAGGCTTTGGAACTGATGGGAGGGAGGGAGGGAGAGGGAGAGCGAATCAAAGCTTGCAATCCAGGAGCTCTGCACAAAAACACACCAGCAGCTCCCGAGACTTCCAATTTCTCAGCGGTACCAGATTGGGGGCAATCTTATCTAAAGATGTGGGAGGGGAGGGGAGGGGAGGGAGCAGCTCTGCAGAGAAGCACCTTCACCTCCAGCACTGGCCCGGCTGCATCACCCTGCTGTCCCGGGACCCGCTGCCCTGCGCATTGAGTTGGGGGGGGGCACTGGTTTGGGTCGGAAGCTCAGACGATCTGTTTGGGAGGGAGGGAGGGGAAGGAGGGAGGGGTTTTTTTTTGCAGAAAGCGAGAACCTTATTTTTTTTTTTTGGAGGCTGCATAAACCGCCTTGGGAAACAGCTGGATCCCCCCCACCCACCCCCACACCCCCACCCCCACCACCGCTGCACTGCACACAGCCAGCTCCTCACATTGACTGTGCAGAGGGACGCTGCAGATAAAGCGAGAGGGAGGGAGGGAGGAGGCATCAACACGTCACGGTGAGGAGGAGAGGGGGGGGGGGGGAATTATTATTTTTTTATTCACCCCCCCCCCCCCCTCCCCTCTCTCTAAGTCTCTTTGCAAATAACCCATGAGCTGCAGAGTCTGGCCCCCACCCCCCACCCTCCTTTAGTGATCCTCAGCCCCCGCCAGTCAACACCGTCAAAAGGGGATTTGCAAGCGGGAGCTGTCCACAGCCCCGAGGTGCTGAAATTTTCATCAGTTCCCCGCGGTCCTGGGCCGTGAGCGTTAACGTGCCCTCCCCACGCAGCTCACCCCATTGAACAGCAACTTGCACCTTTTAACGTAATAACACCGTCACCAAACAACATCTGACACATTTAGGAGATATTAGGGGCAGCTGACCAGAAGCTTGGTCAAAGAGCGAGGTTTTAAGGAGCGTCTTACAGGAGGAGAGAGAGGAGGAGAGGTTTAGGGAGGGAATTCCAGAGCTTATAGTGATGTATGTCCAACCTTTCAGTGAATTAAAAATCTTCGCCATGGAGAGGGAGAGGATTATTACATCCTTGTTGTTCATGCACCTGCTCAAGGCTTGGGCCAAACTCTCCCGAATAGAATAAGTCAGAAATCCGAGTAGTTCCAAGGATTTAAACGCTGGTGAACTTCGATTTGTTTTTTGTTCAGACTACTAGCAGCTCTCCAGTGGCGATGCTGACAGTCAGTTACAGGTTGCCCTCTTGTAAACAGGTGAAGGGGTCCTGGGCTGTGGATATGGAGGAGGGCTGCACACCTCCATTGAAAGAATTTGGAAACTGGTTTGTAAGAGAGCTACCTGTTTAAAAACAAAAACACAAAAGAAGGTGTTTAATATAAGAACATAAGACTATAAGAAGGAGTCGGCCATACAGCCCCCTCGAGCCTGCTCCACCATTCAATCAGATCATGGCTGATCTTCGGCCTCAACTCCACTTTCCCGCCCAATCCCCATTTCCCTTGATTCCCTTAGAGTCCAAAAATCTATCTTCTTTCTTCTTCTTTGGCATTCCCACAGGGTCGAGGATGACTTGCTTCCACTCCAGGAGGGTGGGTTCTGCGGTGGCTGAATAGTCCAATCCAGGAGCCGCAGACTCTGCCACAGGTGGGGCAGGTGGTGTTTAATAAGGTGGGTGGGTGAGACGCTCTGGATTCTGCGCTCTTTCCTCTGCTTACGCATGGCCTCCACATGCTCCACACGGTGACGCTCGAGGTGATTGGCGCCTTCGCGGATGCTTCTTCCCCAGTTTGGGCGTTCTAGGGCAAGCGATTCCCACGTGTCAGTGGGGATGTTGCATTTTTTTTTAGGGAGGCTTTGAGAGTGTCCTTATAGCGCTTCCTCTGCCCTCCTGGTGATCGCCTGCCATTGCAGAGCTCGGAGTAGAGCACTTGTTTAGGGAATCTTGTGTCGGGCATGTGGACAATGTGGCCCGCCCATCGCAGCTGGTTGAGCGTGACCAGTGCCTTGATACTGGGGATATTAGCCTGGGAGAGGACGCTCACATTGGTACGCCTATCCCGCCAGTGGATTTGCAGGATTTTGCAGAGGCAATGTTGGTGATATCTCTCCAGGGATTTGAGGTGTCTGCTGTACATTGTCCATGTTTCTGATGTGTACAGGAGGGCGGGGACCACAGCTGCTCTGTAGTCCATGAGCTTGGTGCTGGATTTGAGGTCTCGGTCTTCGAACACTCTGTTCCTCAGGCGTCCAAAGGCTACACTGGCGCATTGGAGTCGATGTTGAATTTCATCGTCGATGTCTGCTCGCACCGAGAGGAGGCTCCCAAGGTATGGGAAATGATCCACGCTGTCCAGAGGCTCACCGTGGATCTTGATGGTCGGGGGACAGTGTTGTGTGGCAGGAGCGGACTGGGAGAGGACCTTTGTTTTCCGGATGTTTAGCCTGAGGCCCATTCTCTCATCCACCTCGGTGAATGCGTCGACGATGGTTTGTAGCTCGGCCTCTGAGTGTGCGCACACGCTGGCATCGTCTGCGTACTGCAGCTCGATGACAGAAGTTGGGGTGGTCTTGGTTCTGGCCTGGAGGCATCGAAGGTTGAACAGTTTCCTGCTTGTCCTGTAGGTTAGCTCCACTCCGGCGGGGAGCTTCATGGTGATGGGGTGGAGTGTTGCAGCGAGGAAGATGGAGAAGAGTGTTGGTGCGATGATGCACCCCTGCTATCTCAGCCCTGAATATACTCAACAACTGAGCATCCACAGCCCTCTGGGGTAGAGAATTCCAAAGATTCACAACCCTCTGAATGAAGAAATTTCTCCTCATCTCAGTCCTAAATGGCCGACCCCTTATCCTAAGACTATGCGCCCTTGTTCTAGACTCTCCTGCCATGGGAAACAACCTCTCAGCATCTATCCTGTCATGCCCTTTCAGAATCTTTTCTAGACAGACATTGAAAGACAAAGCAGAAGTATGGGGAGAAATCTTCTCACAAACACTGAAATAGGAAACAGGAAACAAGCCTGAAATGAAGTCGAGTACAATGGGGAGTGCAGAGATCTTAAGGCCAGGTCTGTGCAGCAGAAAAGAAACAAAATGAGCATTGTAGACATGACCCAAAACAAAATGCCTCATGATCCCATGAGCACAGATTCCAGTTGTCAGCTCTACGTGAACATTATGCCAGTCAAAATAAAAAATAGGCCGCAAAGCCCAGGAAAGGCAGCTTAAAAAGTGAATTCAGCCCAAAACCATAGCACAGGCTTCTCAGAGATGAAGACACCTCTTGATCAAAAATATTCAGGAAGTTCCAAAGACACAAACCACAATTTTACAGATAGATTTATTAATTTTGTTATGAAGTCTGTAATTTTTTATTTTAGGAAGTTAATTTTTATTACTATACTAGCTGATTTCCCATAGCACTGAAATGAAATAAGTGTTGTATCATAGCATAATAGTAGGTACAGCGCAAGAGGCCATTCAGCCCATCATGCCTGTGCCATCTCTTTGAAAGAGCTATCCAATCAATCCCATTTCCCCTGCTCTTTCCTTCAAGTATTTATCTAAATCCCTTTTGAAAGTTACTATTGAATCTGCTTCCACCGCCCTTTCAGGCAGCGCATTCCAGATCATCACAACTCGCTGCAAAAAAAAATGTTTCCTCATGTCGCCCCTGGCTCTTTTGTCGATTACCTTAAATCTGTGTCCTCTGGTCACTGACCCTTCTGCAACTGGAAACAGTTTCTCCTTATTTACTCTATCAAAACCATTGATGATTTTGAACACCTCTATCAAATCTCCCCTTAACCTTCTCTGTTCTAAGGAGAATAACCCCAGTTTCTCCAGTCTCTCCACATAACTTATGTCCCTTATCTCTGGTACCATTCTAGTAAATCTCCTCTGCACCCTCTCTAAAGTTTGATGCCCAGGATTGAACACAATACTCCATCTGAGGCCTAACCAGTGTTTTATAAAGGTTTAGCATAACTTCCTTGCTTTTGTCCTCTATTAATAAAGCCCAGGATCCCATATGCTTTGTTAACAGCATTCTCAACTTGTCCTGCCACCTTCAAAGGTTTGTGTATGTGCACCCCGAGGTCTCTCTGTTCCTGCACCCTCTTTAAAATTGTTATATTGCCTCTCCTCATTCTTCCTACCAAAATGTATCACTTCACACTTCTCTGCTTTAAATTCCATCTCCCATGTGTCTGCCCATTTCACCAGTCTGTCTCTGTCCTCCTGAAGTCTGTTACTATCCTCCATTGTTTACATTTCCTAGTTTCATGTCATCTACAAACTTTGAAATTATACCCTCTATACCCAAGTCCGGGTCATCAATAAATATCAAAAAGAGCAGTGGTCCTAATACTAATCCCTGATGAACACCACTGTATACTTCCCTCCGGTCTGAAAAACAACCGTTCACCACTACTCTCTGCTTTCTGTCCCGTAGCCAATTTTGTATTCAGGCTGCCACTGTCCCTTTAATCCCATGGGCTTTAATTTTGCTAACTAGTCTATACACATCAATCGCACTACCCTCATCAACCCTCTCCGTTACTTCATCAAACATGATTTTCCTTCAACAAATCCATGCTGACTTTCATTTATTAGCCCATACTTTTCCAAGTGTCAATTAACTTTGTCCCAGATTACTGTCTCTGGAAGTTTCCCCACCGCCGACATTAGACTGACTGGCCTGTAATTGCCGGGTTTATCCCTCTCCCCTTTTTTGAACAGGGGTGTAACATTTGCAATTCTCCAGTCCTCTGGCACCACTCCCATATCTAAGGATTGGAAGATTGTGGCCAGAGTCTCCACAATTTCCACCCTTACTTCCCTCAGTAACCGAGGATGCATCCCATCTGGACCGGGTGTCTTTTCTACTTTGAATACTGCCAATCTTTTAAGTACCTCCTCTTTATCTATTTTTATCCTATCCAATATCACTACTACCTCCTCCTTTACTGCTACAATGGCAGCACCCTCCTCTGTAGGGAAGATGGATGTGAGGTATTTGTTTAGTACCTCAGCTATGCCCTCTGCCTCCACAGGATCTCCTTTTTTGTCTCTAATAGGTCCTATGCTATCTTTGACTACCCTTTTACTATTTATATGTTTATAAAAGACTTTTGGGTTCCTTTTTATGTTCGCCGCTAATCTATTCTCATACTTCACTTCAGATGAAGTGGATTTGGCCGGGAGCGGGGGGTAATTGACTGGGCACATTTGTTACGCTGTAATTACATCATCCTGGACGTGTTAACGCTGCAGCATTTCCACTGGGAGGGGGATTGTCTTTGTAGTATGACATTTACATAGGCAGTTCCCATTATAAACATGGACATAGGAATCTAGAATGGAGAAATTGAAACTGATGTAAGATTTTTTTAATATATTATGGTCAATCTCTTGTGACGTTGCACATAGGGAGTCAGAACTAAGTGTAGGAAGATCTTTAGTACATTACTAGTCAATATCTTATGGCATTGCACACAATCTAAGTTACAGAACAGTCTCTCTCACTATCTTCATTAGCAAAAAGCAAATAAACTACAGCTGCTGGAAAACAGAAAATGCTGGAAAGACACAGCAGGTCAGACAGCATCTTTCTCTTAATATCTTTATAAAAACATTTACTGTTAGCTTCAATATCCCTTGCAAGCTTTTTTCATATTCCCTTTGAGATGAAAGCAGTCAATGAATGGAGAGCTAGCTGATTGAGTGGATAGTATGGCTCATACTAAAAATAAAGTCTTTCGATGGAAAAACAAAGCATTTTTAAATAGGTCAAGTGTTTTATGCCAATATTATAGCAAATGCTTGTGGAATTGATTGAGTTGTTTACAAGGGAGACAAGATAGTTGGGAAGCAAGAGTGTTCAGGGATTGGAGAAAGGGCAGCGAATGGGGATTAAAGAGGTGGAGCTGCCATGGTCAACAAAATGGAAGAGAGTCAATGAGCCAAATGACCAACTCCTGTTCCTACTTGCATTTATTCAACCAATGATCATGTTGAAACAGGTATACTTCACACTCTGACTTATTGCGATAGTACAATGCCGTTTGTAGGCAAACACAGGTTATAATAACGGAGGGCCAAGCTTTCACCTATGCTGCGGTAAACCAGCCAGACAACTCCCTCAGTTACTGTCCCTCCCCACAAGGAGACATGTGGACTGCAATTAGCATCTGGCCGTAGCAATAAGGCAGAGATGAGGAAATTGGTGGTGATCTGAATGTATGCACCATTACTTTGTCAGTGCAATCTACCTTGGGGTACGGGTCCCACAGGCACCAACTGCCCTCCAGGTACCTCATCCAAGTGGCCATTCTTCATGTGCAAACCTCGGCCACGAGTGCCAGCAGGATATTTGACAGTGGGAGGCATCACAATCATGGCCGATCTGGATACTTTACAGCGGGAGTTACTGGATAGTGATCATTCCGCTGTTTATTAAACACTTAATCTGGAACGTACTGCCTGAAAGGGCGGTGGAAGCAGATTCAACAGTAACTTACAAAAGAGAATTGGATAAATACTTGAAAAGGAGAAATCTGCAGGGCTATGGGGAAAGAGCAGGGAAGTGGGACTAATCGGGTAGGTCTTTCAAAGAGCCGGCAGAGGCACAATGGGCCAAACGGCCTCCTTCTGTGTTGTATGATTTGATTAGCTTTGGCTACTTCAGCCACTTCCTGAATTGCCAAACTGTGGGATATCAGTCCTTGAACTTGATCTCTTCCTGATCACAGTAGACAGTAACTGCTCTTCAGGATAAGGGGTCGGCCATTTAGGACTGAGATTAGCAGGAATTTCTTCACTCAGAGGGTTGTGAATCTTTGGAATTCTCTACCCCAGAGGGCTGTGGATGCTCAGTCGTTGAGTATATTCAGAGCTGAGATCGATAGATTTTTGGACTCTAGGGGAATCAAGGGATATGGGGATCGGGCAGGAAAGTGGAGTTGAGGTCGAAGATCAGCCATGATCGGATTGAATGGCGGAGCAGGCTCAAGGGGCCGAATGGCCCACTCCTGCTCCTATTTCTCATGCTCTCAGGCCTGTCTTCTATGGTTGTGTTCTAGGCCAATGACTATGCTGCTTATTCCATTGTCCCAACCTCACTGGAGAGCCAATGAACGTTGAACCAATTCTCCTCATGCTACTTGTCAGCTAAAATCAGGTCCATGTAAGCCCCAGTGATGAGGTCTTCTTTCTTTATCCCCAGATCACCCATCAGCTTCTTTGCTATGGCTTCTCCTTCTTCCAGGCTTTGGTCTTCATTGAGAACCACCTTGGAGGAACCAGATCAACCGTTAAACACAAAATCACACAAGATATATCATTTTCAAAATAGGATCCAAGGCATCATTACACACATGTATGTCTTAATAGACCAAAGCTATTCTCACAGAATATAATCCCTATGAGTCAGAACCCATCCCATTCACAATCCCAATGGAGTGACTTCCTTCCCATTCTCACTTGTCTATCACTTCCGTTTCATACCACTTCAAGTAATGCTTGCCTGTAAATGACCACCAGGTAATCGACTAGCAGTGTGTGTAAAGCCTTCTCATGCCCCAGCTGGTGTTTTGTCCAACTATTTATGGATTACTCATGTGCTAAAGATACAATGCACACACATGGCGTTTCTTACTAAACAACTTTTGTAACCTAACATGAACCAAACACAAGGAGGACTTTACCAAATCCTGTGTATTAGCGCTAATAAGTTGCTTGGAGTTCCTGACGGCCCCGTGGGCAAGAACATCCCCGAATGTGGAACTGAGCCACAGAGACCTGCAGCTTTCAAGTTTGATTCTTGGTCTATGCTGAGTTAACTGATCTCAGTAAGGGTACTATGGAGGGGGTAGAATAATCAGGCAGGATATACATTACATACATATATACAATTGGTGGCTGTGATACCCTCTGTGGCTGAATATTCAGTTGACGCTCACTGTCTAGGTTCATACAAAGTAGAACTGTACCACAGTCAGTCGATGGCTTCACCAGAGCAAGGAAAAAAGGAAGTATCATTGGTTTAAAGTTAATGTATTTCGAGTGTCTCACCTCCAACTCCATGAAGCTCCCTAACCCTTCCACTTGATCCACATGAACCCGGGTTCGCCCAACCATGTACAACCAGCGCACTTTCTTCACCACACCTTTCACTCCCAGAGCATCAGACAGGACTTTCTAAACAGAGAGAAACAAACAGTTAGAAGTTTGCACCCTATTCGAGTGCAGCAATCTTGTTTGTTTCAGGACTTTCCCCTTCATTAGGGGAACATTCAGCAAGCAGCTCTTGTTCGACAATGCAGGGAAACCTAGAGAAAGCATGATGCAAGAGAAAATTATAGTACTGCACACAGAACTGACACCATCAAGGGGTTGAAGGGCAGAATCCTGGCGTAGAGCCTCGCCAGAGAACACACTGGGAAAAACTACAGGTGCACTCCCACTATTCTCTATCCACAGGTAGAAAATCACAGGGAGCGTGCGCGTGACTTTCTGATGTGTGCTCTTGGTTTCTACCCCAGACTGTGTAATGATGAGTGCTCTCTCTAGTCTGTTGTACAATCTGGATGGGATTAGTCATTTTTAAAATCAACTGTATAAACATGAGCAGTCCAACAAACAATGACACTCAGGAAGCTCCTGTACAATGCATTTATAATATTCCTACTGCTATTAAGCTTAGTCTTCGTATAGAGAACATGGTGTCAGGTCACGCCCTGCTCTGATGTACATCACTGCTCTCCTCAGCAACAGTTGGATCTGAGCCAGAGTCTGTCTTTCATTTCCAAAGACTCATAGTTTAAAATCAGTCCAGAAAAATGGGACACAAAACATCTGTACCACAGCAATGGTGCACAACAGTGAGAACATTCAAGTAATAGTAAAACAGGGATACTCTTTTGCGGTTGTTTTTGCAGCTGAGCAGAGGGGGCTTTGTGCAGCATCAGGCCCATTCCATACCTCACCTCATTGGCTTTCCCTTGAATCCAATGATTTGAGAAATAATATTGAACTTTGCCAATGATATCAAATTAGGGACCATGGCAAACGGTGAGGAACAATACAGGATGCCTTAGACAAGTTGGCAGACTGGGCAGGTAGAGGGCAGATGCAGTTTAATGCAGAAAAATATGCAGTACTATATTTTGGGGAGAAAAAATACCTTAGATGGTAAGTTGCTTAACAAGGTGGAGGAACAGAGAGATTGAGGAGGCAGATACATAAATCTTTAAAGCAGGAAGTGTAGGTGGAAAAAGGCAGATGGGATTGGGGTTTTATGTATAGGGATAGCGAATATTAAAGTAAGAAAAGGTTGAACTTGTACAAGGCATTTGATTATTGCAGGCATTCTGGGCACCCCATTTTAGGAAGGATAACAGAAGGTATGAAAAGGGTGCAGCAAAGATTCAGCAGGATATCAGGATGAGAAATTATAATTAAGAAAGACTCAAAAATTGGAACTTTTTAAAAGTTAAAGGGGGAATCTATTACTAGTTTCCAAAATTAAGAAAGATTTTGAGGGGATGTTCGTGAAAGATTGCTCACGCTGTGATAATAAAGCATAGAATCGGGATCATCAAAGATCAAAGGGGGAACTTAGAAAAAACCTTTCCACAAATAGTATGCTTCACCACAAAGGGGCTATTGAGGCAGAGACTATATAATTTAAACTGGAATCTGGTAAGTGTGAAAAGGAATATAAAAGGAGGGAAGGCCAGGTAATGGGATTCGATTAGACACATCCAGTTGAAGAGATAGGGCATACACGTGCACCACTCCCTTCTGTGCTGTCGGTTCTGGCATTCATCCATCAAAAGCAGAAACATTTTCCAAACAAATAAAAGCCCCACAAATACCACTCTCAGCATCAGGGATCCACAGTGACAACACAGGAAACAGATACCGAGATCACAAAGACAGATGGGGAGTCCTTCAAAGAGACTCCAGTACACACCGTGAGCCCATCTGGATCCGCTGTGGGGGATATTGAATAGTCCGAGAGCTTGGGTCCGTCCACATCAGCACGCTGATAGAATATGAGCTGGCCGCCTCCATTCTGGAAAAAGAAATTGTAAATAAGATGCAAGAACGGAGCGAACAAGAGGCAAAAGACAGAAGAGAGAAAAAGAAATACTTTTTATAGCACCATATCATGTCCCAAAAACTACACATACAATGAATTACTTTAAAGTACGTTGAGTAGAATGGGCCTATACTCTCTGGGGTTTAGAAGAATGAGAGGTGATCTCATTGAAACATATAAGATTCTGAGAGGGCTTGACAGGGTAGATGCTGAGAGGTTGTTTCCCCTGGCTGGAGAGTCTAGAACTAGGGGGCATAGTCTCAGGATAAGGGGTCAGCCATTTAAGACTGAGATGAGGAGGAATTTCTTCACTCAGAGGATTGTGAATCTTTGGAATTCTCTACCCCAGGGGGCTGTGGATGCTCAGTCGTTGAATATATTCAAGGCTGAGATGGATAGATTTTGGGACTCTAGGGGAATCAAGGGATTGGCTGTTGCGATGTTGGTCCAAACATGAACCTGAATTCCAGAGGCGAGGTGAGAGTGACTGCCCTTGACATCCAGGCAACATTCTACCAAGGAGCCCATGTAAAACTGAAGTCATTAGGGATCAGGGGGGAAACTCTCCAGTGGCTGGAGTCATACTTAGCACAAAATAAGATGGTTGTGGGTTGTTGGAAGCCATCCACCACCTTAAACACCCACTCCCTCCACCACGAGAGCATCATGGCTACAGTGTGTACCATCCACAGGATGCACTGCAGCAAGTTGCTACGGCTTCTTTGGCAGCACCTCCCAAACCCACGACCTCCACCACCTAGAAGGACAAGGGCAGCAGGCACATGGGAACAACACCACCTGCACGTTCCCCTCCAAGTCACACACCATCCCGACTTGGAAATATATCGCCGTTCCTTCATCGTCGCTGGGTCAAAATCCTGGAACTCCCTTCCTAACAGCACTGTGGGAGAACCTTCACCACACGGACTGCAGCGGTTCAAGAAGGCGGCTCACCACCACCTTCTCAAGGGCAATTAGGGATAGGCAATAAATGCTGGCCTTGCCAGCGACGCCCATACCCAGAGAATGAATTTTAAAAAAACTCCCGATAGTAGTGATGTAGTGGGAGGATGTATAAATACGGAGATCGGTGAAGCATATAGCAAAAACAATGTGGTTAATTTTCAGACAGACTGGGAGAAGCAGAACACCTCAAGTGGTAAAGGCAATGAATTTCTAGAATGTATTCAGGACAGTTTTTTTAAGAATATGTTTTAGAACCAACAAGGAAACAGGCCGTACTGGGTTTAGTGATGAGTAACAAACCAGAATTAGTTAACAGTCTGACAGTAAGGGAGCATCTTGGTAAGAGGGATCCATAATAAGAATGAATTTGATATTAGATTTGAGAAGGAGCAGGGAGTCACAAACCAAGGTTTTAAACTTAAGTACAGCAAACTTCAAAGGGATGAGAAATAATTTGACCACAGTAAACTGAGTTCAACTGTTAATGGGTAAACCTACAAATAAGTGGGAAGTGTTCAAAGCACCTGGTTTGATACAAAACCAGTACATATCAGTAAAAAGTAATGGCTCCACTTGTGTAATTAAGCAACCAAGGTCAACAAATGAAATTAAAGACAATACAATATCGAGCTAACAGAAAAGGCTTACACAAATCCAGGGGAGGTGGAAATCCAGCAGACTGGGAGAGCTATAAAAAGCAATAAAAGTAATTAGGTGAGAAATGGAATATGAAAAAAAGTGGTCAAACCATCCAAAAATTGTGACCCCTTCTTCCCCTACTGGACTAATCATAAGCAGTCCCGATCAGACCGGACAATATACAATTGCTCAGATCCACAGACCCATGCCTGGAGGATCTGTACACCCCCCCCCCACCACCACCATCATGGTGGCAATCTTTTTTTTATATTTGTTCATGGGATGGGGGCGTCGCTAGCGAGGCCGGCATTTATTGCCCATCCCTAATTGCCCTTGAGAAGGTGGTGGTGAGCCGCCTTCTTGAACCGCTGCAGTCCGTGTGGTGAAGGTGCTCCCACAGTGCTGTTAGGAAGGGAGTTCCAGGATTTTGACCCAGCGACGATGAAGGAACGGCGATATATTTCCAAGTCGGAATGGTGTGTGACTTGGAGGGGAACGTGCAGATGGTGTTGTTCCCATGTGCCTGCTGCTCTTGTCCTTCTAGGTGGTAGAGGTCGCGGGTTTGGGAGTTGCTGTCGAAGAAGCCTTGGCGAGTTGCTGCAGTGCATCCTGTGGATGGTACACACTGCAGCCACAGTGCGCCGGTGGTGAAGGGAGTGAATGTTTAGGGTGGCGGATGGGGTGCCAATCAAGCGGGCTGCTTTGACCTGGATGGTGTCGTGCTTCTTAAGTATTGTTGGAGCTGCATTCATCCAGGCAAGTGGAGAGTATTCCATCACACTGCTGACTTGTGCCTTGTAGACAGTGGAAAGGCTTTGGGGAGTCAGGAGGTGAGTTACCCACCTTCAGATTGCGCAGTTTGAGACGTCCTTTCGACACCTCGAAGAAGGTATCTTCTTGCATTATTAAAGTTCCCTCCGATTGGCTTAGTCTTTTCGCATTTCCGATCAGCTGATCCCAGTCATGGACCACAGCTTTGATCTCCACGTTGCGAGGCATCGGGAACTGAAACATGGAGAAGCTCGAGTCTGAAACCTGCCATACAGAGGGAATTTTAAAACAAATCGACAATTCTCCCCAACGGGCAGGAAACGTGCCTGGTGCTGAACCACAGGGAGGTCCCAGGTTCAGTGCCTACTCTGTACTATGCCAGCTCATCTCAGCCACAGTTGCAGTTAACAGATTACAAGTCCCCTCAGGGCTCCTGCTCCACTTCACTGTCCAGGGACTCAGTTTAGACTCTCACATTGGGAATGGCCACATGGATGAGATACCAAAACTGCATTAAATAGGGGGTGAAAGGGGAATTCAAAACAGAAGGAAGAAAAAAAAATGGCAAGGCAGTTCATCAAGCCCACTCCTTCCACAGCCCATGGCAACACGATTAGATCATGGACACTATACCCTTTCGTGGACTCCACCCACCCATTTAATCTCATTCGACAGTCTCAATTGTGACCAGCACTAACAGGGGTAGGGTGGGAGGCCAGGGTTTCTCAGACACTGGTGTTGATTCCATGCTGCCTACGTCTCCATGGCTTAGGGGGTGCCAACTCTGATTCGACATATTCCTGGAGGTTTCATCATATGACTAATTTGATTGAATTTTTTGAGGGGGTGACTAGGCGTGTGGATGAGGGTAACGCAGTGGATGTGGTATACATGGATTTCAGTAAGGCCTTCGATAAAGTCCCCCACAGGAGACTGGTCAAGAAGGTACGAGCCCATGGAATCCAGGGTGCCTTGGCACTTTGTATACAAAACTGGCTTAGTGGCAGAAGGCAGAGGGTGATGGTCGAAGGTTGTTTTTGTGACTGGAAGCCTGTGGCCAGTGGGGTACCACAGGGATCGGTGCTGGGTCCCTTGCTGTTTGTGGTCTACATTAATGACTTGGATATGAATGTAAAAGGTATGATCAGTAAGTTCGCTGATGATACAAAGATTGGTAGGGTGGTAAATAGCGAGGAGGATAGCCTCAGTCTGCAGGACGATATAGATGGGTTGGTCAGATGGGCGGAACAGTGGCAAATGGAATTTAACCCGGAAAAGTGCGAGGTGATGCACTTTGGAGGGACTAACAAGGCAAGGGAATACACAATGAATGGGAGGACCCTAGGCAAGACAGAGGGTCAGAGGGATCTTGGTGTGCAAGTTCACAGATCCCTGAAGGCGGCGGAACAGGTAGATAAGGTGGTAAAGAAGGCATATGGGATACTTGCCTTTATTAGCCGAGGCATAGAATATAAGAGCAAGGAGGTTATGATGGAGCTGTATAAAACACTGGTTAGGCCACAGCTGGAGTACTGTGTGCAGTTCTGGTCGCCACACTACAGGAAGGATGTGATCGCTTTGGAGAGGGTGCAGAGGAGATTCACCAGGATGTTACCAGGGCTGGAGCGCTTCAGCTATGAAGAGAGACTGGGAAGATTGGGTTTGTTTTCCTTGGAGCAGAGGAGGCTGAGGGGGGACATGATTGAGGTGTACAAAATTATGAGGGGCACAGATAGGATGGATACTAAGGAGCTTTTTCCCTTTGTTGAGGGTTCTATAACAAGGGGACATAGATTCAAGGTAAAAGGTGGGAGGTTTAGAGGGGATTTGAGAAAGAACTTTTTCACCCAGAGGGTGGTTGGAGTCTGGAATTCACTGTCTGAAAGGGTTGTGGAGGCAGGAACCCTCAACATTCAAGAAGCATTTGGATGAGCACTTGAAATGCCATAGCATACAAGGCTACGGACCAAATGCTGGAATATGGGATTAGAGTAGACAGGGCTGATGGCCGGCGCGGACACGATGGGCCGAAGGGCCTCTATCCGTGCTGTATAACTCTATGACTCTATGACCTCCTGTCTCCACACGCACCATTGGTTACCCGACACGCCCATCCACAGAGCCCCACCCCCACACTCACCATTGGTCACCTGACATTCCCATCCTCACAGAGCTCCGCCCCCACACGCACCATTGGTTACCTGACACGCCCATCCTCAGAGCCCCACCCCCACCATTGGTCACCTGACGCACCCATCCTCACAGAACTCCGCCTTCCTACAGCCAATCAGGCGATGAACAGACTGCATTATAGCACAAAAGAGTGACAAATCCCCAGGACCAGATGGTTTCCATCCCAGGGTTTTAAAGGAAGTCGGTGAGCACATTGCGGATGCCCTAACTATAATCTTTCAAAGTTCTCTCGATTCAGGAACTGTCCCTCTAGATTGGAAAATTGCACACGTCACTCTGCTTTTTAAGAATGGAGAGAGAGGGAAATCGGGGAATTATAGACCAGTTAGCTTAACATCTGTTGTAGGGAAAATGCTGGGGTCTATAATTAAGGATAGGGTGACTGAACACCTCGAGAATTTTCAGTTAATCAGAGAGAGCCAGCATGGATTTGTGAAAGGTAGGTCGTGCCTGACAAACCTGATTGAATTTTTTGAAAAGGTGACTAAAGTAGTGGACAGGGGAATGTCAATGGATGTTATTTATATGGACTTCCAGAAGGCATTTGATAAGGTCCCACATAAGAGACTGTTAGCTAGGATAGAAGCCCATGGAATCGAGGGGAGCGGGGGGAGGGTGGGAGGGGGGCCCATGGAGGGAGAGGAGGAGGAGGAGGAGGAGGGGGGGGGGGAGGAGGAGGAGGGGGGAGGGCCCATGGAGGGATTTGAAAACAAGGATGAGAATTTTAAAATCGAGGCGTTCCCGGACCGGGAGCCGATGTCGGTCAGCGAGCAGGGGGGGGGGGGGGTGAACGGGACTCGGTGCGAGTTCGGATACGGGCAGCAGAGTTTTGGATGAGCTCAAGTTTATGGAGAGTGGAAGGCGAGAGGCCGGCCAGGAGAGCAATGGAATAAAAACAGCAAACGCTGGAGCTCAGCAAGTCCGGCAGCGTGTGGAGAGGAGCAGAGTTCCTGTCAGGATGCAGACACTGCCTGAGATTCTCCGGCACCGTCTGCTTTTTATTTCAGATTTGCAGTATTTTCGCTTCTGAGAGTTGGAATAGTCGAGCCTGGAGGGATCAAAGGCAAATCGCCAATTCTTCCTTCACTAAAAAAGTTCGAAGGAAATGAAAAATAAAACCAGGTGATTTTTCTCGCGGGTTTTTGCTGTCCGGGAGATCAACCGCTAATTGCTGGAGACTCCAGGCCAATCCTCGAGGGTTGGCAACCGCACCATGGCTGCGGGCGGCCACAACGCGGTTCCGGTACCTGGAGTGGGCAAGAGCGGCTTCACCCGCCTCACGGCCCCCGCTAACGCTCGGCTGCTCCCGGTCTGACGGCGCCCCAGGCCCGATCATCGGACGCTCCGCTCCCGCAGCCACAACCACTTCGCGCTCTTTCCATTCTCAGTGTCTATTGGTCGTTGCACTTGTCAATCACTTCATCGCCGCTTGACGGACCAATCACAAAGCGGGAAATGGCACACGCCCCTTCGGAGGCGGGGCTGTCAATCAAATCGTGAGCAAAAGCCCCGCCTACTGGTTTTGATTATCCACGCCGTTGATTGGCCAAGCGTGCTATCAATCAAACGGACGGCGATTTCCCGCTCCTATCTTGCGCTAATCGGATCACGCTATTGGTTTGGACAGAGCCCATTGGCCAAAAGTAACCGCCCATCAGGATTCGCCCCTCCCCCTCAAGCATTGTCCACGCCGCGGCTGTTTTCAGAAGCGCCGTAGTTGATTGGCTGAGCGTCGCCGTCAATCACCCGGTGCGGCAGAAAGCCCGCCCTAATTGCCTGACGGTGACGAGTCACGTTGGGAGGTAACCGGTGCCTGATTGGTGGATGTCAACTGTCAATTAGCTGCGTGTCCCCGCCCCCTGCGGGCTGGCCTTATTCCGGCGGGGAGGCGGAGCCCTGCGTGGAGTAAAGAAAAGGGGAAAGTCACCGCGGCCTAAAGGCAGCAGCAGCGGCGCCCGTGTCCTCACCGGCTTCCCCGTCAGCCACAGCCTGGTCGCACACATTGCCTCGGCCTCGGCTTATTCTACTGCCCCAGTCCCGAAACACACCGTCGGCCTCCGGCCGCCTGTCTCTCCCCCGCCCCCCCCCTCAGCCTTCGCTCGGTGCCCGGCTTAAAGGGGAGGTCGCAACACCCCTTAAAGGGGACCCAGTGTGGCGCAGACTCTTTTTTATTTATCGGATCATTTAATTAAGCTCATTTTACCGTCGATCAAAAGCCTCGGGTGTTTGCAGACGGTGGGCGGTGTTGAGTTTGAGAAGCGCCCGCCCGCCCGCCCGGCCCGGCCCGGGACACGGCGAGTCAATGGAAGCGAAAGGTTTCTGCAAGGGAGACGGTGCCTGCAACGCAGTGGCGCCGGAGCCTCACCGGCTGCGGACCATCGGCAGCAGGGACCGCTCCCCCAACCCCAGCCCCAGGGGCGAGGAGCCCGACACCAACGGCGAGGACTACGAGGATTCGGAAGCCGAGCAGTATCGGGACGGCCGGAGCGAGGAGGTGAACTGGGAGAGCAAGGTCCAGTCGTACGCCTGGTGCAAGGAGTTCCTGGCCGGGTCCTGGAAGCTGATCACGGTGGAGGAGTTCCAGATCTCAGTCGTCAGGTAAGAGCGACCGCCGCGGAGGCTCGGATTCATGCCCCACCTTTTAAAGGGGGATAAAGCATCTTGAGACATTTCCCCCAATCGACATGACGGAGACTGACACCGAGCCAGCCAGGGGGCAAGGACAGAAATCAGCTCAAAATGGTGTTGTCAACTGTCAGTGCTGGGGGATGGAGCACTTTAAATATCAGGCACCCCAATGTCCCATCAAACACTCCCAGGTACAGGGTTAGATACAGAGTAAAGCTCCCTCTACACTGTCCCATCAAACACTCCCAGGGCAGGTACAGGGTTAGATACAGAGTAAAGCTCCCTCTACACTGTCCCATCAAACACTCCCAGGGCAGGTACAGCACGGGTTAGATACAGAGTAAAGCTCCCTCTACACTGTCCCATCAAACACTCCCAGGTACAGGGTTAGATACAGAGTAAAGCTCCCTCTACACTGTCCCATCAAACACTCCCAGGGTCAGGTACAGGGTCAGATACAGAGTAAAGCTCCCTCTACACTGTCCCATCAAACACTCCCAGGGCAGGTACAGCACGGGTTAGATACAGAGTAAAGCTCCCTCTACACTGTCCCATCAAACACTCCCAGGGCAGGTACAGCATGCTATGCTGCGGGAATAATGTCACATATTAACTACATGAGCTGTCTGGTCACTATCTGACATAACAGCCCCCGCTGTAAAGTACAGAACGAACTCACAGTAGGGACACCCTGACCAACTCCACGTTACATACACAAGCAATTTCAAGGCTGTGATCACAGAGCAGGATTCAGCCTTTGGTCATCATGCTGGGTTTGCCTCTACTGCTGTGGACAATTCAGGGGACAGTAGCCCAGTGGTTCAGGTCCTGGACTAGCAACCCAGATGTCACGAGTTTAAATCCCACCAGGGCAAGTTGCGAAACTGAATTCCACAAATCCGATAATTTGAGGGCTGGCACCAGAATAAATAATCGTGAAATGCTGTCAGATTGTTGTGAAAACAGAACTTGTTCACTAATGTCCTTCATGGAAGGGTACCTGCCATCCTTAACCAGTCTAGCCTACATGTGTCTCAAGTCCTGCACTATATGGTTCACTCTTAGTGCCCTCAGGGAACCTAGAAATGGGTAATAGATGTGACATTGTTCCCACAGCATGGCCCCGAGTTTATTTACTGCTTCTCTGCCCAGAATTGTCACCCATTATATTGATTCAGTCTGTGAAGAGTCATGGGATGTTTTTCTAGGTTAAAGGCACTATATAAATGCAACATTTACCACACTGTGGAATGAAATAGCTAAACTATCAAATTCAGCTTCGCCTTGCTTAGTATCTGATCCAGATCATAAGGAGATGCTATTGGTACATTTTGGGTTATACTATTATACAAGTAGATATAGGGCAGTGTGAGTCAACTACTGTAAAGGAAGACACACTGACTGTATATGAGTCAACCTGAGAAGGTATCTTCATCAGGTCCAAATTTGTAACACCCGCTCATTCATCCCCTCTAATTATCCCCACTCCTGATGACAGACCTGTACCCGCCAGTACTGTACCCCAGCGTTATACTGGGACAGACCTGTACCCGCCAGTACTGTACCCCAGCGTTATCCTGGGACAGACCTGTACCCGCCAGTACTGTACCCCAGCGTTATCCTGGGACAGACCTGTACCCGCCAGTACTGTACCCCAGCGTTATACTGGGACAGACCTGTACCCGCCAGTACTGTACCCCAGCGTTATACTGGGACAGACCTGTACCCGCCAGTACTGTACCCCAGCGTTATACTGGGACAGACCTGTACCCGCCAGTACTGTACCCCAGCGTTATACTGGGACAGACCTGTACCCGCCAGTACTGTACCCCAGCGTTATACTGGGACAGACCTGTACCCGCCAGTACTGTACCCCAGCGTTATACTGGGACAGACCTGTACCCGCCAGTACTGTACCCCAGCGTTATACTGGGACAGACCTGTACCCGCCAGTACTGTACCCCAGCGTTATACTGGGACAGACCTGTACCCGCCAGTACTGTACCCCAGCAGCTGAGCAGGCTCACAAGCATTTGAAAGTAACAAGTCTGATAGGACCTTTATAAAATGTGCAGCATTCTAACTCTCCTGTATCTTCAAATCTATTAATTGGCTACTACATCAACAGGGAGGGAGAGAATGAACGTTTCTGGTCTGTGACCTTCCGCCAAAGCTGGAATAAGTTTGTGATTTAACAGTTTTTAAGCAAGTGCAGAGCCAGGGAAAAGGTGCGGGGGGGGGTGGGATGGGGGAAAAGAGGACAAAAGGGAAGGTCTGTGATAGGGTGGAGGGCAGGAGTGAACAAATGACTAAAGGGATGATGGTGCAAGGCAAAAGGGGGTGGTAATAGGACAAGGAAAGAAACAAAAGATGGGTCTCGAGGAGGTGTAAATCATTCCAGCAGAACCATTACCAGCACCTGCTAGTCCAAAAAAATGGGAGCAATGGTTATGATCTGAAGTTATTGAAATCATTGAGTCTGGAAATTTGTAAAGTGTCTAATCAAAAGATGAGGTGCTGTTCCTTAAGCTTCCGTTGAGCTTCATTGGAACAGAGTGGGAGCAGGATGGAGAATTAAAATGGCAAGTGACCAGAAGCTCAGGCTCACGCTTGTGGACTGAGTGGAGGTGGTCAGCAAAACTATCACCCAGTCTGCGTTTGGTCACCCCAGTGTAGAGGAGACCGCATGGTGTGCAGCGAATACAGTATAGTAAATTTAAAAGAAGTACATGTAAATCACTCTTTCACCTGGAAGGCGTGTGTGGGGCCCTGGACTGTGAAAGGGCAATTGTTGCATCTCCTGCGCTCGCGTGGGAAGGTGCCGTGGGAAGGGGAGCGAGTGCTCCCCTCTCTCCGGAAGGCTGATGGTGTTGTCTAACATATGCCTGGAGCAAAATGTGGCTTGTTTTATAGGCCAGAAATGAGCAAACCATTGAATCTGTACTGCTTTCTAAGATGTGTTTTTCTGCGTTGAGTTGAATTGCCTATAGTATTTATTTTCCTTAACCAAAGGAATGCAAGTAATGTGGAGTTAACCATTTTCTTCAAATCTTCCAAATGTTAGAGTTCATTTGCCTTGTGGTTATAGTCTGAATTGAAGAAATCACACCGTAGGTTCAGAGGAAAGCCCACAAGGTTCTAATTTCTGTTCTAGTTCCTGTTGTACAGTGGCGATTGGCCAGATTTGCAGATGCCACTGAGTTGGGATGTTGAAAGAGAATCTAAATAAAATTTGCAAGTGAGCACAACAGAAGGTTCATGAGACACACCCCTAGTGTCAGAACACTAAGTTATAAGGAAAGCTTACAAAAATTCTACAGCCTTGAAACGAGGCCAGTGAGAGGGGACCTTGTAGAGTTGTATAAGGTTCTGTCAGCCTTGGCTCGGTGGTAACACTCTCCTCTCTGAGTCAGGAGGTCGTGGGTTCAAACCCTACCCTAGAGACTTCAGCACGTAATCCAGGGAGGTGCCGTCTTCAGCCCTCAGGTGGATGTAAAAGATCCCATGACATTATTGGAAGAAGAGCAGGGGAGCTCTCCCCGGTGTCCTGGCCAATATTTATCCCTCAACCAACATCACTAAAACAGATTATCTGATCATTATCTCATTTCTGTTTGTGGGATCTTGCTATGTGCGAGTTGGCTGCTGTGTTTCCTATAATTTTCTTTTACACAGCGAGTTATGATCTGGAATAAAAACACAAAGTGCTGGAAATACTCAGAGTCAGGCAGCATCTGTGGAGAAAGAAACAGAGTTAATGTTTCAGGTCGATGACTCTTCGTCAGAACTGGAAGGAGTTGAAGATTAAACCGTTTTTAAGCAAGTACAGGGTCGGGGGGTGGGGAGGAAAGAACAAAAGGGAAGGTCTGTGATAGGGTGGAGGGCACGAGTGATTTTAAATAACAGAAGGAATGATGGTGCAAGGCAAGGAGGGTGAAAAGAAATTAGCAAAAAATATAAAAACAGATAGCAAGAGTTTCTATAGTTATATAAAAAGAAAAAGGGTGGCTAAGGCAAACATAGGTCCCTTAGAGGATGAGACCGGGAAATTAATGGTGGGAAACATGGAGATGGCAAAAATGCTGAACAAATATTTTGTTTCAGTCTTTACAGTAGAGGACACTAAGAATATCCCAACACTGGACAAACAGGGGACTCTCGGGGGGGGAGGAGCTAAATACGATTAAAATCACTCAGGAGATGGTACTCAGTAAAATAATGGGACTCAAGGCGGATAAATCCCCTGGACCTGATGGCTTCCATCCTAGGGTCTTGAGGGAAGTGGCAGTAGGGATTGTGGATGCTTTGGTGATAGTTTTCCAAAATTCCCTGGACTCAGGAGAGGTCCCGGCAGATTGGAAAACTGCTAATGTAACACCGTTATTTAAAAAGGGTAGTAGGCAGAAGGCTGGAAATTATAGGCCAGTTAGCTTAACATCTGTGGTGGGTAAAATTTTGGAGTCTATTATTAAGGAGACAGTAACGGAACATTTAGATAAGCATAATTTAATAGGACAAAGTCAGCATGGCTTTATGAAGGGGAAGTCATGTCTGACAAATTTGCTTGAGTTCTTCGAGGATATAACGTATAGGGTGGATAAAGGGGAACCAGTGGACGTAGTGTATTTAGACTTCCAGAAGGCATTCGACAAGGTGCCACATAAAAGATTATTACTTAAGATAAAAAATCACGGGATTGGGGGTAATATTCTGGCATGGGTGGAGGATTGGTTATCGAACAGGAAGCAGAGAGTTGGGATAAATGGTTCATTTTCGGACTGGCAACCAGTAACCAGTGGTGTTCCACAGGGGTCGGTGCTGGGTCCCCAACTCTTTACAATCTATATTAACGATTTGGAGGAGGGGACCGAGTGCAACATATCAAAATTTGCAGATGATACAAAGATGGGAGGGAAAGTAGAGAGTGAGGAGGACATAAAAAACCTACAAGGGGATATAGACAGGCTGGGTGAGTGGGTGGAGATTTGGCAGATGCAATATAATATTGGAAAATGTGAAGTTATGCACTTTGGCAGGAAAAATCAGAGAGCAAGTTATTTTCTTAATGACGAGAGACTGGAAAGTACTGCAGTACAAAGGGATCTGGGGGTCCTAGTGCAAGAAAATCAAAAAGTTGGTATGCAGGTGCAGCAGGTGATCAAGAAAGCCAACGGAATGTTGGCTTTTATTGCTAGGGGGATAGAATATAAAAACAAGGAGGTATTGCTGCAGTTATATAAGGTATTGGTGAGACCGCACCTGGAATACTGCATACAGTTTTGGTCTCCATACTTAAGAAAAGACATACTTGCTCTCGAGGCAGTACAAAGAAGGTTCACTCGGTTAATCCCGGGGATGAGGGGGCGGACATATGAGGAGAGGTTGAGTAGATTGGGACTCTACTCATTGGAGTTCAGAAGAATGAGAGGCGATCTTATTGAAACATATAAGATTGTGAAGGGTCTTGATCGGGTGGATGCAGTAAGGATGTTCCCAAAGATGGGTGAAACTAGAACTAGGGGGCATAATCTTAGAATAAGGGGCTGCTCTTTCAAAACTGAGATGAGGAGAAACTTCTTCACTCAGAGGGTGGTAGGTCTGTGGAATTTGCTGCCCCAGGAAGCTGTGGAAGCTACATCATTAGATAAATTTAAAACAGAAATAGACAGTTTCCTAGAAGTAAAGGGAATTAGGGGTTATGGGGAGCGGGCAGGAAATTGGACATGAAGCTGAGTTCGGATCGGTCAATGCCCTGTGGGTGGCGGAGAGGGCCCAGGGGCTGTGTGGCCGGGTCCTGCTCCGACTTCTTGTGTTCTTCAGATTTGTGGTTGGGATCAGATCAGCCATGATCTTATTGAATGGCGGAGCAGGCTCGAGGGGCCGATTGGCCTACTCCTGCTCCAATTTCTTATGTTCTTATGTAATGGGACTGGTTAAGAAACAAAAGATGGGTCTAGAGGAGCTGTAAATGGCAACAGCAGAGCCATTACCAGCACCTGCTGTCTGGGAAAAATGGGAGCAGTGGTTCTGATCTGAAGTTATTGAAATCAATGTTGAGTCCAGAAGGTTGTAAAGTGCCAATCGAAAGATGAGGTGCTGTTCCTCGAGCTTACGTTGAGCTTCATTAGAACAGTGTAAGAGGCCGAGGACAGAGTGGGAGTGGGACGGGGAATTAAAATGACAAGTGACCGGAAACTCAGTCACGCTTGCGGACTGAGCAGAGGTGTTCAGCAAAGCAATCACCCAATGTTACGATCTGGAATGCGCTGCCTGAAAGGGCGGTGGAAGCAGATTCAATAATAACTTTCAAAAGGGAATTGGATAAATACTTGGAGGGGGAAAAAATGTTGAGCTCAGTTTAATGTTTCATTGAAATGATGCCATTTTTGATTATGAGCTCAAATGGGGCCTGAGCTGAGTTTAAACCCCACATCCTACCCATTACCAAGACCACCATTGCCCACCTCTGATCCTACCTCAGCCCCTCGTGTTTGTGTTACCTCTAAACTTGATTATTCTGATTCCTTCTGGCCTCCCATCCGCCATCATCCACCAGATAGACTTCTCAAACACAGTCACCTGGATCTCATCCTGCACCAAGTCTCACTGGCTGGTTGTCTCTCAATATATCTCCTCATCTTTGTCTTCAAATCCCTCTCTCTGCCACTTGTTCCAGCCTTCAATTTCCTCCCAGACCCAAGTCTAACCTCATGTATGTTCTCTCCCTCCACCCCTCCATTTGTCCCTGCTTTCTGGGACTCCCAATCTAAAACCACTCTGCTTCTCTTGCCTTTCAAAAGCCTTCTCAAAGCCCAACATTTTGGCCTGGCTTTCAGTCCTCCCTTCTAATCTATCTCTTTCCACTTGTGGAGCATCTTGGAATGTTTTTTTTACATTAAACGCTGTATAAATGTTAGTTGTTGTATGTTGACAGTGATTTTATAAAGCCGCCTATTCACTCAGGTGCATTTAATGCAGATGTTTTTCTGAAGAGGGTAGCAGGTGGCTTGCTCTGAGAGCCTTGGAAAATGCATCCTGGAGACTGATGTTTTACACTGATCAATCACAGTTTCATGGTGACAGGTAACTGAAAGCTGTGCAGAGGCAGAAAGGATTTGCATCCAGATGAAGATTTATCCAAGTTGATCTATTTTTACTTGGTTTATAAAACTGCAGTGATAACATTCTGGTGCCAAATTTCTTTTTTTTTAAAAAAGAAATATAATTTAACGGGGAGAGGAGGAATAACTCGAAGGACAGCGCGATACTGGACGGGTCGATTACCTATCTGCTGTTTTCAAGCACTCTACTAATAATGTCAAACAAAGAGCTAACCAGCGAGATATGATGGTGGGTCTGTTCTTCCCCCCCCCCCCCCCCCCCCCCCCCAGGTCATGTATTGTGGCTTTGTACAGCTCAAGACTGGAGGGGATTTGAGGAGATGAAGAATAAGCACATTGTGCCACTGAGCAGAGAGGTGCAGGCTACCTCCCACTTGTGCCTCTTCTCAGGTCATGAGATCTGACTGCACTGTTGGTTGAGACTTTGGGCACTTCCCTGCAGAAAGGGCAGAGAATTCACATCTGGAATGGGGTGATCACCAGAATGATACTGGGGTTTAAATGGTTAAATTATGAGGACAAGTTCAATAAACTTGGTTTGTATTCCCTTGAGTTTAGAAGATTGAGGGATGATCTAATCAAGGTCTTTAAAATGATTAAGGGATTCGATAGGGTAGATACAGAGAAACTATTTCCTCCGGTGGGGGAATCCAGAACAAGGGGGCATAATCTTAAAATTAGAGCCAGGCCATTTAGGGGTGAAATCAGGAAGCACTTCTTCACACAGGCTAGTGGAAATCTGGAACTCTCCCCAAATAGCTGTGGATGCTGGGGGTCAATTGAAATTTTCAACAACGAGATCGATAGTTTTTTTTGTTGGGTAAGGGTATTAAGGGATATGGAGCAAAGGCGGGTAAGTGTAGTTGAGGTACAGATCAGCCATAATCTAATTGAATGGTGGCACAGACTCGATGGGCTGAATGGCCTACTCCTGTTCCAACCCCTGGAAAGAAATTGATATTTACCTGCAGGTTTTCTGTTCTTGACAAACCTGGTCAGGGAGTTCCATAGTTTTGGAAGGAATGAGTCAGACCAGGAGACAATGTGATGAGTCGATTTCAACACAGGGGGAGGAATGGGAGGTGTGGAGTTTGAGTTACAAGAGAGGGGCATTGGAAGTAGCATTGACAATAGAAGCAAGATGCAAGCAGGAAA
Organism: Heptranchias perlo; assembly: GCF_035084215.1. NCBI lineage: Eukaryota > Metazoa > Chordata > Chondrichthyes > Hexanchiformes > Hexanchidae > Heptranchias > Heptranchias perlo. The sequence continues at coordinate 48,218,870 of NC_090348.1, read as the reverse complement.
TTGGAAGGAGGAAGAGTCAGAGGTGATACTTGGGTTTCAGTGAGATTAGGGTGGGATGAAAATGGACAGAAATGAGATTTGGGGTGAGTACCATGAATGATGTATAAATGAGGAGTCAGCAGGTTACTGGTAACAATTGCCCAGTCGACGGTTTTAGGAGTCAGTGAGCTGAACTGACGCGTGGCTGCTGACACATTATTAACTTAATCTTTGTCCATTAAACCTTTGGCATATATCCAGGCTTTGAATTATCTGACACATCCTCATGTGTATGAGTAATCGATTCTGGAAAATCTGAGTCAGTTGCACTTATGTCCCACAAGTCAGTGATTTGGCTGTTGACCGATGGTCTGAGATAGTGTGCTGCAAACAGTGCAACCATTGGTGGTCTGAGAGATTGTTTCCCCTGGCTGGAGAGTCTAGAACTAGGGATCATAGTCTCAGGATAAGGAGTCGGCCATTTAGGACTGAGATGAGGAGGAATTTCTTCACTCAGGGTTGTGAATCTTTGGAATTCTCTACCCCAGAGGGCTGTGGAGGCTCAGTCGTGGAGTATATTCAAGGCTGAGATCGATAGATTTTTGGACTCTAAGGGAATCAAGGGATGGGAAAGTGGGGTTGAGGTCAAAGATCAGCCTGAAGATCTGACTGAATGGCGGAGCAGGCTCGAGGGGCTGTGTGACCTACTCCTGCTCCTATTTCTTATGGCCTTATGTTTTTAGAGCAACCATTGGTGGTCTGAAATAGTGCTTCCAAACAGAGCAACCATTGGTGGAGCCGTTGAATTTTGAATTTGCTTGAAATGGACAGTTTCAAGATATACCGCAGTACAGTCAGTGGGTGTGTGAATGGGTTAAAGTCTGTCCAACTGGACATGAATCACTTATTGCATGTTGTTTGGAACCATGGAAATATCTGAGTCAGAAGCTTGCTCTGAGGTAACTGATGATTCAGCCTGTGACTGTGGACTTTGGTGTCACCACTGACAATCTGCACTTGCTCATTAGAACACTAAAGAGGCAACAGGCCATATCATCATGCATGGGGCAAGGGTTATGGGGTTTAAACTTTGAGTGTTTTACATTTTATTTACTTACAGTCCCACAGATTTCTTCCCTTTAGGGCAAATGGTTATCTGGAAGGTAATACATGCTTGTAGTGAGTTACAGGCTGGAATCTAATCGAGGAGTTTGGGTAAGGTTTTTTTTTAAAATGTGATTGAATCTGATTATAGTGTCAGCGGATGAGGATGACCTGCTGGTCACAATCTGAAGCTTACTGCTGAGCAGCACTGAGTACAGACACTCCTTTTACATTTAATGCAAACCTATAGGCATTCTTTCAGCACTCATTCAGTAGCTCTTAGTCAGCAATTTGTTCCAGTTGATGTGTGTCTGTCTGTTTGAGCAGCGCAGCAGCTGTTTAAATCCTCTGCTGCACTACTTAAAATGGTCATCCTGTGGGAGAAAACAAATGGAGAACAAAGGATACCCACCACTGTCCCAACATTAACCGGCCAGTGGAACCAACGCAAATCCTGCAGGCTTGATCGAACTGGGGGTTGCAAAGAGGGTTGGATCCTTGTGTCCTCATGATGGTTACAGGCTGTTTGCACTGTATGTAATTACGGAAGACTTCATATAGTTTTATTCATTTTTGTTCTGCCAGCAGCAGTTGTTGCAAATACTACCCCATCCCCACTGATTTCTGCACGCTAAGAATTCACATTGTATTTAAACAAGAACAACGTCCATTGTCCCATCAGTGCTGTTCATACAGTGAAAAGCTGGCTGTGTGGAATTTCGTACAGAGTCCATTTGAGCTGCAGGAAACACCCAGGGTTACAGTCTTACATTGTGCTGTTTTTATAGTGTACTGGTGCAAATTAAACTTAGTGACTGCACCATATGTGCCATTAGCTTTGCGCTTGAGACACCATGGAATTTGAGCTGTCAGGCAGGCTCAGTGGGGCGCGGATCTGTGTCTGCGCTTATCTTAGGGTTGTTTAAATTCCACTCCTAACTTTGCAGCTCTGTGGATGGGCCTGTTGCAGTGCTGACCAGGAATATCTTCTCCTCCACCGCCCTCTCTTCTCCTTTCCCTCCCTCCCTCCCTAACCCCCCGCCCTCTCTTCTCCTCCTTTCCCTCCGCCCTCTCTCTTCCTTCCTCATGCTCACACTCTCACGATGGCTGGGGAGTCCAGAACCAGGGGTCACAGTCTCAGGATACGGGGTATGCCATTTAGAACCGAGATGAGGAGAAATGTCTTCACTCAGAGGGTGGTGAACCTGTGGAATTCTCTCCCACAGAAGGCAGTGGAGGCCAAGTCATTAGATGTATTCAAGAAGGAGATCGATATATTTCTTAATGCTAAAGGGATCAAGGGATATGGGGAAAAAGTGGGAACAGGGTACTGAGTTAGACGATCAGCCATGATCATTTTGAATGGCGGAGCAGGCCTGAATGGCCTACTCTTGCTCCTATTTTCTATGTTTCTATGTCTAAAATGGCAAAAGACCAGCAGGTCAGGGTCACGCTTGTGGACTGAGCGGAGGTGTTCAGCCAAGCGATCACCCAATCTGCGTTTGGTCTCCCCAGTGTAGAGGAGACTGCATTGTGAGCAGCAGCTACTGTATATTAAATTGAAAGAAGTACAAGTAAATCACTGTTTCACCTGGAAGGAGTGTTTGGGGCCCTGGACGGTGTGAAGGGAGGAGGTTAAGGGGCAGGCATTGCATCTCCTGCACTCCCATGGGGAGGAGTGCAGATGTTGGGGGTGATGGAAGAGTGGACCAGGGTATCGCAGAGGGAGCAGTCCCTTCGGAATGGTGAAAGGGGAGGGGAAGATGTGTTTGGTGGTGGGATTGTGCTGGAGGTGGTGGAAATGGTGGAGAATGATATGTTGAATGTCGAGGCTGGCTGGGTGGAAGGTGAGGGAAGGAGTACCCTATCTCCCTTCTGGAAGGGAAGGGGTGAGGGCAGAAGTGCGGCAAATAGGACAGACATGGTCCTGTCAACTACAGTTGTCAGGAATCCTCGATTTGAGGAGAGAGGAAGACACATCGGATGAATTGGTGTGGAAGGTGGCATCGTCAGAACAGATGTGACGGAGAAACTGGGAGAAGGGAATAGAGTCCTTACAGGAAGTGGGGTGGGAGGAAGTGTAATCAAGGTAACTGTGGGAGTCAGTGGGCTTATAATAGATATTAGTTTACAGCCTATCCCCAGAACCTGTATTAAGGGATATGGACCAATGGCAGGTATATGGAGCTTGATCACAGATCAGCCATGATCTTATCAAATGGTGGAGCAGGCACGAGGGGCTGAATGGCCTACTCCTGTTCCTATGTTCCTAAATGGAGATAGAGGAGTTGAGGAAGGGAAGAGTCGGAGGTGGACCATGTGAAGCCAACGGAAGGGTGGAAATTGGAAGCAAAGTTGATGAAATTTTCCAGTTCAGAGTGAGAGCAGGAAATGGCACCGATAGTCATCCATGTACCAGAAAAAGAGGTGAGGGAGGGGAGCTGAGTAGGACTGGAACAAGGAATGATCCACGTATCCCACAAAAAGGCAGGCATAGCTAGGACCCATACAGGTTCTCATAGCGACACCTTTTATTTGGAGAAGTTGTTCAACGTAAGAACAAGTCCAGCCAGGTGGTGGTGGATGGGGACTGGTTGGGCCTCCGTTCAAGGAAGAAGTGGAGGGCCCGCAGGCTGTCCTGGCAGGGGATGGAGGTATAGAGGGACTGGACGTCCATGGTGAAAAGGAGACAGTTAGGGCCGGGGAACTGGAAACTGCTGAAGTGGCGGAGGGCATTGGAAGAGTCATGGATGTAGGTCGGAGAAGACTGGAGAAGGGGAGGAAAAAAATGAAATAGAGATAGGAGGAAATAAGTTCCTCGGGGCACGAACAGGATAGAACGATAGGACTGCCCTGGGAGACCCGTTTGTGGATCTTGGGAAGGATGTAGAAGTGGGGTTTGGGGACTGGGGATGGGGTTGGGGGGGGAGAAAGAGATTTAAGAGGTTTTTTAAAATAATGAAGAGTTTTGATGGGGTGACTAGGGAAAGACTACTTCCCCTGGTTGGGGAGACAATGACGAGAGAATAAATATTTAAAGCAAAAGATGATAAAGGGCCACGGTGAGAGTGTGGGGCATGGGATTAATTTTCGAGCAAAGAGCCAACACCAACATGATGGCTAAATGGCTTCATTCTGTGCTATAAACTTCTACAGTTGTTAATATCGTTTTCAAAGCTTTGTGGAGTGGGTTCTATCTGGTGCACTATTGTATCTTTCAGAGACGGGATGAGCTAAGGATATTTCTTGTCTTGGCAGTGTTCCGAGTAGTGTATTACATTAATTCTGAACATAAGAAATAGGAGCAGGAGTAGGCTACACAGCCCCTCGAGCCTGCTTCGCCATTGTCAGATCACAGCTGATCTTTGACCTCAACTCCACTTTCCCACCCGATCCCCATATCCCTTGATTTTCCCCTAGAGTCCAAAAATCTATAGATCTCTGTATTGAATATACCCAACAACTCAGCATCCACATCTGGGGTAGAGAATTCCAAAGATTCACAACCATTTGAGTGAAGAAATTCCTCCTTATCTCAGTCTTAAATGGCCGACCCCTTATCCCGTGACTATGCCCCCTAGTTCTAGACTCTCTGGTCAGGGGAAACAGCCTCTCAGCATCTACCCTGTCAAGCCCCCTCAGAATCTTATGTTTCAATGAGATCACCTCTCGTGCTTTTAAACTCGAGAGTATAGGCCCATTCTACTCAATCTCTCCTCATAGGACAACCCTCTCATCCCAGGAATCAACCTAGTGAACCTTTGTTGCACCCCCTCTAAGGCAAGTATATCCTTCCTTAGATAAGGAGACCAAAACTGTAGAGAAGTAGTACGACTTCCTTACTCTTGTACTCCAACCTCCTTGCAATAAAGGCTAACATACCATTTGCTTTCCTAATTGCCTGCTGTACCTGCATGTTAACTTTTTGTGTTTCTTGTACGAGGACACCCAAGTCTCTCTGATTTAAGAATGGGACTTTTGACTTGAGAAACCCAGGTGAAGGGCCAAGGCCCCCAGTACAGGTTGGAAGGAGTGGCAGAGAAACACAAGTAAGTGGGGAGGGTGTAATTAGGTGATGCTGTAGCTGGGCGAGGGGGGGACCGTACACTTTTGAGTGTCTGGGACAGAGCAGGAGACGGTGCACGTGTCCTGATTTTAACAGTGAAGGAAGAGTGAGCATTTGGAGCTTAGGGGGAGCACATCTGAGGAACAACAACAGCACCGATAAAACGCAGAGAGATGAGGAGCAGCCTGTGGTTGTGGGCATCTAGTTAAAGATTGGAGCCCAATAGTGACTTGACACATTCAGCTCCAAATCTCGTCAACTTTTGTACTTGTAATGTAGAATTACCCTGTAACAACCAGTTACCTTCAAGTCTGACATCAGTTTCCTGTGTTCGGCATAAATCAATACCTTCGTTGCCAAACTTGAGGCTTGGCACCAATCAGGGATTTGGCACATCCTGACTACAAATAACAGTTATTCAAAGAGGACAAAAAAAGCTTGGTGTTGTGGAAGCATAGAAACGGGTCCTTTGGCCTGTCGAGACTGTACTCGTGTTTTTCTACACAAGTCTCTAGCTGATGTAATCCCACACCCTGAATATTCCTTTTTCGAGCAACTATGTAATTGTCGTCTTTTAAAAGAGTTTGTGCTTCAACAATTGTTTGTGGCAGAGAATTCCACATTCTAATCACTTAGTGTTTTTCTAACCTTTGCCTCTGTGAGACATGAGGATAAAGCTACAGGTTCATGCTGGGGTACAGGCCTTGGACAGCACCAGCTCTCTGCTACACCACCTAAATGCCAGTACTTTCATGGACAGTCAGTATCTGCAGGCAATTTGACCACAGAGAGCATCACAGCTGATGCCACCAGCCATTCACACCACCCTCTCCTCCTCCTCCCCCCCCCACATTCTCCAGGATAGTGGTTGGGAGCAGGAACCATGGCTGACTTGCCTCTTCCCCACTAGCCCTGGGATAATAACGCCAATGGTAACCCTCCACTTGCCATCCCAGCAGAGATTAGCTAACTCAACAAAGAGCTGGGATTGAATTTAGGACCTTTTGGTTTATATAAGCTCAGTTGGACACTGGCTGATGTGCTTAACGATGGAGCCATCGGACAGGTGTAGGCATTTATTGCAATGTGTTTGGGCCAATAAATTGGCTGCTGCATACAAAGTGTGAAAAGTGAAATGATGGGGAAGCTTCTGAAAACTGCCAAGATGGGCTAACTTCTCTCTCTCTCTCTCTCTCTTCGTGTGTTCCTCTCTCCTCTCTTTCCTCTCTCGCCGTGTGTGTTCTCTCTCTCTCTCGTGTGTGTTCTCTCTCTCTCGTCGTGTGTTCTCTCTCTCTCTCGGTGTTTCTCTCTCTCTCGTGTGTTCTCTCTCTCTCTCGTCTCGTGTGTTCCTCTCTCTCTCTCTTCGTGTGTTCTCTCTCTCTCTCTCGTGTGTTCTCTCTCTCTCTCTCGTGTGTTCTCTCTCTCTCTCTCTCGTGTGTTCTCTCTCTCTCTCTCGTGTGTTCTCTCTCTCTCTCTCGTGTGTTCTCTCTCTCTCTCTCGTGTGTTCTCTCTCTCTCTCTCGTGTGTTCTCTCTCTCTCTCTCGTGTGTTCTCTCTCTCTCTCTCGTGTGTTCTCTCTCTCTCTCTCGTGTGTTCTCTCTCTCTCTCTCGTGTGTTCTCTCTCTCTCTCTCTCTCGTGTGTTCTCTCTCTCTCTCTCTCTCGTGTGTTCTCTCTCTCTCTCTCTCTCGTGTGTTCTCGTCTCTCTCTCTCTCTCGTGTGTTCTCTCTCTCTCTCTCTCTCGTGTGTTCTCTCTCTCTCTCTCTCTCGTGTGTTCTCTCTCTCTCTCTCTCTCGTGTGTTCTCTCTCTCTCTCTCTCTCTCTCTCTCGTGTTGTTCTCTCTCTCTCTCTCTCTCTCTCTCGTGTGTTCTCTCTCTCTCTCTTCTCTCTCTCTCGTGTGTTCTCTCTCTCTCTCTCTCTCTCTCTCTCGTGTGTTCTCTCTCTCGTGTGTTCTCTCTCTCTCTCTCTCTCTCGTGTGTGTTCTCTCTCTCTCTCTCTCTCTCGTGTGTGTTCTCTCTCTCTCTCTCTCTCTCTCGTGTGTGTTCTCTCTCTCTCTCTCTCGTGTGTGTTCTCTCGCTCTCTCTCTCTCGTGTGTGTTCTCTCTCTCTCTCTCTCTCTCTCGTGTGTGTGTTCTCTCTCTCTCTCTCTCTCTCTCTCGTGTGTGTTCTCTCTCTCTCTCTCTCTCTCTCTCGTGTGTGTTCTCTCTCTCTCGTGTGTGTTCTCTCTCTCTCTCTCTCGTGTGTGTTCTCTCTCTCTCTCTCTCGTGTGTGTTCTCTCTCTCTCGTGTGTGTTCTCTCTCTCTCGTGTGTGTTCTCTCTCTCTCTCTCTCGTGTGTGTTCTCTCTCTCTCTCTCTCGTGTGTGTTCTCTCTCTCTCTCTCTCTCTCGTGTGTGTTCTCTCTCTCTCTCTCTCTCTCGTGTGTTCTCTCTCTCTCTCTCTCTCGTGTGTTCTCTCTCTCTCTCTCTCTCGTGTGTTCTCTCTCTCTCTCTCTCTCGTGTGTTCTCTCTCTCTCTCTCTCTCGTGTGTTCTCTCTCTCTCTCTCTCTCTCTCGTGTGTTCTCTCTCTCTCTCTCTCTCTCTCTCGTGTGTTCTCTCTCTCTCTCTCTCTCTCTCGTGTGTTCTCTCTCTCTCTCTCTCTCTCTCTCGTGTGTTCTCTCTCTCGTGTGTTCTCTCTCTCTCTCTCTCTCTCGTGTGTGTTCTCTCTCTCTCTCTCTCTCTCGTGTGTGTTCTCTCTCTCTCGTGTGTGTTCTCTCTCTCTCGTGTGTGTTCTCTCTCTCTCTCTCTCTCTCGTGTGTGTTCTCTCGCTCTCTCTCTCTCGTGTGTGTTCTCTCTCGCTCTCTCTCTCTCGTGTGTGTTCTCTCTCTCTCTCTCTCTCTCTCTCTCGTGTGTGTTCTCTCTCTCTCTCTCTCTCTCTCTCGTGTGTGTTCTCTCTCTCTCTCTCTCGTGTGTGTTCTCTCTCTCTCTCTCTCTCTCGTGTGTGTTCTCTCTCTCTCTCTCTCTCTCGTGTGTTCTCTCTCTCTCTCTCTCTCGTGTGTTCTCTCTCTCTCTCTCTCTCGTGTGTTCTCTCTCTCTCTCTCTCTCGTGTGTTCTCTCTCCTCTCTCTCTCTCGTGTGTTCTCTCTCTCTCTCTCTCTCGTGTGTTCTCTCTCTCTCTCTCTCTCTCTCGTGTGTTCTCTCTCTCTCTCTCTCTCTCTCTTGTGTTCTCTCTCTCTCTCTCTCTCTCTCGTGTGTTCTCTCTCTCTCTCTCTCTCTCTCTCTCGTGTGTTCTCTCTCTCGTGTGTTCTCTCTCTCTCTCTCTCTCTCGTGTGTGTTCTCTCTCTCTCTCTCTCTCTCGTGTGTGTTCTCTCTCTCTCGTGTGTGTTCTCTCTCTCTCTCTCTCTCTCGTGTGTGTTCTCTCTCTCTCTCTCTCGTGTGTGTTCTCTCGCTCTCTCTCTCTCGTGTGTGTTCTCTCTCTCTCTCTCTCTCTCTCGTGTGTGTTCTCTCTCTCTCTCTCTCTCTCTCTCGTGTGTGTTCTCTCTCTCTCTCTCTCTCTCTCTCGTGTGTGTTCTCTCTCTCTCGTGTGTGTTCTCTCTCTCTCTCTCTCGTGTGTGTTCTCTCTCTCTCTCTCTCGTGTGTGTTCTCTCTCTCTCTCTCTCTCTCGTGTGTGTTCTCTCTCTCTCTCTCTCTCTCGTGTGTGTTCTCTCTCTCTCTCTCTCGTGTGTGTTCTCTCGCTCTCTCTCTCTCGTGTGTGTTCTCTCTCTCTCTCTCTCTCTCTCTCTCGTGTGTGTTCTCTCTCTCTCTCTCTCTCTCTCGTGTGTGTTCTCTCTCTCTCTCTCTCTCTCTCGTGTGTGTTCTCTCTCTCTCTCTCTCTCTCTCTCTCGTGTGTGTTCTCTCTCTCTCTCTCTCTCTCTCTCTCGTGTGTGTTCTCTCTCTCTCTCTCTCTCTCTCTCGTGTGTGTTCTCTCTCTCTCTCTCTCTCTCTCTCTCGTGTGTGTTCTCTCTCTCTCTCTCTCTCTCTCTCGTGTGTGTTCTCTCTCTCTCTCTCTCTCTCTCTCGTGTGTGTTCTCTCTCTCTCTCTCTCTCTCTCTCGTGTGTGTTCTCTCTCTCTCTCTCTCTCTCTCTCTCGTGTGTGTTCTCTCTCTCTCTCTCTCTCTCTCTCTCGTGTGTGTTCTCTCTCTCTCTCTCTCTCTCTCTCTCGTGTGTGTTCTCTCTCTCTCTCTCTCTCTCTCGTGTGTGTTCTCTCTCTCTCTCTCTCTCTCTCTCTCCATATAGTGGTGGCCTCAGTAACCTGCTGTACCTGTGCTCACTGCCGGACCATGTCCTGAGTGTGGGGGATGAACCTCGCCAGGTTCTGCTGCGTGTTTATGGAGCCATCCTACAGGTAAGAGCTGCTGACTGATTCGGGATTAAAAACCCCAAGCTTTTTAAAACGCCCGTGCAGCTTTTAAACTCTGTTGATCTTTCTTGACATTTATTCCATTACAAATGTCGTTCTTACTTTTAAAGAATACCCAATTCTCTTTTTTTTTTCCTCGAATTGCTGGGATATGGTTCCACAGCCACTCTCCTCTCTCTCTGGGACCTCGCCCAAGCCCTAGATGGAGAGTGTCTGCAAACTGCTTGACTGTGGAGACACCACCGCTGAATTAGACCCTGTACAAGTCCACCTCGTCCAAAAGGGCTGAAGAATGGATATCTCGGCTATCTTTCCACTACCCGAGAGCAGCGGCAAATTATTTTGTTTATTTTTATACCCTAGATTTGCAAACTTGTAATATTTACAGTTTGTGTTGTAATTTCAATCTGGGCTAAAGTTCAGGGCTTGGGAAAGGAATATGAGCCTGCTGACGCTGCAGAACTGAACACTTGTGGAGCAGGGTTTAACTTTCACTTTTTTTTGGCAGTCCCAACTTATTTCTGGCTACTGGTTTGAGAGGCAGCCCCTCACAGCAGCACCTGAACCTATAGCACCAGGCTGCAATGAGAGTCTCCTGTTTTCTGGCTGGGAAGGGTCCTAACTGAGTTGAGTTGGGGCAGTCTCAACCCCACCTTGACTAAGCTCAAAGCTACGGCACAACACTGGACAATTGGCCATCTCGCTTGGAGTTCGTGGGAGTGCCTGTTTCTAGATGATGCACAAGTATCGTCAGTCACTCCTAATAAGCAGACCTAATGTCCCCTATGATCCAGAATCTCCCTTTTACTGTCCAATTTCTCGTTAAACAATTGCACAACCTGGGGATTATAAACACAGAACTGTGTACACTGGTGACTAATATCACACAGCGCTGCCACGCACAATCTGCTTTCTTTACAGGAGGTGGACTGGAAATCACTCTCTATTGAGACACAACACAACTGCAAACCAACAAATTGGCTTTTTTATATTCATTACATGGATGAACAGAATACAGTTTTCAGAGTCAGATCAGCCAATTTCCTACACTCTCCCATCTTTTCTGTTTCACTCGCCTCCAACAAGTGCGAGAAGCTCATGGATTTTTTTTTTGTCACCAAGGCATAGACTTTGGGGGTGATTTTAACCCCCTCGAACGAGTGGCTTGGGGGTGGGTGGGAGGTTAAAATAACTTTTTGGAGCGGGACCGCATCCCGGCTCCAACTCCCCCACTTCTGGGTTTAACTCAGGCAGGTTCGTATGCGTGTGCACATCAGACACCAGGAAGTCCTGCCCCCACTTAAAGCCAGCGGGCCGATACTTAAAAGGGCAATATGCCTCTTGAGGTACTTAATATTTTGTGTATTGGAAAACTTAAATGAATTTACCTTTACCTGTGCGGGTTTCCCATCGCCCCTGATCTCCGATGCTAGCTGGACCATACACCACCCACCCCCCAATCTTCGTTGCTGGCTGGACCCCCAATGTTGTCCCCCCCCCCCCCCCCCCTTCGGTTTTTTGCAATGCGCTCGCTCTCCCTCCTGCCCCCCCCCCGCCCCCCCCGATTTGCAGCTCCTTTCACTGCTGACAAACCATCAATCTGGCTGCCTGGCGCATGGGAAACCTGGGAGCTGAAATATTCACCTTCAAATGAGTTGCGATCGCAGATTGAGACACACTCAATTCGCTTCCGGGTTCCCCACGTGAATATCTGTGGATGTGTGGGGTACCCAGCTCCGAGTTTAAAAAAAATCATGCCCCTTGTGTTCAGCTGCCTCTGCTACCTCCCCTTTCCCATCAAGCCAAACCCAACTCCCCCCGTTACAATTAAAAATAATAGATGCACCCATAATATGCTCCAGCTGTAAACATACGTTCACGCTAGCTATTCCACAGCTAACTGGTCCTCCTGTTCTGTTGTAGCCATTTTGAATTGACGTTCCAATTTTGTGTTTGAGAGAGGGGGGAAAGCAGCTCCCCTTTAAGACTGAGGTTGGGTTTGGCCTGCTGGTTGTCAGTCGCTGCGGTTTTCAATTTGGTCCTACACCTCCAGGGAAACAGCACATCTCCCATCGTTTCTTTCAGCTAGAATAGCTAACATTGAATAAAAACCACTTTTGCTGATTGCTTGGAGTTTTACTCTGTACCTAACCCGTGCTGTACCTGCCCGAGGAGTGTTTGGGCAGACTGGATGACTATTGGGAAAATATTAATTCCCCAACTCTGATTCCTTACCATGAGCATAAAAGTGCAAGGTTTTTTTTTGTCTGGGGATAATCCCAGTCTGAGCAGAAATCCTTTGCAAGATATGCTGCATTAGTGAAGAATCCATTTGTTCTCTCGTCATTGCTGGAGAATGTGTCCAATTGAGAATTATGTTTGTAACAGTGAGGAGACTGTAGCTTTAGACTCCTGGACACTGTCCAATTGCGGATCAGGCTCACTTTATTCCAGCTTCCCCAGGCACTCCTCGCACAGCGGGCCCCTGTTGGGGCACAGTTGCCCACGGGGCTCCACATGACCGTTCTTCATTCTTCTTGTTGAAGGGCTCTGCAAACAGAGGCCTCACTCACAGTGGAGCCCAGTTCTCGTCTGATGTCCATCCATGTGTATTTTTCGGTACAATCACTGATAGTGATTGGGAACGGGAGTCCTGGCTGATTTTTGTTTCCCTTTCCGGAGCCCAGGACTGCTGAAGCAGAATGTAACTCCCCTACACTCTGCCCAGCTCAGACTAGATGTGGCTAAAATTGACAATCTTTTACCCAGGGTGAATATCGCTTAGTTTTGAAAGGCCATTACCTGAATTTATTTTGAAGTGGTTATTGTATCAGGTGTGATTTATGCGACTGGTGTGACCGTAAACTTAACTTGTTTTTGTCCTTTGCAGGGTGTGGATTCTCTGGTTTTGGAGAGTGTTATGTTTGCTGTTTTGGCAGAACGTGCCTTGGGACCAAGATTATATGGAGTGTTTCCACAGGGACGTCTGGAGCAGTACATTCCAGTATGAACTTGTTTCTCTCCTCTGCCATTTATTGGACGTAGTCTCTCGAGTTGCTTCGCGACTATTTCTCAACAAACGTGTAACATCAGGTCCCAATCATCAACCCTCTTGTGGGAATGTCCTTGCACATCAGATGCCTTGGCAAACTGATGGCTTGCATTGGGATTGGTGCAATGGGCTGGGGGCAAACTGATGGCTTGCATTGGGCTTGGTGCAATGGGCTGGGGGCAAACTGATGGCTTGCACTGGGCTTGGTGACTGTGATTGTGACTGGCATTGGGGTTAGTGGATGCTACTGATGCACTAAGTGGCCAAAAATGGAATTTATTCAGTGTTGCTTTTTGCAGCCTGCCCATTTTTTTTCTCTTGCTCCTCCCACAAGTGGGGCTAGTCTGCTCCCCTCTCCATTCTCGATGGTGGCTGGTGGGAGATTGCATCTCTCGTATTATCCATCTGGCACCTTGCAGCACAGCCGGGATTGGGAGCTCCGCATCATGGCGAATGGAACCAGCCTGTTCCTGTGCTGGGTATCCCGCCTTGTAAAATGTTCACAGTGGAAAGTAAGGGTAAGGGAATGGCAGTTTACTCGCTCCTGTGTCACTCCCATCTTTTAGTGTCTTATCCTCCACAGGACACCCTCTCTGTGTCCAAGTTAATTTCTTCACAACATGATGTAAATCATTGTCACTTGTGAGTGATGTTACAGACGGTAACAGCTGTCTCTTCTCACTCCGCAGACAGGAGAGGTTTGTCGTGCATTTTATCATGCGGACAGCATCTTCATTTCTGTTTGCTGAACTCCTTTAACCATCCCATAATCCTGTTTTCTCCTCCTTTCCTGAAGACACAGACTGTTGCTGGGCTATAGATCCATGTGGGCTATAGCCCTCTGGTACCCTGATCAAGTGTACTGATGCATTTAAGGGGAAGCTAGATAAGTGCATGAGGGAGAAAGGAGTAGCAGGATATGTTGATAGGGTGAGATGAAGTAGGGTGGGAGGAGGCTTGTGTGGAGCATAAACACCAGCATAGACCAGATGGGCCGAATGGCCTGTTTCTGTGCTGTAAATTCTCTAGTTCCATGTAAAAGTGTCCCTAGGTAACGAGATTCAGCAGGCTGATCAACGGTGGAGGAATTCATTGCAGTCAAGCCCAGTCTCATCCTCAACTGACGTTCACACTGGTTCACTTTTCAGTCATTGGACGGCAATTAGGAGAGGGAGCCTAGCGGATTCCTCCCCACCCTGGGTGGCTCTGCCCCCCACCCCCTGGATCTCTGCCATACCCCCCACCCCCCCCCCCCCCAGTTTGTTTGTTCTTTCTCTCTCTCCTTTTTTTCTCCCCTCCCCATGCCTCCTTCCCTCCTGCCAGATTGCACATGTACTCTGACGACACCCTGCTCCACCCCTCTTCACCACCCCTCTCCACTGTGCCTCTGCTGTCAGACTGCTTGTCCAACATCCAGCCTCTGATGCACTGCAATTTCCTTCAACTATATTTTGGGAAAATTGAGGCCATCATCTTTGATCCTCGCCATAAGCTCAGTCCCCTTGCCCACCAGTTCCATCCCCCTCCCCAGCCATGGTCTCGGGCTGATCCAGAGTGCCTTATTTAACTCCAAGCTGAGCTTCTGACCCCATTTTTAAAAAAATTCGTTCATGGGCTGCGGGCGTCGCTGGCGAGGCCGGCATTTATTGCCCTTGAGAAGGTGGTGGTGAGCCGCCTTGAACCGCTGAAGTCCGTGTGGTGACGGTTCTCCCACAGTGCTGTGGGAGCCTCCATCACAAAGGAACAGAAAAGGCCGACATCCACCTTCCCTGTGTCACGTCCTGCATTTACCCACCAAGCCACGGGGAGACGATTGTCATATTTCTAATAGATTATACAGTGGTGGTGGCCCTAAAGCAACCCAGCTGTTTGGAGACCTGCAGCCCTACAATGTGAGGCATCTTTATTTTAAAACAGGCTCAGGATATCAGATCAGTAAAGTATTAGAATTTGAATTCTACTGTGGGATATTGATGTACGAAAACTTAGTGCATTAGACGAAATTCTGTTATTTTTGGCAGTCAGTAGCATTCTTGCGCCTCAGACGTTTGTAGGTTCAAACCCTGCTCCTGGACATGGACATGGGATCGAGACAGACTCCTCGGTACAGTGGCGAGGGAGTGCTGCACTGTCTGGAAGCACCGTCCTTTGGTTGAGACGTTAAACCGAGACCCCGTCTGCTGCTTCCATTGGTTCTGGAGCACGTTAAAGATTCTGTGGGGATTTAAATTTCCTCCTGAACTAGTGGAAAAAATGGAGTTATCCCAGCGTCCTAGTTAATAAAGGCCCTCCACCCACCTGAAACAAATTAACCGTTGTTCATCTCCCCGCTATCGGTGGGATCTTGTGCAGAGTGGCTCCTGAATTTTCCTACATAAATTGTGCTTCATTATACTTCATTGTATGAGCAGCCCTGAGGGGTGCCCAGAGTTTCCCTCTTGTCTGCTATTATAGTGAAGTTGTTGGGTTTTTTATATTTTAAATGAATTTCATGAGCATATTAAGCATTTATACCCAAATATTCCAGAGGAATGTCAAGGTGTTATGTTGTGGAGTGAAGTTTTTTTTAAGGACAGATGAAAAGACTGTAAATGTTTAACTCGTGTCACCAGAGCCGCCGACTGCTAACGGAAGAGTTGGGGTTTCCGGATTTTTCCGCGGAGATCGCTGTGAAGATGTCTCGATTCCATGGAATGGTCATGCCCTTCAACAAGGAACCAAAGTGGCTGTTTGAGACCATGGACAGGTACAGCGGCGAGAAACTGCGTCATGTGGGGTGGGGTGGGGTGAAGATCAAGGACGGGTTGTTGAAATGCTCCGTCCTCCAGCAGTCACCAAAGGGTTCATTCCCTCTCTCGCTTTTCGTAAGGCTAAGCACTGCACCTTGTGCTTCTGACTGTGACACTGACTTCATCACCCTGCTGTTGTGATGGTTGGAACTGTTGGAAATGCACAGCCAGTCAGTGTGTGAGCGAATGGGAAGGGACAAAATAGCAAATCGTCTGGAGGTTTTTTAAACAGACTGGTGTAAATACTGACTGACTGACCCGAAACAGAGAGAGGGGGCCAGAACTGCAGGCAAAAGCAGAGTCCAAATCCACAGGCTACCATAGCAGAGAGGCACCGATGGGTTTAATAGTCCCTACGCTGGGTGATAGACAAAGGCAGTTGGTCAGGCTGTGAAAGGGCATTGCAAAGTCAAACAGTATCACTCCATATTAGTTCTGCAATATACTTCAGCTAACTCAGCCTATTTATCGGAATGTGTGAACTCCTCATTCTTCATCTCGCTATGATCGATGCTCCTCTGAACTTTACTCTCTCCTTCCCCCTTGTGTCCCAAATACGCTGTCCTGCCTGCACGCTCTCTGCATTCTCCCGTGAAAATCCAAACTTGTGACGGTTCATTATGGCTCAGGTGCTCATTGGACTAAGCTAAAGAGCAGGCAGATGACAGGTTTAAACCCCAGTTTGTGCCGAGTCAGCTGATCTCCGCCAAGGGGTAAGGGGGCTACAATTGGTTTACGTGCCATTGGGTTCAGGATGAGTGAAAATCGGTTAATGTTCCTGCTTCTAATCACTGTCCAGTGATCCCCACTGGAAGATGTGTACACGAGAACATCTGGTGCAGACCAGGTTATTCTCTGCTGTGAGGTCCTTTGTTTGAATAGCCGGCCAAGGCTCCCAATCAACACTGTAGAACGGGCATGTGGGTGGGTGACGGACGCCATGGAAACGTACCCAAGTATCACTGCCTTCAGTAGAGATGGGAAGAAACTGAGCAAGGAAAGAAGTAGGAATGTGTATGCACCTTATGCCTTGTTGTGGCAATGCCATTGAGCTGGCCCAGGCTGTCAGTTGGCAGTGGAGTTTGGTTGTGCCAGATTGTGTTTTATAAATAAATAGTAAAGAAAGAATAAACTTGTATTTCTACAGCACCTTTCATGACCTCAGGGCATCTCAAAGCACTTTACAGCCAATGAAGTACTTTTGCAGAGTAGTCACTGTTGTAATGTTGGAAACATGGCATCATTTTGCACACAGCAAGATCCCACAAACAGCAATGAGATAAATGATCAGATAATCTGTTAGTGATGTTGGTTGAGGAATAAATATTGGCCCCAGGACACCGGAGAGAGCTCCCCTACTCTTCGAATAATGCCGTGCGATCTTTTACATCCACCTAAGAGGGCTGAAGGGGCCTTGGTTTAACATCTTAACCGAAGGTCGGCACCTCTGACAGTGCAGCACTCCCTCAGTACAGCACCGACGTGTTGGCCTAGATTATGTGCCCAAGTCATTGGAGTGGGACTTGTACCCATGACTTTCTGACTATAAGACACGTTTCTTCTGGCTCCCTCACTAATTGACTCCATCAAAAACTCCTCTAATCGTAAAAATCTCTGCATAGAAGGAGGCCATTGAGCCCAGCCAGAGCTGGTGCTAACGCTACACCAGAGCCCTCTACTCCAATCCCATTTGACTGCTCTTTCCCCAAACCCTTTACTAGTTTCCCTTCAAGTGTTTCTATAATTCCCTTAAACACTGACTGACTCAGCTCTCAACAGCCCCTCGTGGAATGGATCCCATATTCTAATAACCTTCTGTGAAACATTCCTCCTCCCCTTCCCCTTTATGCCTCCAGTACTAACTGAGTTTCTGCCCCTGTTGCTGATTCACCGACCAGTCAGTCAAAAGAGGCAAACCCCTGCCCCCTGCCCCCCACCCCCCCCCCCCCCCCATTCCTCTCACTCACTTTCTCTCTCCACCACCACACCCACTCCCCCACCCCCCCCCAAAAAACCTTGGTTCACATTATCTCCCCGCCTTCTAATCCCACTCTACCTGAAAAGTGTACTTGGGGTTTGATTCCCTGTGTGCAACATGGTGGGAGATCGTCTGTCATGTATTAAAAAATGAGTGGTCACAACACTCGAATGGTATTGTAGCTGTGAATGTGACATTGTGACCTGGTAAGTGGGACTCTCCCAATGACACGTGAACTGCAGTTAAATCTGTTTATTTGAGCGTTTGCTGCAGCTGCTAAAATTCACCCCCAGGTGGTGCTCGCCCGTGTATTTGCTAGAAGTCGATGGAGACCTCGGGATCTTGCTGAATAAAGTGAAATGTTTGTTTTGTCCTGAGCTCTGCTGGCCATCTTCCCGCAAAATAATTTCTGAACTCTACTCTCGCCTAATTGTTCTGATCGACAAAAGCTGAATCATGGCTCTGCTGCATTTTCCAACTGGCCCTCCCTAACCTCAGGCTGACGATCCCCGGACTGCTTCCCCCTGTTAACCTCTGCTGCACTTTGAACTGACTGATGTCCTGAGACCGGCCCCCCCCGTGCCCACCGTTGGATCTCCTGATTGTGCGACTGACTCTCTACTGGCCCGCCCTGTCCCTGATTGGCCTGCGCTGTCCCGATGACCCATCTCAGCATTTCGCAGATGCCCCCACCCACCAAGAAACATTTATACAGATGGCAACCCCACCCCCCAAACCTGCCATTCCACAGTCTAATCTCTCGCCCCATCTACAGTCTAACTATTGTAGATAAATACCCCGCTTACCAGTGTTTGTTGCTGTCTTCCCCCAATCTTTCCTCTCTTTGAAGACCAATCTATGAGCAGCTGTGTGCTTTGCCTTTAAATGTTGTAGCAGCAAACTGTACCATTTCTTCTTTAGATTTGAGAAAAGGCTTTGACTTTATAAATCCGACCTGACTTGATGTGTTCCTGAAAAGGGTCATTTGGGGTAAGTGGTGTCCAAATGGGCCCTCAGTCAGTGAAGGTGCAATCTTCTTATTAGAGCTGATCTAAAATAGATTTAATGAAGATCATCTCTCTCCTCTGCTGTGAAGGTATCTCAAGCAGATAATGGGGCTATCGTTCATCAGGGAGACGCACGTGAAAAAGTTTAACAAGCTGAAGAGTTTCAACCTGCCAGCTGAGCTGGCAAGCTTGAGGTAAGACAGTGCTGGGTCACCACTTACTGTTGGATAATGTACAGGTACAGTGTGCCCAGGTAATTGGCAGGGGCTTTGGTATGTGTGTTGGGGAGGGAAGGAAGAGAAAGATATTAGATTACACTGTTTCTGAAGTACCTTTTTCTCCATTACTGTGCCTCACCCACCGCCTTCTCCTGGGATCAGCTTCCTTTCCCAACTCGCTGTTTTCTCTTTTTCAGGTCACTGCTGGAAGCCACTCCATCTCCTGTGGTTTTCTGCCACAATGACGTTCAGGAAGGTACGGAGCTGTAGAATAAATACACCTTCCGGGCTTTGCTTTAACTGACACGGGTTCTTAACAGAGCTGGCAGAGGTGAGCAACAGATTTCTGTGGCCACTGCCTGCAGTGGGTTCAGGCAGTACCCACACAAGATACCTCTACCAAAGAGTCTCTATTCTCTGCCAGTGTTTGCGCAGGACAATTCGCTTCCCCTTGTATCATGTCTAAATGTACCGATGTCCTATGGGGGAGGGGAGGAGATTTGATGCCAAACGAGAGCTGGGTCGGGTGTGGGGGAGGAGAAAGACTGAATGCATGCCCCATCGGAGCGGACTTAAGGAGGCTTTTAAAAAGAGCGAGAGATGGAACGAGGCAGTGTGGTTTCGGGAGGGTGGTTGAAGACCACACCACCGATGGAGCAAGATCAGAGTTCAAAGAGCAAAGGGCGTGAGCTGGGACGTAGTCCTGTGCGAGACACTAAACAGGTGACTAAACTTCAAAAGTGCTTCATCCTGAGTACCATATAAATACAAGTTAAATTGTTTTTTATTTTGTACTAAAGTAACTGTACTGTGGACTTGGACAGAATCCTGTTTCATGTCACCTGTAGTGTTTGAGGTGGGAGAGGCCTTGCTCTGGGCTGCGGCCCATCTCCAAACACTGCAGCAATGGATGGAGCGAGTGTGAGCCTCCCTCCTCCTCCTGTAACCTGCAGGATTAAACCCCAAGCCCTGCACTGTTCCATTGTCCTGGTTTCTCCCCATCTCCTTTTATATTCTTCGTTAAATGACTTGTGTGGTACCTTTGTGAATGCTGTAATCGATTTTAGCTTTGGTCACTACCTGTGAAGGGTTCGGATGCAAGGGGACATGAGTTTAAGAAGTTGGGATCTGTTTTACTCGAAGGTTGAGATGTGCAGTAAGTTGCCACTGAATCATTGTACCTGCTTCTAGCTCTCCATCTCCTGCCACTGGTCCATATTCTTCAACGTAGACCATTGAACAGTATTTAAATACTGTGCTCGTTGGCAGTGTGCAGAGTGCATGGAGGAGGTGCTCTTGGGCCATACGGCCGACCCGGAATTTTAAAATCCGTTGCGTGGCCTCTCCTAAACCCCCAACACACTTTCTCCACACACGTATAGTGTTCAAGTTTAAATTAATTTTCCCACTATTTTTTAAAAAAAAAACACACAGCACAAGTGTGTGAGTGGGGAACTAAAGCAGCATCATGTCCTGAAAAGTATTTCCTGTTCACAATCGAAAGAAAGGAAGAGGGAGAAATTTACCTAAAACCATTTTTAGCCTTGAGACCCCCCCGTGCTGAGGAGCTTTACTTGTTGACCTGATTCGAGTCCCTTGGGTCTTTGTTAGTTTCCTTTCAGCTGATCAGCACTTCCTTGTCCCCATGTGACCCAAAATCTACCATTCCTGTAATCTGCCCTTGCAACGGCCATATTCGGGGGGATTTGTGTCCCAGATTTACTACAGACTTGTGCAATACAAACTCTCCACACTATAAAGTCTCAACTATAAACCTTGCATCTAATGTGTCCCTCTACTCACTGATCTACATTGGCTCCCGGTCTGGCAACACCTTGATTTTTAAAATTCTCATCCTCGTTTCCAAATCTCGCCATTGTCTCACCCCTCCCTATCTCTGTAACCTCCTATAACCCTCCAAGATCGCTGCGCTCCTCCAATTCCGGCCTCTTGTCCATCCCTAATTTCCATCGCTCCACCATTGGCGGCCGTGCCTTCAGCTGCCTAGGCCCTAAGCTCGGGAATTCCCTCCCTAAACCTCTGACACTCCGCCTCTCTCTCCTTTTGCGACGTTTCTTTAAAAAAAAACCTGCCTCTTTGGCCAGGCCTTTGGTCACCTGTCCTAACAGCTCCCTATGTGGCTTGGTGTCACACTTTTTTTTGATTACGCTCCTGTGAAGCGCCTTGTGACGTTTTACTACGTTAAAGGTGCTATATAAATGCAAGTTGTTGCTGTCTGCACCCTTTTTTTCCACTCCACCCCCCCCGGGGTCCCAGAGGTCCTGTCACATCCACATTTTCTTGTGACACCAATAAAAATGAACTAGGAGAGGTTTGTGCCATTGATTTGAAGCCAGGCCCCCAGGAGAATGGCCAGTGTTTGATCCACTGCACCATCTGGGCACCAATGATATGATTTCAAAATTCCCATCTTTGATTTCTGATCTCCCTCCGTGGCACCGCCCTTGGTGAACTCATCCTGCCTCATGACCCTGCAGCACCTCCAACTCTCAACACCAGACGGACTCACCACTCGCTCCCTCTGCTCCACTACAAGGGCCGTGCTTATAGCTACTGTGCTCTGCCCTCTGCAGCTACTTGCCCAGATCCCTCCCTCCTTCCAGACACCCCTCCAAATCTCCTTGTTGACCGTGCCTTCGGTCCCCTCCCCGACTGCCTGCCGCCCGTCCCTCCTGTTTAACGCGTGCTATCCCGTGCTAGGTTTATGCTGCTACTTTGAGACCTTCTAACCCCACGAGTCGGCCCCTGGAAATTGTTGTGATGGTAAATCTGGTTGTCGGGATGGTTGAGCTGGGAGGGATGAATTCTCCTTCCCCCATCTGCATCTAATTTATGATCTAGCAACATCGGCGTTGCCAGCCTTAATGCTTGTGTTGAAATAACAAATTTATCAAAACGCGTCTAAGCCTGTCGCACA
Organism: Heptranchias perlo; assembly: GCF_035084215.1. NCBI lineage: Eukaryota > Metazoa > Chordata > Chondrichthyes > Hexanchiformes > Hexanchidae > Heptranchias > Heptranchias perlo. Next base: position 48,197,371 of record NC_090348.1, on the reverse strand, counting down.
GTGAAGTTCAGTCCCTATTATACAGGTAATGTGTGCAGCACGATCCCAGAAACAAGGATTAGACGATGTGACGTGCTTGCTCTGGGAGTTGGTGTAAGGGAGGAATATTGGCTCGGACACTGGGAGAACTCCCTGCTCTTTCTGCATTGGTAGAGCAGACAGATGGAGTGTCGGCCGAGATTATGGGGCTCTTGCCACAGGTCCAGAGAGCTTGTATACAGATCAGGAGAGCCACCAGCTGAGGCTAGTGTCACATTACCTTTCCGGACTCTGTTCAGCCACCAGAACAGGCAGACGGGATCTCAGTTTAACTAAAGCACTGATCCTTCTTGGCTCATTGAAATTTTGTCCCATACGTCTCGCCCCAAAAATACCAGCCAGTGTCTCCACCGAGAGTGTTTGAGTCCTGTCGGGTCCTGTGCTCCTGGTCGGGGTAGGCCACTGTCTGGTTAGGATCGTGGTCCTCCGTGGAGGCCTTGAGGTTCCCCCCGACCCTGACTGGGTCAGGACCTTTGCACTGTACTATTGTGCTGTAAGTCAATCGCTGTGTTTCCTTCTCCGTCCCTCCTCCCTCCCCTCGAGTTATTGATGAGTGACTCTTTCTCTTCCAGGAAACATCCTCTATTTGGCGGGCAAAGATCCCTCGTCCACAGACAAACTGATGCTGATCGATTTTGAGTACAGCAGCTATAACTACAGGTAACGGCCGTTCCCAGGGTTTGAGTTGGAGGTCTGATACATGTGGAAACCAGTCAATAAGCAGAAGTGTCCAAACCGAGCTGCAAGAGCAGTTTCTGTTTGCCTGATGCGGAGTGCGCACACACTCCCTGTAGGGACATGTCCCTCTTGCACAGGTCCAGAGAGCTTGTATACAGATCAGGAGAGCCAAGGTTTGGGGATCCCAACGTGTGCGCTCGGGCATTGCTGGGTTATGACCAGGTAAAACCACTCGCAGCCCACCAGCACAGATCACCTTTCAACTGGGACCGCCCAACACGTTAAGGCTTCAATCTACGATGTTACCTAGAGCCAAGTGGGATGAATCTCAGCCTGCAAATGACTGGTCTCCCTCTCCTGGACAGGCTATTCACCACAGGCAGGACTGGTCCTGACCTCAAACACAATATCCTGCAGGAGTAACAGCTCGTAACTGGGAGCTTAACGTTTAGTTTTCCTTTTACTTAACAATGGCGGGGGTGCAGTTAAATGGTGGCGGGGCGCAGTTGGATGGATTTATGGATTGCTTTTGGGGTTTGGGGGAGGGAGTGAGCAGGTATTTAAAGCGCTGCTGATGCTCTGACTTTGCGTGATCGCAGGGGATTTGATATCGGGAACCATTTCTGTGAGTGGATGTATGACTACACGTACGACCAGTGGCCGTTCTTCAAAGGCAGTCTGGAGAAATACCCCAACCGTCAGCAGCAGGTAGGCCCCCCCCGCAGGGAAGTTACAGTCTCTGAGCATTGCCCCCGGACCGTCCCCCTCATTGGGTGTGTGTGTTGTGACTCGATCCCAGGCTGAGGAGTTTACTACCAGTTACATCCTGTGTTTGAGGGAGATTATTCCTGCCCCGGTGAAGGGGCCTCCTCCTCTCCAGCTGTTTATTCAGACGGATGGTGAATATCCCGGGCTTGTTTGAAGTGAGACCTCTTCCCCCTCAGGCTTCTTGGACCAGTTGTATCATCCGATTGTCTCCCCTCTAATCTTGTTGTGTGACATCCTGTGCCACCCTCTGATGGATCTTTTAATCAGCTTAGTTTCCTTTTAAGCGAGCTCTTGTTTAGATCCTCGGTGCTCCTGTATTGCAGGCCTGTCTCTGACTGCTGAATTTCTACTTCATTTTCAGCTAACTATTGCAGAATCCCTAGCAAAATGATGTCCCTGTTCTAGGGCTCCAACTCCTTTTTGAGTGAGCTGGTCATTCTGTGATAACCTGCTGTTTAGATTCTACCCGTAGAGTAGTGTCACTGACCTGGAATTCTTGGGCTGGCTGTCAAATTATTCTTGGACTCTCGGGGAATCAAGGGATACGGGGATCGGGCGGGAAAGTGGAGTTGAGGTTGAAGATCAGCCCTGATCTGATTGAATGGTGGAGCAGGCTCGAGGGGCTGAATGGCCTACTCCTGCTCCTATTTCTCATGTTCTTGAGGCAGATTCACTCTTGCACCAATTGTTTAAATTCTATAAGCACACTATGCTTATTCTTTGTGGAAATACATTGATGCAGTAAGGGAAGAGGCAGTCACTAATTCTTACTGTTTAGTCTGTCCACTGTCCGACCTACTACAAGAGAAAGAGACTCACATTTCTATCGCGCCTTTTATGACCTCAGGACGTCCCAAAGCCAATGTAAACATTCACAAACCTCAATGTGATAATGACCAGATAATCTGTGTTTCACTGATGTTTGTTGAGGGATAAATATTGGCCAGGACACTGGGGAGCTCCCCTGCTCTTCTTCAAAATAGTGCCATGGGATCTTTTACATTCACCTGATTTGAAAGGCAGCACCTCCGACAATGCAACACTCCCTCAGTGCTGCACTGGGAGTGTCAGCCTAGATTATGGGTTCAAGTCTCTGGCATGGGACATGAACCCACGACCTTCTGACTCGGAGGCTTGAGTGAAACCACTGAGCCATGGCTCACACACAGGAATCATTATCTTAACAGCAGTGTGCAATTGCTTTAAATGTCGGGAGACAACACCTCATCAAATTAATCGAAATTTAAACACTGGTTGAGAACTACATTTAAGATTTAAATCATTTGATTTGTCAGTTCCCCTCCAAGTCACTCACCATCCCGACTTGGAAATATATCGTCGTTCCTTCATTGTCACTGGGTCAAAATCCTGGAACTCCCTTCCTGACAGCACTCTGGGAGAACCTTCACCACACGGACTGTAGCGGTTCAAGAAGGCGGCTCACCACCACCTTCTCAAGGGCAATTAGGGATGGGCAATAAATGCCGGCCTCGCCAGTGATGCCCACATCCCGTGAACAAATAAAAAAAAAAGTTCGGTGGACTGTCCCCTCTAAATTTTCTTATGAACAACAAATGCAGTTTGAAAGCTTCTTGCTTCACAAAAAAATGCCTTTTGACTATCCTACTTCTCCACAGCTTCACTTTATCCGACATTACCTGTCTGAGTACTCGGGCAATAAGGGAGACTCGGTGCATGAGGACCAAACGAAGATTGAAGAGGAGATGATCATTGAGATCAACAGGTGGGAGCACTGAAGTGTGTGGGGGTTTTCACCGGGAGTTGTAATGGCGAGAGGCGCTGGCAGTAAATCGAGTATAAACGTAGAATAATCTGATGGAAAAGCAAAAATGGCTAGAAATCAGAGTGGGAACTGTGTCGCACCGTGGGTCAGCCAGTGACCTCTGGGACCTGGATTCAAATCTAACCCAGACCCAGGGTTAAAGATGTCTCTGCTCTGCTGCCTGTAAGGGTCCTCTCTGAGCCTGGGCAATGTCAGTCCAATTCCCGCTGGGCATTGATCCATGGCACAAAACCACCAATAACTGGCTCCAAATTGTCACTCTTAGCCCAGAGAATGGCTGGTGTGGGCTGCTGGAAAGGTGCCACACTGGGGGTAGTAGGGGCTGCTTGTGTGAGTTTGGGCTATGGCACATTGGGGTAAAGTAGGCAGAGTTTTGCTCTGTATCTAACCCCTGCTGTGCCTGCCCTCGGAAGGTGCTGTTTGAATGATAGAAGCTTGCAGCACATGAGGCCAGTTAGCCCACCGTGCCCGCGCCAGCACTTTACTAGAGCAATCAAACTAATCCCACTGCCCCGCAGCATGGTGTCGAACCATGGAGGTTGGTGGCAGGGTGCCTCGGTGGGAAGTCTTTCTATTTCCCACCACTGACAACCTGATGAGGACAAACTTCACACACTAGAACTAGGGGTGTTCAGTGGGCCCGGTAACAGCTGAACAAAACGGATGTGTTAACTCTCCCACCCGAACAGGACACACGGAACAGTTTGTTGTCTGATAACTGGTGCACTCCCACCTCTGGCCTTTTCTCTCTCACTTTCCATATCCACACTGTAGCAAAACACATGTAATTGTGGGAGTAAAACTGCGCTGACAAGCTACAAATGTTATTTTTGGTTAGGGTGCTAACTCATTATTTTGTTTAAGGTTTGCCCTGGCCTCTCACTACCTGTGGGCACTCTGGGCGATTCTACAGGCCAAGATTTCTACCATCGAGTTCGGATACTTGGTGAGTTTCCGTGTGTGTGTCTTTTTTTTCCGGCCCCCCTCTCTGCGTGTGTGGGCTTTTTTTCCTCTTTTTCTCTCCTCTCCTCTTTCTTTCTCTCCTCTTTTTCTTTCTCTCCTCTTCTCTTCCTCTCTTTCTCTCCTTTTTCTTTTTCTCTCTCTCCTCCTCTCTTTTTCTCTCTCCCTCCTCTCCTCTCTTTTCTCTCTCTCTCTTTTCTCTCTCTCTCTTTTCTCTCTCTCTCTTTTCTCTCTCTCTCTTTTCTCTCTCTCTCTTTTCTCTCTCTCTCTTTTCTCTCTCTCTCTTTTCTCTCTCTCTCTTTTCTCTCTCTCTCTTTTCTCTCTCTCTCTTTTCTCTCTCTCTCTCTTTTCTCTCTCTCTCTTTTCTCTCTCTCTCTTTTCTCTCTCTCTCTTTTCTCTCTCTCTCTTTTCTCTCTCTCTCTCTCTCACTCTATAACCAATGCAGAGAGCACCATCTACTGGTGAAAAGGTGTGACTGCCCCAGCACTTGTCCCACACATTAGGGTAGATGTTTATTGGGGCCGATGGGCAGACACCAGATGGTCATACCCCTAAAACGGTGGGTGGGGGGCAGCTTTTTGCCCCGTTCCCGCTTGCGATCCAGATCACCGCCTGAATTGGGTGGTAAGTCTGTGTAATGTATAAATCGGGGTCCTGTGATGTACATCCCTTTTTAGGACGGTACTGAGTGGAGCAGGTGCAGTGCAGGCCCTGTACGGTATCAGCTGGCAGTGAGGCCCAAGAGGAACCCGCAGGTTACACTAACTTATTTTAGTGGGGCCGGGAGGAGCACTGGATCTGTCCCACCCGGAGCACTGGATCTGTCCCACCCAGATCACTGATCTCCCTCCACCTTCCATCCCAGATGCAGCAGGGCTGAACCAGGGAGCTCCTGTTCCTGCTGACTGGCCCTCCAAGTGGACCAGGCCTCCCTGCGGGACTATCGGGCGCCCAGAACCCGCTCACAGTCCAAATCTACCCCATTAGGTTCTATCCCCTCTTCTACTTCCTGCAGTCGGGCAGTAATGGAACTTTAATTTTATTTTGATAGTGTTATTTTCCCAGCTTCCTCCTCTCGAAGTTGCTAATCTGTTTTAGTAAATTCCTCTACTCCCAGAGCCCCCTATTCCCGAGTGCTTCATCCATCCTTACTGCGTACGTAGAACTGAAATACTTTCCAGTGGGGTCCCTGGAGCCCGGGCTCATTTCTTTGTGTTCATCATCCCAGGGAGTCTGAGGCCAATTCTGCCGTTGCTGCACCAGCTGAGATCGGCTACTTCTGGCCAGGCTAGGGGTGAAAGCTCGATCCTCGAGTGCTACAATGGTTAGTATCCTCCGCCTCCATTAGGGGCAGCTAATCCCACCCTCCCAGTCTGTACGGTTCAGGGCCACAGAGGGTGGTGCTTTTATAGAGAACTTGCTGTACAGAGGTGTTGAAGTGAAGTCTCTGTGTTTCAGGATTACGCCCTGTACCGACTGGAGGCCTACTTTGAACAGAAGAGAGTATTCGCTTAACTCACTGCAGGGGGAAAACGTTTGCAAACCTCATTCTTGGACATGAATTTAAAATGTTTCTTATTCTTTCCTTGCTTTTTTTTAAAAATACATTTTGCGTTCCCTCTGAATTGGTCTGTGACCATTTCACACTTCATTGGTGAGCTATTATGAGGTTTAAGTCCCTCAGACAGACGCAAACAAAAATCAAAGTCAATTTACGTGCGACAAGTGTTGATCAACTTTTTTTTAGTCGAGAAGGGGAATGTCACCTTTCTATAACTGGACCACAGCTGCTCCCACATGTGGGGGTCGTGCACATGTAGCTTATATTATCGTACTGCATACCTTAGTCCTTCCTGTGCCCAGTCAGTCTCCCAATGGCATGAGACGTACAGTTTAACAGTACTGCTTTTAGAAGATGCAGTCTAAAATGTAATGTATCCATTTATATTGATTCTGAGCCGATTTTAGTAGTGAAATATTGCAGTACATGACCCTGAGGGCTGGGCATTAGTGGGCCCATTCACACTGTCAGTATTAATGGCTCCTATCACTCTGATCCTCCTAGAGAACTAAAGTTATTTTACAAGTTTCTATTGTTGGTTACAAAGACACACAAACACCCAAGTGAGATGGTAACTAGGGGGTTGCTTTTTAAAAGCACCCAGCCCCACGTGATGGGACAATATAAGGGTGCCACTGAGCCATACAGACCAGGGAGGTCTCTGGTTTAAGCCCTGGTCTGTGCAGAGGCAGCTAATCTCAGCTATGGGGGAAGGTTGGTACAATTGCACTGAGTTAGAGGGGAAATCAGCCAGGGTTCCTGCTCCTGATCACTGCCCCCCTGCTTTGTGGAATGTCAAATGAGGACAGGATCGAGGCTCTGTGTGAAGACTCTCACAGCTGAATACCCTGCCGACAATCGCTGTCCAGACCAGCACGCGAAGGAGGACTTGGCTGAGGCACCGCGGGGCGGCTGGTACCCTGTGGAGGTGAGGCAAGGAGGCCTGTGTTTTAACTAAATAAATAAAGCTGCTGTTGACTGTACCTCAGAGCGTATCTCAGCATCATTAATACCGCAAGATCGAGCAGCCGAATGGAGTAGTTGCCGGTCAGTCGCCTCCCTCTGGGCTTGTTGTCTCTTGCTGTGTGCTGCAGCTAACAGCCCCCACTCATTCCATGCCACCACCACCCCCTGCCCCGGTCCCCACTGGCTCAGAGTCCTAGGCCCAGTAATCCGCGTCAAGTGTAGAAAGCTGCTACAGATGGGAGTCACGATTTGAAATTTAAAACACTACGGCCAGGAGCTGGACCCCGGCCGCCTGCCCAATCACTGCTCAGTGTAATAAACAGGAAATTGAAGTGTGACAGGAATTGTGTGACAGGAAGCAAGAGTGACATTTCCAGGCACTGTGTGTTTTGGCAGCACCTTGAATCTATTCTCACTGTGGGGAACACTGGTAGAATGTTGTTATTCTTCACATCTTTTGCTGTCCTCATCTCTACCATTTAATCTGTTGGAGGAAATTCCTCTCCTCCCAGAGCCCCTTTTCCCTGCAGTCCTGCACCGTTTGATGATCTTTCTTCCCATTTTATTGTCCCGTTGCCTCATTCCGGGGACTTTCGTTATTTTTGGGAGGATATATTTATCTTCCATACTCTCCATTCGTGCAGCTTTCAATCAGTTCCAATTTCCATCGACAGATTCCTCTCAGTGATATTTCCCCATTAATTCCATCTCATCCCTTTAAAGTTTGTCTTTTGCAAACCAAAAGGTTCATATACTGAAAGTTAATTTTATAAAGTCTGTGTGGCCTTCTCCTATCTCAGCTTTTTGGAGGACGAGCCGCCAGAGGGTGTGAGGCAGGTCAGTCTGCCCACCTCTCCTACCCACAACTGCGGTCAGACGTCTCATCCCTCCCTTCGGCAGGCAGCCAGCGCTTGCAGGAGCTCCTAATTCCGAGAGAGTCCACAGCCTCAGGCCTGACCAAAGACGCTGCAAGAAGGTTCTTTCATTCTCTGTGTCCTGTCACATTTAGAAACACTGAGGAACAAACACAATAACTTAAAATGGAGACTCCAGGGACTTACCTCAGCTTCTATCCAAGTCTGTGTGTCAGGGACAAACTGGTAACAGGAGGAGAAATAATTAAAATAAAACCAGCCATTGGGACAAGGTCCTCTCTCAGGGTCATCACGTTGGTCACGATCCTGATCCTGATCAGTCTCCGCCTCCTGTTGCTGATTCTCCGATGTTCCATTCAGAGAAACATCAGCTGCAGTTAAAGAGAATTAGATTAAAACAAACTGAATATTCACAACAGCAATCCCCAAACCTTCACTTTATTTCTGATTCAAGGAGTCAGTCTTTGTATTTGAGATAAATCTGAAGCCAGTGCCAATGTTACTTTCAATGTTCCATTTTAAACGTCCGTGCCGGCCTGATCAATGTCATCGCTCTCCAACCCCAGCCTGTTATTTATGGGGATGTTGGGCTCCGAAACAGCTGGAGATCAGCTCATATAGTCCATGGACTCACCTGAACCTGACTGGATGCTGCTTTTAACTCCAACTACTGCAAGGCTGTTACTTAGTTTAGTCCCAGCACCTGGGGCAAGGGGATAGTTTCTGCTATTGGGAGTGAGGGGGAGAGTGGGATTAGACTGGGTGGGATATTAAAGGGTATGGGGAGTGAGGGGGAGAGTGGGATTAGACTGGGTGGGATATTAAAGGGTATGGGGAGTGAGGGGGAGAGTGGGATTAGACTGGGTGGGATATTAAAGGGTATGGGGAGTGAGGGAGAGAGTGGGATTAGACTGGGTGGGATATTAAAGGGTATGAGGAGTGAGGGGAGAGTGGGATTAGACTGGATGGGATATTAAAGGGTACGGGGAGTGAGGGGAGAGTGGGATTAGACTGGGTGGGATATTAAAGGGTATGGGGAGTGAGGGATTAGACTGGGTGGGATATTAAAGGGTATGGGGAGTGAGGGGAGAGTGGGATTAGACTGGGTGGGATATTAAAGGGTATGGGGAGTGAGGTGGAGAGTGGGATTAGACTGGGTGGGATATTAAAGGGTATGAGGAGTGAGTGGGATTAGACTCGGTGGGAGATTAAAGGGTATGGGGAGTGAGGGAGAGAGTGGGATTAGACTGGGTAGAATATCAAAGGTGATCGAAGTCCGACAGTTGCTCATTTTACGACATTCCTTCAGGTTCCGGCCCTTTCTCTTCTCTCTAATTTACTCAGCGGCTGTTCCACTAACTTGTCACCTCACATCATTAACCTGTCCTCACACACCATCTTTGATTGACCCTACCTGCCACATCACTGACGAGCAATGCACTCAGAAGCAAAACCGTCCCCAGCATCATGTCTGCAGTGAAGTTCCTTTCCTCCAACCTGAAACACAAGAAAAAGATTGAACATTAGTGTCGAGGTTTCAAAGTAAAGGTGGGGATTTCCTGCTCCCATTCCTTCCTACCTCTCCCCCAGTTGTCCAATGTGAACTCCCCTGCTCTTCGAATAATGCCGTGGGATCTTTTACATCCACCTAAGAGGGCTGAAGGGGCCTTGGTTTAACGTCTGATCTGAAGGTCGGCATCGCTGACAGTACAGCACTCCCTCAGTACTGTAATGTGATGAGGTTTTAAGAGCTGCTGCACATATATATAGCAGATTGTGCCACTGGAACCATTGACATCAGTTCCAATTGGCTGGACCATTAATGATGTCAAAATCACTGCTAGCCAATCAGTAACTGCCGGCTCAGAAGAGGAGGGACTGGAAACCATGAGAATGTTCCGTGTGTTACACATGAGATTTTACAAGGTGTCACTTTACCTGCTGAGTGAGAAATGGAAAGTACAGTCATAGTTCCTGACCTCATTAATCAGCCTGTGAGTGAATGTATAGATAATATTAGGATTTAATGAATATTATCGAGGAGAACATTTCGGATTTGGTGAACAATATATTGAGGTGAAGTCCCCAAAAATAAAAAGATAATAATTACAAAGACATGAGAATTTTTACGCTGACCAATCCAATCCCTTTTGTAATCGATCTGAACCCCATCTATTCCCCCATTTCTCCCCATGGTGGAAGGTCTCCTCTGTGCACTGGCTGCAGTGAGATTGGAACCCGTTTGTAGAGAACAGGGTCGATTCGGAGTCATTGGCACCTTTCAAAAAGGAGCTGGATCGAAGGGCGATGGAGAGATGAGGAGATAACGGAACAGGTCAATGTTTTCCAGGGACAGAACAGAGCGTTCCCTAAACCAATAGGTCATGTTGGTGAAATGAATCAGTCACTGTAGAAGGGCTGTAGAAACCTTCACGGATACTAAGCCGGGCAGTGCAGGCAGACATGGCTGGGACTGAGCCTCAGCACTCCTACCAGAGGCCAGCAGAATGAGCAGGGAGCTCAACTACAGCTTCCCCATAGATGGTAGGACTTTCAATCTATGGTGTCCCACCACCAGTTATCTGCCGCTCGTGTCTGTTGGGTGCCAGCTTCTCCTGAAGGCAGAATGACTGTATTTTTGGATTATTGTGCATTTTCCTTTGGCCCTGAAGACAGTGTGAAATGTTACTGGAATATTGGGATAATTTTCCCATCAGGATATCTGGAGCAGCCCCTCGACCCTGGCCGATTCTGCAGGGTCCCTTCATTTAAATATTTTGAACAAATTCCTTGCGCATTGTCCTCAGTCCAATCCCTGTGAGTGTCACTTGTTGTTTAAAAATACTGGGAACAATCCCAAGTTTGTTACTTGACTGACAGGTGGGACAATGGTGCAGGGAGTGAGAGTGTCTGTAAATAATATCATTAATAAATCCCATTAGTTAATGTGGGGAAATAAACAAGCTGGATTAATATGTGCAGCAGGTGAGTTACACGGAAACATCTGATGCAAATCAGCTGATGTCAGTCCAACAGATAAAGATCAGTCTTGGCCTTTCTACTTGTCAGTGGGAATAAGATCTTTGCAAAAACACACTCAGCCACTGTATCGGGCCTCAAACCAGCTGAGAACCTGTCTGCTCGACTCTCCACGAGCTTCACTTAACCCTTTCCACATGCTCCCACGAGGTAACCATCACACTTTGTACTGAAATAACTGCTGGTGATATCAGTGGGACAGACACTCGGTCTGTTCCTATCACACTCCACCATTCACTGCTGTAATGGAGGTCTTGACCCAGTTACAATAAACGGGTTATCTCCTGTGTTAAAATTGTGGAGAGGGGAAGGTGTTAACCGTTTCTTGCACTAATATCACCAACAATAACTTCAGGCTTTTATCATTACCCCGTGAACCAACTGTTGTGCACTCGTGGGATTGGCTGAAAGCAGCAACTGAAGAAGCATCAGAAAGAGTAGACAAGGGCGATGCAGTGGATGTGGTTTACATGGACTTCTAAAAGGCCTTCGATAATGTGCTGCACAAGACTCATGACAAAGGTCAGGGCGTGTGGAGTCAGGGGCCAGGTAGCAGAATGGATTGAAAGAGGGCTACAAAACAGAGAACACAGGTTAGGAGTTCAGGGAAGTTTGTCGGATTGGCCGACAGTGGGAAGTGGCAGAAATTATTTGACTCAAATTTGGTGCTGAAATTTCCAGATGATACCAATTTGGGGAGTATAGTTAATAATGTGGAGACTGGATCAAAACACAGGAAGACATAACCAGGCTGGCAGAGTGGGCGGGTGAAGCTGTGTAAGAATTCCACACTGTAATGGTCCTGAACAGGTGACAGCAGAGGAGGGTGACATCACTGACTAACTGACCGAGACGGGACAGAAAGTTCTTTCACTCCTCAGTTCTCACTTGTTCAGAAACAGAAGGTGTGGAATTGTTGCAACTTTCAGTCATTGGCTTGAAGCAAACCAGGTCTGTCCAATAGATTGTGTGAGGGGAGTGACGGGAACTGAAATTCCAGATACGATTCCTGATCGTGGAAGGGAACACATTTTTTTATCTGTTCTCAGGATGTGGGTGATGCTGACAAGGCCGCATTTATTGCCCTGAAAAGGTGCAATCATCAGTGAACAGCCCCAGTCCTGACCGTATGGTGGAGAGAAGGTCACTAATGAAGGAGATGAAGATGGTTGGGCCGATGATGCTTCCTTGAGGAACTCCTGCAGTGATGTCCTGGGGCTGCGAGGATTGGTCCCTGACAACCATGACCATCATCCTTTGGGTCAGGTGTGACTCCAGTCACTGGAGGGGTTTCACTTTGAGCCCCATTGACCTCAGTATTGCTCGGGCTCCTTGGTGCCACACTCGGTCGAGTGCTGCCTCTATGTTGAGAGCAGCTCCTCTCACCTCTCTCCTGGCACTCGGCTCTTGTGTCCGTGCCTGGATCAAGGCTCTGACGAGGTCTGGGGCCTCTCAGTGTGAAAGTAGGTGGAGGTGCAGGACCTGCTGAACGATGTATCAGTTACCTGGTTAATGTATCTGTGGGCAGCAAACTGGCCGAGAATGCAGATGATCCCTATGCTGGTCTGGAGGCAGAAACGTTGAGAGGAGGTGACCTTGACTGCAGCTGGCAGTGCCATCCCTGTGGTGTCAGTGGGTTAAGAATTCATCGGATTAAGCAACAGTTATTTGTACAGTCGAGTGTGATGGCGACACAGTGAGAGCACGTGGAAAGGGTTAAAGGAAACTGCGGGGAATTTGAGTGGACAGATTCTGATACTCACATCCAACAACCCCACTCCCCAATACTCACACCCAACAATCCCTCTCCCCAATACTCACACCCAACAATCCCACTCCCCAATACTCACACCCAACAATCCCACTCCACAAAACTCACACCCAACAATCCCTCTCCTCAATACTCACACCCAACAATCCCACTCCCCAATACTCACACCCAACAATCCCTCTCCCCAATACTCACACCCAACAATCCCACTCCTCAATACTCACACCCAACAATCCCACTCCCCAATACTCACACCCAACAATCCCTCTCCCCAATACTCACACCCAACAATCCCACTCCTCAATACTCACACCCAACAATCCCACTCCTCAATACTCACACCCAACAATCCCTCTCCTCAATACTCACACCCAACAATCCCTCTCCCCAATACTCACACCCAACAATCCCACTCCTCAATACTCACACCCAACAATCCCACTCCTCAATACTCACACCCAACAATCCCACTCCTCAATACTCACACCCAACAATCCCTCTCCTCAATACTCACACCCAACAATCCCACTCCCCAATACTCACACCCAACAATCCCACTCCTCAATACTCACACCCAACAATCCCACTCCCCAATACTCACACCCAACAATCCCTCTCCCCAAAACTCACACCCAACAATCCCACTCCCCAATACTCACACCCAACAATCCCACTCCCCAATACTCACACCCAACAATCCCTCTCCTCAATACACACACCCAACAATCCCTCTCCCCAATACTCACACCCAACAATCCCTCTCCCCAATACTCACACCCAACAATCCCACTCCCCAATATTCGTTTGAGCCCCTCTACAATGGCTGAGTTTGTTTTGAGCAAAGATGTTGTTTCCCACTGACAAGTACAAAGACCAAGACAGATCTTTCTAATTAACTATGTTAGTAAAATCAGGTGACTCTCAGATGTTTATTTTCTTACTGCAATTAGTGTCATTGAACAATGACATTATTTACAGTTGCTTATTTCTCCCACTTGTCGATGTAATGTCCCTTAAGGACATATGAGATTCACAGGGATGATACGAAAGGGCAGAGATTTTGACCTCTCTGAGGTAAATGGAATGCATGCAATTCCAAGCTGTCAAGCACACCTGAGCCACTGGGTCTCCTTTAAATATGAAGATTATCAAGGGGTACGGAGCAAAGGAGATTGAGAAAACATTTCACTTACAACTGTGAGCAAACTTTCCCATGAGGGAAATTGCTGAAAATAACAGCACTGCTCATCTTTGTAGAGTTTTTTGGGATCTTTTGCACCCACCTGAGAGTGCAGACGGGGCCATGGTTTAACGTTACATCCGAAAGGCGGCAACTCCGACAGTCTCTCAGTACCCCGTCACCCAACAATCCCACTCCCCAATACTCACACCCAACAATCACTCTCCCCAATACTCACACCCGACAATCCCTCTCCCCAATACTCACACCCGACAATCCCACTCCCCAATACTCACACCCAACAATCCCACTCCCAATACTCACACCCAACAATCCCACTCCCCAATACTCACACCCGACAATCCCTCTCCTCAATACTCACACCCAACATTCCCTCTCCCCAATACTCACACCCAACAATCCCACTCCCCAATACTCACACCCAACATTCCCACTCCCCAATACTCACACCCAACAATCCCACTCCCCAATACTCACACCCAACAATCCCACTCCCCAATACTCACACCCAACAATCCCACTCCCCAATACTCACACCCAACAATCCCTCTCCTCAATACTCACACCCAACAATCCCACTCCACAAAACTCACACCCAACAATCCCTCTCCTCAATACTCACACCCAACAATCCCACTCCCCAATACTCACACCCAACAATCCCTCTCCCCAATACTCACACCCAACAATCCCACTCCTCAATACTCACACCCAACAATCCCACTCCCCAATACTCACACCCAACAATCCCTCTCTCCAATACTCACACCCAACAATCCCACTCCTCAATACTCACACCCAACAATCCCACTCCTCAATACTCACACCCAACAATCCCACTCCTCAATACTCACACCCAACAATCCCTCTCCTCAATACTCACACCCAACAATCCCTCTCCCCAATACTCACACCCAACAATCCCTCTCCTCAATACTCACACCCAACAATCCCTCTCCCCAATACTCACACCCAACAATCCCTCTCCTCAATACACACACCCAACAATCCCTCTCCCCAATACTCACACCCAACAATCCCTCTCCCCAATACTCACACCCAATAATCCCACTCCCCAATATTCGTTTGAGCCCCTCTACAATGGCTGAGTTTGTTTTGAGCAAAGATGTTGTTTCCCACTGACAAGTACAAAGACCAAGACAGATCTTTCTAATTAACTATGTTAGTAAAATCAGGTGACTCTCAGATGTTTATTTTCTTACTGCAATTAGTGTCATTGAACAATGACATTATTTACAGTTGCTTATTTCTCCCACTTGTCGATGTAATGTCCCTTAAGGACATATGAGATTCACAGGGATGATACGAAAGGGCAGAGATTTTGACCTCTCTGAGGTAAATGGAATGCATGCAATTCCAAGCTGTCAAGCACACCTGAGCCACTGGGTCTCCTTTAAATATGAAGATTATCAAGGGGTACGGAGCAAAGGAGATTGAGAAAACATTTCACTTACAACTGTGAGCAAACTTTCCCATGAGGGAAATTGCTGAAAATAACAGCACTGCTCATCTTTGTAGAGTTTTTTGGGATCTTTTGCACCCACCTGAGAGTGCAGACGGGGCCATGGTTTAACGTTACATCCGAAAGGCGGCAACTCCGACAGTCTCTCAGTACCCCGTCACCCAACAATCCCACTCCCCAATACTCACACCCAACAATCACTCTCCCCAATACTCACACCCGACAATCCCTCTCCCCAATACTCACACCCGACAATCCCACTCCCCAATACTCACACCCAACAATCCCACTCCCAATACTCACACCCAACAATCCCACTCCCCAATACTCACACCCGACAATCCCTCTCCTCAATACTCACACCCAACATTCCCTCTCCCCAATACTCACACCCAACAATCCCACTCCCCAATACTCACACCCAACATTCCCACTCCCCAATACTCACACCCAACAATCCCACTCCCCAATACTCACACCCAACAATCCCACTCCCAATACTCACACCCAACAATCCCACTCCCCAATACTCACACCCGACAATCCCTCTCCTCAATACTCACACCCAACATTCCCTCTCCCCAATACTCACACCCAACAATCCCACTCCCCAATACTCACACCCAACATTCCCACTCCCCAATACTCACACCCAACAATCCCACTCCCCAATACTCACACCCAACAATCCCACTCCCCAATACTCACACCCAACAATCCCACTCCCCAATACTCACACCCAACAATCCCTCTCCTCAATACTCACACCCAACAATCCCTCTCCTCAATACTCACACCCAACAATCCCACTCCCCAATACTCACACCCAACAATCCCACTCCCCAATACTCACACCCAACAATCCCTCTCCTCAATACTCACACCCAACAATCCCACTCCCCAATACTCACACCCAACAATCCCACTCCCCAATACTCACACCCAACAATCCCACTCCCCAGTACTCACACCCAACAATCCCACTCCCCAATACTCACACTCAACAATCCCACTCCCCAATACTCACACCCAACAATCCCTCTCCTCAATACTCACACCCAACAATCCCACTCCCCAATACTCACACCCAACATTCCCACTCCCCAATACTCACACCCAACAATCCCTCTCCCCAATACTCACACCCAACATTCCCACTCCCCAATACTCACACCCAACAATCCCACTCCCCAATACTCACACCCAACAATCACTCTCCTCAATACTCACACCCAACAATCCCTCTCCTCAATACTCACACCCAACAATCCCACTCCCCAATACTCACACCCAACAATCCCTCTCCTCAATACACACACCCAACAATCCCACTCCCCAATACTCACACCCAACAATCCCTCTCCCCAATACTCACACCCAACAATCCCTCTCCTCAATACTCACACCCAACAATCCCACTCCCCAATACTCACACCCAACAATCCCACTCCCCAATACTCACACCCAACAATCCCACTCCCCAATACTCACACCCAACAATCCCTCTCCCCAATACTCACACCCAACAATCCCACTCCCCAATACTCACACCCAACAATCCCACTCCCCAATACTCACACCCAACATTCCCACTCCCCAATACTCACACCCAACAATCCCACTCCCCAATACTCACACCCAACAATCCCACTCCCCAATACTCACACCCAACAATCCCACTCCCCAATACTCACACCCAACAATCCCTCTCCTCAATACTCACACCCAACAATCACTCTCCTCAATACTCACACCCAACAATCCCTCTCCTCAATACTCACACCCAACAATCCCACTCCCCAATACTCACACCCAACAATCCCTCTCCTCAATACACACACCCAACAATCCCACTCCCCAATACTCACACCCAACAATCCCTCTCCTCAATACTCACACCCAACAATCCCACTCCCCAATACTCACACCCAACATTCCCACTCCCCAATACTCACACCCAACAATCCCTCTCCCCAATACTCACACCCAACATTCCCACTCCCCAATACTCACACCCAACAATCCCACTCCTCAATACTCACACCCAACAATCCCACTCCCCAATACTCACACCCAACAATCCCACTCCCCAATACTCACACCCAACAATCCCTCTCCCCAATACTCACACCCAACAATCCCACTCCCCAATACTCACACCCAACAATCCCACTCCCCAATACTCACACCCAACAACCTCTCTGGTCAAGCCTCTCACATGCTCCCACCACCCCCTCCCCAACCCGACTCAATTAAAACCACTTCACCCTCCTCCCCAGTCCTTCTTCTCACCCCCTACCCCGCTGCAACCGAGTGCCCCTCCATCCCCCACCATCTTCATTTAGAATGTGAACTTATAAAGAAAATAATATCTCGAGTTGATTGTCTGTGTAAACAGGTTTATTTTTATGATCATAGCCACAGGATTTGTCATCACCATTAACATGTCGGCATAAGGGCACACTTTGAACTGCTATTAATCCCATAATGCCTTGTAATTAACGTGCAATGCAGCTCGTCGTGTTACTGTGAGGCAGTGATAATATAGTGTACCTCACACAGCTAAAGCAAGAGTCCTCAGGCACCATGAGCATTGCCATGGGAAATTGGCAGGTGTGATGGGAAAATCTCAAGTTGCCTGACCACACACACTAAGATCTTCTTTTACTCTTAGACACAGCTTTACACATTAAAGGGCCAAAACTTTCCAGCTGTTCCAGCGGTTTCTTGCTGGCTGTCCTCTGGAAGGGCCAGAAGCTACACTTGCCCTCTGCCTATCCTCCTTCAGGGAGAGCAGCTTAAAGGAGAGGGACAATAACTCTGAGCATCAGACGGTCCTGCGCCCATCCTGCTCAGGGACCAGTCAGGGTTCCACTCTGGAACCCTGACTGGTCAACCGATGAGAAGTTGGTGCCTCCTGGGGTCCAAACTGGGATCGTGGCCTGGGACCCTGAAGATTAAGACAGTTCAATTTGTGTTTTTTTTAAGGCAGTCCCTTTAGTACGGGGCCCCTGCAACACCCGTTGGTGCTGCATATAGAGGGGAGCTTAGTAATGAGCAGAAGAGATGGAGGGGGTTGTACAAGAGACTGGAGATTTTTGGGGGCTGTAATGGTGGAGGAGATTACAGATATAGTGAGGCACTGGGCGAGGGGCAGGAACCAATATAGGTCGGTGAGTGAGACTTGGGGCAGGTCAGAGAGTTTTAGATGAGCTGGGGTTTAGATTGGATGGAGGATGGGCAGGACAGCATTAGAATAGTCAAGAAATGGATGAGGTTTTCTGTGGCGGGTGTGTTGAGACAAGGGCGGAGGTGGGCAATGTTACAGAGGTGGAAGTCGGCAGCTTTTGTGATGGAGAGGATATGGGGCCAGAAATTCAGTATGGGGTCAAATAGGAAGCTGAGGTTTGAGGTCCAGGTAAGGGTATGGAGTTTGTGGCGGGGGCTTAAGATAATGGTTTTGGTGCCCCCAGTGTTGAGCTGGACAGAGGTGGTGATGTGGTAGAGCTGGGTGTCATCAGTCTATCACTGTGTCTGTGGATGATGTCGCCATGGGACAACATGTAATGAGGACAAGGGACAGGCAAAGGGTAGATCTTTGGGGGATGTCGTAGGTGACAGTGCGGGGGTGGGGTTGGGGGGGGCGGGGGGAGATGGTCTGCCTGTGATCAAAGGCAGTCCCACCAAACTGGGCAATGGAGGAGAGTGGGGTTAACGGTGTCAAAGGCAGCAGGGAGGTCGGGGAGGGAGAGGGCACCAAGATCGCAGTCACAGAGAATGTTGATTGTGGATTCGGCAGGTGTTACTGGTGCTGTGGAAGGGTCAGGCACCGGTTTGGAGAGGTTCAAACAGAGAATAGCATCATGAGGGAGACTGCAGAGCACTTCACCGACTGCTGATCTTTGTAAACACGCAAGGAATATTCATTGTTTCCGTTTCGACCGGTGTATCCGGGTCCTGGCCTGATTCCCAGCCCTTCTCCCCAACATTCCTGCTGGGAATGTGCTGGAAGAGCGGTGGATTTTCAGGAGCAGGGTCCCTCACAGCTGAGAGCTGACACATTCACATCTGGTTGGTGTGGAGAGAACCCTGTGTGGTTTGAAGAACTGTGTGAACTCCCGCTGGTGTCATAGAATCATAGAATCATAGAAGTTACAACATGGAAACAGGCCCTTCGGCCCAACATGTCCATGTCGCCCAGTTTATACCACTAAGCTAGTCCCAATTGCCTGCACTTGGCCCATATCCCTCTATATCCATCTTACACATGTAACTGTCCAAATGCTTTTTAAAAGACAAAATTGTACCCGCCTCTACTACTGCCTCTGGCAGCTCGTTCCAGACACTCACCACCCTTTGAGTGAAAACATTGCCCCTCTGGACCCTTTTGTATCTCTCCCCTCTCACCTTAAATCTATGTCCCCTCGTTATAGACTCCCCTACCTTTGGGAAAAGATTTTGACTATCTACCTTATCTATGCCCCTCATTATTTTATAGACTTCTATAAGATCACCCCTTAACCTCCGACTCTCCAGGGAAAAAAGTCCCAGTCTATCTAAACTCTCCCTATCAGTCAAACCATCAAGTCCCGGTAGCATCCTAGTAAATCTTTTCTGCACTCTTTCTAGTTTAATAATATCCTTTCTATAATAGGGTGACCAGAACTGTACACAGTATTCCAAGTGTGGCCTCACCAATGCCCTGTACAACTTCTACAAGACATCCCAACTCCTGTATTCAATGTTCTGACCAGTGAAACCAAGCATGCCGAATGCCTTCTTCACCACCCTATCCACCTGTGACTCCACTTTCAAGGAGCTATGAACCTGTACTCCTAGATCTCTTTGTTCTATAACTCTCCCCAACGCCCTACCATTAACGGAGTCGGTCCTGGCCCGATTTGATCTACCAAAATGCATCACCTCACATTTATCTAAATTAAACTCCATCTGCCATTCATCGGCCCACTGGCCCAATTTATCAAGGTCCCGCTGCAATCCTAGATAAC
The DNA here is from genome assembly GCF_035084215.1 of Heptranchias perlo. NCBI lineage: Eukaryota > Metazoa > Chordata > Chondrichthyes > Hexanchiformes > Hexanchidae > Heptranchias > Heptranchias perlo. Next base: position 48,177,217 of record NC_090348.1, on the reverse strand, counting down.
CTTCTTCACTGTCCACAATGCCACCAATCTTGGTGTCATCTGCAAACTTACTAACCATGCCTCCTAAATTCTCATCCAAATCATTAATATAAATAACAAATAACAGCGGACCCAGCACCGATCCCTGAGGCACACCGCTGGTCACAGGCCTCCAGTTTGAAAAACAACCCTCTACAACCACCCTCTGTCTCTGTCGTCAAGCCAATTTTGTATCCAATTGGCTACCTCACCTTGGATCCCATGAGATTTAACCTTATGTAACAACCTACCATGCGGTACCTTGTCAAAGGCTTTGCTGAAGTCCATGTAGACCACGTCTACTGCACAGCCCTCATCTATCTTCTTGGTTACCCCTTCAAAAAACTCAATCAAATTCCTCTCACAAAACCATGCTGACTGTTCCTAATCAGTCCCTGCCTCTCCAAATGCCTGTAGATCCTGTCCCTCAGAATACCCTCTAACAACTTACTCACTACAGATGTCAGGCTCACCGGTCTGTAGTTCCCAGGCTTTTCCCTGCCGCCCTTCTTAAACAAAGGCACAACATTTGCTACCCTCCAATCTTCAGGCACCTCACCTGTAGCTGTCGATGATTCAAATATCTCTGCTAGGGGACCCGCAATTTCCTCCCTAACCTCCCATAACGTCCTGGGATACATTTCATCAGGTCCCGGAGATTTATCTACCTTGATGCGCGTTAAGACTTCCAGCACCTCCCTCTCTGTAATATGTACACTCCTCAAGACATCACTATTTATTTCCCCAAGTTCCCTAACATCCATGGCTTTCTCAACCATAAATACCGATGTGAAATATTAATTCAGGATCTCACCCATCTCTTGTGGTTCCGCACATAGATGACCTTGTTGATCCTTAAGAGGCCCTACTCTCTCCCTAGTTACTCTTTTGCCCTTTATGTACTTGTAGAAGCTCTTTGGATTCTCCTTTGCCTTATCTGCCAAAGCAATCTCATGTCCCCTTTTTGCCCTCCTGATTTCTCTCTTAACTCTACTCCGGCAATCTCTATACTCTTCAAGGGATCCACTTGATCCCAGCTGCCTATGCATGTCATATGCCTCCTTCTTCTTTTTGACTAGGGCCTCAATCTCCCGAGTCATCCAAGGTTCCCTTCTTCTACCAGCCTTGCCCTTCACTTTATAAGGATTGTGCTTACCCTGAACCCTGGTTAACACACTTTTGAAAGCCTCCCACTTACCAGACGTCCCTTTGCCTGCCAACAGACTCTCCCAATCAACTTCTGAAAGTTCCTGTCTAATACCATCAAAATTGGCCTTTCCCCAATTTAGAATTTTAACTTTTGGGCCAGACCTATCATTCTCCATAGCTATCTTAAAACTAATGGAATTATGATCACTGGTCCCAAAGTGATCCCTCACTAACACTTCTGTCACCTGCCCTTCCTTATTTCCCAAGAGGAGGTCAAGTTTTGCCCCCTCTCTAGTCGGGCCATCCACATACTGAATGAGAAATTCCTCCTGAATACACTCAACAAATTTCTCTCCATCCAAGCCCCTAATGCTATGGCTGTCCCAGTCAATGTTGGGAAAGTTAAAGTCCCCTACTATTACCACCCTATTTTTCTTGCAGCTGTCTGTAATCTCCTTACATATTTGCTCCTCAATTTCCCGTTGACTATTTGGGGGTCTGTAGTACAATCCTATCAAAGTGATCTCTCCCTTCTTATTTTTCAGTTCTACCCATATAGACTCAGTGGGCGAACCCTCGGATATATCCCCTCTCACTACTGCCGTGATGTTCTCCCTAATCAAGAACGCAACTCCCCCTCCTCTCTTACCTCCTGCTCTATCTTTCCTATAGCATCTGTACCCTGGAACATTGAGCTGCCAGTCCTGCCCCTCCCTTAGCCATGTTTCAGTAATAGCTATAACATCCCAGTCCCATGTACCCATCCATGCCCTGAGTTCATCTGCCTTGCCCATCAGACTTCTTGCATTGAAATAAATGCAGTTTAATCTAGACTTCCCTTGGTCTTTGCCCTGCTTTCTCAGACCACCTGTCCGGTCATGTTCTGTACACTCTCCCTTACTGCCTTTTGTTTCTGTCACCACTTTACTTCCCACTGACTTCCTGCATCGGTTCCTGGGCACCGTGTAACTCCCGCTGGTGTCCTGGGCACCGTGTAACTCCCGCTGGTGTCCTGGGCACCGTGTAACTCCCGCTGGTGTCCTGGGCACCGTGTAACTCCCGCTGGTGTCCTGGGCACCATGTAACTCCCGCTGGTGTCCTGGGCACCGTGTAACTCCCGCTGGTGTCCTGGGCACCGTGTAACTCCCGCTGGTGTCCTGGGCACCGTGTAACTCCCGCTGGTGTCCTGGGCACCGTGTAACTCCCGCTGGTGTCCTGGGCACCGTGTAACTCCCGCTGGTGTCCTGGGCACCGTGTAACTCCCGCTGGTGTCCTGGGCACCGTGTAACTCCCGCTGGTGTCCTGGGCACCGTGTAACTCCCGCTGGTGTCCTGGGCACCGTGTAACTCCCGCTGGTGTCCTGGGCACCGTGTAACTCCCGCTGGTGTCCTGGGCACCGTGTAACTCCCGCTGGTGTCCTGGGCACCGTGTAACTCCCGCTGGTGTCCTGGGCACCGTGTAACTCCCGCTGGTGTCCTGGGCACCGTGTAACTCCCGCTGGTGTCCTGGGCACCGTGTAACTCCCGCTGGTGTCCTGGGCACCGTGTAACTCCCGCTGGTGTCCTGGGCACCGTGTAACTCCCGCTGGTGTCCTGGGCACCGTGTAACTCCCGCTGGTGTCCTGGGCACCGTGTAACTCCCGCTGGTGTCCTGGGCACCGTGTAACTCCCGCTGGTGTCCTGGGCACCGTGTAACTCCCGCTGGTGTCCTGGGCACCGTGTAACTCCTGCTGGTGTCCTGGGCACCGTGTAACTCCCACTGGTGTCCTGGGCACCGTGTAACAGCTCAGCTCCTCTTTCTTACATGTGTCCCCTTTAAATCTGTTTCCAGAAGAAGGCTGCACACAACAGGAGGCAGTGCTGGTGGACGGGACTGGTGCCCACTAACGAGCGGGAACCCTGACACCTGGGCGTGGAGTCAGTAGAGGGGGGAAGACGCTGGAGCTCTCTAACATGGAGCTCTCACACACAGCTCAGCAGCACCGTGCGTTGCCCACAGTACCTGGTACTTGAGACTGGACCCATTTATCGAGCTACAGGAGGGAACAATGTGCTTAGAGTAAAGAGCCATTGTATATTGGAAATAAATACTGCCGCAGAGAGATTCAGTGGCATGTTTAAAGTTCACCCCCACAGAGTCCTGGGGCTGCTCAATACCCAGCCTCTCAGTGACAGGAGAGGAGCCAAGTGTCCTGGACACGCTGCACAGAGAGAAATGGACACCGCAACTCAGAGCAGCCTGGGGAGCAATCTGGAGCCGGCTGAGCTGGAGGGACACACTCACAACTGAGAGAGAGAGGGAGAGAGAGAGAGAGAGAAAGAGAGAGAAACACAGAGAGAGAGGAGAGAGAAATAGGGACAGAGAGGGAAAGAGAAAGAAAGAGAAATAGAGAGAGAGAAACACAGAGAGAGAGGGATAGAGAAATAGAGACAGAGAAATAGAGACAGAGAGGGAGAGAGAAATATATATAGAGAGAAATAGAGAGAGAGGAGAGGGAGAAATAGAGAGAGAGAGGGAGAAAGAAATATAGAGAGTGAGAAATAGAGACAGAGAGAGGGAGAGAGAAATAGAGACAGAGAGGGAGAGAGGGAGAGGGAGAGAGAGAGAAATAGAGACAGAGAGGGAGAGGGAGAGGGAGAGAGAAATAGAGAGAAACAGAGAAATAGTGAGAGAAACAGTGAGAGAGAGAGAAATAGAGACAGAGAGAGAGAGAAACAGAGAAAGCGAGAGAGACAGAGAGAAGTGAGAGGGAAACAGAGAGAAAAAAATGTTGAAATGCATATGATGAGAGAAGTGAAGGAAAATAATAAAGAAGTTTTTTAGTTATATTAAGAGAAAAAGAAAAACGAGGGATGGAGTGGGGCCACTGAAAGTGGGATTGGGATTGGGATTGGGCAATGACAATTGATACTACACAGGTTGCTAAAGTGCTAATTAAGTTTTCTGCCTTACTTTTTACCAAGGAACAGGATTGGAACGGGATTGAGGGGGTGTTGCGGTAGTGAGTTGTGTGCAACCTTAAGGTGAAGAAATCTCGGGCCGGATAAGATGCATCTGAGGATCCTTAAAGAACTAAGGGAGGAAATTGCAGGAACTCTGAATGCTGGAGAGATCCCTGGGGACTGGAGAAAGGCCGATGTTATTCTTATTATTATAAAAGGTTAGCAAAAGTGACCCAAGAAACTACAGACCAGTGAGTTTGACGTCCATTGTGGGTAAAGTTATGAAAACCCTTCTTAAAGATAAGATCATGCAGCATCCGGATAGAAATAAAATTATTACAGATAACCAATATGGGTTCATGAAGGGGCCGTCTTGTCAATCTATTTGACTGGTTTCTTTGAGGCTGTGATAAAGAAGTTTGGTAGGGGTAAGGCAGTGGATGTGGTTACTTGGATTTCAGTAAGGCCTTTGACACAGTTCCTCTGGAAAGGCTGGTACTGAAAATAAAGAAAGCAGGAATCAGTGGAAATATTTTACAATGGATATGTAATTGGTTGACCAACAGGACCCAGAGGGGAGTAGTACAGGAATTGTCTTCAATCTGGGAGAATGTTACCAGTGGGGTCACAAAGGGGTCTGTTTTTGAATCTCTTTTGTTTAATATCTTCATAAATGATCTGGAACTATGATTCACAAGCACAGTGGCTAAATTTGCAGATGATACAAAGCTAATGAAGGTGGTAGACTCCAAAGCTGAACAGGATGGAGCTTGGGAATTGGACAGACAGGTGGCAGATGGAATTCAATGTAGAGAAATGCAAAGTGCTTCAAATGGTGACAAAAAATCCAGGAAGAGAATATTACTTAAATGGAAAGAAAATAATGTGGAAGGAAAATGCAAGAGATCTGAGGGCCCTGATAGACAATAAATTGAAGCTATTGTAACAATGCTTGGTGGTAGTGAGTAAAGAAAATCAGATGTTGAAATATATATCTCCTGCTGCTCATCGCGGGACAATCAATGCTTTTTCTACGAGCTTCCCACTAAGGTGGACAGTTGTGTCCTTTCTCTCCCTGTGACTGTACGTCGATGATCTCAACAATCAAGGGGTCGACTTGGATCTTTTCTCCGATGACCAGTGAGTGTTGGAGACGAGACTTCTGTTCGTCACTGAGGGAATGGTCTTCATAATGGATCCTAATCCAGGGATCCCCTGCAATGTGAAAATCGAAAAATTAATAAATTGTGGTCCCCAGTCCCTGGGGCGTAAAGGCCCTTTAATATCCCACCCAGTCTAATCCCACTCTCCCCCTCACTCCCCATACCCTTTAATATCCCCCCCAGTCTAATCCCACTCTCCCCCTCACTCCCCATACCCTTTAATATCCCACCCAGTCTAATCCCACTCTCCCCCTCACTCCCCATACCCTTTAATATCCCACCCAGTCTAATCCCACTCTCCCCCTCACTCCCCATACCCTTTAATATCCCCCCCAGTCTAATCCCACTCTCCCCCTCACTCCACATACCCTTTAATATCCCACCCAGTCTAATCCCACTCTCCCTCTCACTCCCCATACCCTTTAATATCCCACCCAGTCTAATCCCACTCTCCCCTCACTCCCCATACCCTTTAATATCCCACCCAGTCTAATCCCACTCTCCCCTCACTCCCCATACCCTTTAATATCCCACCCAGTCTAATCCCACTCTCCCCCTCACTCCCCATACCCTTTAATATCCCACCCAGTCTAATCCCACTCTCCCCCTCACTCCCCATACCCTTTAATATCCCCCCCAGTCTAATCCCACTCTCCCCCTCACTCCCCATACCCTTTAATATCCCACCCAGTCTAATCCCACTCTCCCTCTCACTCCCCATACCCTTTAATATCCCACCCAGTCTAATCCCACTCTCCCCCTCACTCCCCATACCCTTTAATATCCCACCCAGTCTAATCCCACTCTCCCCCCTCACTCCTCATACCCTTTAATATCCCACCCAGTCTAATCCCACTCTCCCCCTCACTCCCCATACCCCTTAATATCCCACCCAGTCTAATCCCACTCTCTCCCTCACTCCCCGTACCCTTTAATATCCCACCCAGTCTAATCCCACTCTCCCCCCTCACTCCTCATACCCTTTAATATCCCACCCAGTCTAATCCCACTCTCCCCCTCCCTCCCCATACCCTTTAATATCCCACCCAGTCTAATCCCACTCTCCCCCTCACTCCCCATACCCCTTAATATCCCACCCAGTCTAATCCCACTCTCTCCCTCACTCCCCGTACCCTTTAATATCCCACCCAGTCTAATCCCACTCTCCCCCCTCACTCCCCATACCCTTTAATATCCCACCCAGTCTAATCCCACTCTCCTCTCACTCCCCGTACCCTTTAATATCCCACCCAGTCTAATCCCACTCTCCTCTCACTCCCCGTACCCTTTAATATCCCACCCAGTCTAATCCCTCTCCCCCCTCACTCCCCGTACCCTTTAATATCCCACCCAGTCTAATCCCACTCTCCTCTCACTCCCCATACCCTTTAATATCCCACCCAGTCTAATCCCACTCTCCCCCTCACTCCCCATACCCTTTAATATCCCACCCAGTCTAATCCCACTCTCCTCTCACTCCCCATACCCTTTAATATCCCACCCAGTCTAATCCCACTCTCCCTCTCACTCCCCATACCCTTTAATATCCCACCCAGTCTAATCCCACTCTCCCCCTCACTCCCCGTACCCTTTAATATCCCACCCAGTCTAATCCCACTCTCCTCTCACTCCCCGTACCCTTTAATATCCCACCCAGTCTAATCCCACTCTCCCCCTCACTCCCCGTACCCTTTAATATCCCACCCAGTCTAATCCCACTCTCCCCCCTCACTCCCCGTACCCTTTAATATCCCACCCAGTCTAATCCCACTCTCCCCCTCACTCCCCATACCCTTTAATATCCCACCCAGTCTAATCCCACTCTCCCCCTCACTCCCCATACCCTTTAATACCCCACCCAGTCTAATCCCACTCTCCCCCTCACTCCCCATACCCTTTAATATCCCACCCAGTCTAATCCCACTCTCCCCCTCACTCCCCATACCCTTTAATATCCCACCCAGTCTAATCCCACTCTCCCCCTCACTCCCCATACCCTTTAATATCCCACCCAGTCTAATCCCACTCTCCCCTCACTCCCCGTACCCTTTAATATCCCACCCAGTCTAATCCCACTCTCCCCCTCACTCCCCATACCCTTTAATATCCCACCCAGTCTAATCCCACTCTCTCCCTCACTCCCCATACCCTTTAATATCCCACCCAGTCTAATCCCACTCTCCCCCTCACTCCCCATACCCTTTAATATCCCACCCAGTCTAATCCCACTCTCCCCTCACTCCCCATACCCTTTAATATCCCACCCAGTCTAATCCCACTCTCCCCTCACTCCCCGTACCCTTTAATATCCCACCCAGTCTAATCCCACTCTCCCCCTCACTCCCCATACCCTTTAATATCCCACCCAGTCTAATCCCACTCTCCCCTCACTCCCCATACCCTTTAATATCCCACCCAGTCTAATCCCACTCTCCCCTCACTCCCCATACCCTTTAATATTCCACCCAGTCTAATCCCACTCTCCCCCCTCACTCCCCATACCCTTTAATATCCCACCCAGTCTAATCCCACTCTCCCCCTCACTCCCCATACCCTTTAATATCCCACCCAGTCTAATCCCACTCTCCCCCTCACTCCCCATACCCTTTAATATCCCACCCAGTCTAATCCCTCTCCCCCCTCACTCCTCATACCCTTTAATATCCCACCCAGTCTAATCCCTCTCCCCCCTCACTCCCCATACCCTTTAATATCCCACCCAGTCTAATCCCTCTCCCCCCTCACTCCCCATACCCTTTAATATCCCACCCAGTCTAATCCCACTCTCCCCCTCACTCCCCATACCCTTTAATATCCCACCCAGTCTAATCCCTCTCCCCCCTCACTCCCCATACCCTTTAATATCCCACCCAGTCTAATCCCACTCTCCCCCTCACTCCCCATACCCTTTAATATCACACCCAGTCTAATCCCACTCTCCCCCTCACTCCCCATACCCTTTAATATCCCACCCAGTCTAATCCCACTCTCCCCCTCACTCCCCATACCCTTTAATATCCCACTCAGTCTAATCCCTCTCCCTCTCACTCCCCGTACCCTTTAATATCCCACCCAGTCTAATCCCACTCTCCCCCTCACTCCCCATACCCTTTAATATCCCACTCAGTCTAATCCCACTCTCCCCCCTCACTCCCCATACCCTTTAATATCCCACCCAGTCTAATCCCACTCTCCCCTCACTCCCCATACCCTTTAATATCCCACCCAGTCTAATCCCACTCTCCCCTCACTCCCCATACCCTTTAATATCCCACCCAGTCTAATCCCACTCTCCCCCTCACTCCCCATACCCTTTAATATCCCACCCAGTCTAATCCCACTCTCCCCTCACTCCCCATACCCTTTAATATCCCACCCAGTCTAATCCCACTCTCCCCCTCACTCCCCATACCCTTTAATATCCCACTCAGTCTAATCCCACTCTCCCCCCTCACTCCCCATACCCCTTAATATCCCACCCAGTCTAATCCCACTCTCCCCCCTCACTCCCCATACCCTTTAATATCCCACCCAGTCTAATCCCACTCTCCCCCTCACTCCCCATACCCTTTAATATCCCACCCAGTCTAATCCCTCTCCCCCCTCACTCCTCATACCCTTTAATATCCCACCCAGTCTAATCCCACTCTCCCCCCTCAATCCCCATACCCTTTAATATCCCACCCAGTCTAATCCCACTCTCCCCTCACTCCCCATACCCTTTAATATCCCACCCAGTCTAATCCCACTCTCCCCCTCACTCCCCATACCCTTTAATATCCCACTCAGTCTAATCCCACTCTCCCCCCTCACTCCCCATACCCCTTAATATCCCACCCAGTCTAATCCCACTCTCCCCCCTCACTCCCCATACCCTTTAATATCCCACCCAGTCTAATCCCACTCTCCCCCTCACTCCCCATACCCTTTAATATCCCACCCAGTCTAATCCCTCTCCCCCCTCACTCCTCATACCCTTTAATATCCCACCCAGTCTAATCCCACTCTCCCCCCTCAATCCCCATACCCTTTAATATCCCACCCAGTCTAATCCCACTCTCCCCTCACTCCCCATACCCTTTAATATCCCACCCAGTCTAATCCCACTCTCCCCCCTCACTCCCCGTACCCTTTAATATCCCACCCAGTCTAATCCCTCTCCCCCCTCACTCCTCATACCCTTTAATATCCCACCCAGTCTAATCCCACTCTCCCCCCTCACTCCCCATACCCTTTAATATCCCACCCAGTCTAATCCCACACTCCAGGCAGGGATTTTCCTGATGGAAGTTCCAATAAAGGAGATGTCACCTTTGTTCAGAGTCTCGCCCACAGTTTTCAGGAGTTCGATTCCAACACTCCAGTTAATCGACTCATCAGGTTGTGTCCGTCCTGCTCCCAGTTCATGGAGCACCTTGGCTAACGGCAAGGCATGAATAGCCTGCACGGCCCCTGAAACAGCGAGTGCAGTTTGAGCCTGTTAGAGTCTGAGGCTTCACAGTGTCGGAGGGCGGGGGAGGGGTGTTCAGGGGGGACAAACCCCACCCCCCCACCCCACCCCCAACAATTACTGTCACCTTTAAAGTCGGACCCACTTTCGAAAGTTCGTGCCTCAGATCACTCGATAGAAACACAGAAACAACATGTTCTTCCAGAGATGGTCAGTTCCGCAATTGGACCAGTGAAAAGCCATTCGTTGGGTTTGGGCTTCTAAATGTTCACTGGGATATTACAGTGAATCGTAGCAAAGTTATTGATAGGCCAGAGCTTGGACTGCAGGCTTAGAGTTTTTATCTGACAAAACTTTGTTTTATTTGAATTGTTCGATTAATGGAAGTGATTTTGGACTGGATTTTGCAGTGAGTGTCAGCTGTGGCTCAGTGGTAGCACTCCAGCCTCTGAGTCGGACGATCCTGGGCCGGATTTTGCTGTGAGTGGCACCGTTCGTTATACTTGCACTTGCTCATAGACTTTCTATGGGGTTTTGCACGGCAAAATTCTATCAACGGGACAGAACAAATGGCATGGCGCTCTCTACAGGGCATCTGGGACCTGTGTGAACAGGGCGAGCAACTGAGTGCCTCCTTAACCAATCAGATTGAAGAATCGCAGAGTCTGAACCAGGAAGTGTGAGTTAGATTAGTGAATTCAAAGTCAAGTCAGGCACAGCAAGCAAAATAAAGAGAGGGAAAGAAAGATTCGATTAAGAGACAGAGATAAAAGAGACAGAAAGAAAAAGTAAGAAAAAAAACGTTACTTAAATATTTTTTTTAAATGTCCAATAATAATTAAAAGCTGAAGGAATGAGACTCCACACTTGTAAAAGTTAATTTTCAGTACCAGAGAGGTTGTTTGGCAGTAACTAAGACTGACCACGCCGTTAAAAGGGGACTTACACTGGAATGGACAAGCCCGATCTTTTCTTGGCGAGTTTAATCCATATCTACGACGTCAGTACAGGAGCTTCACGCCATTTGATACACTTAATCGGTGAGCCAGACGGTGAGATGCTGCATTCGTGCAGCTTACGGAGGGCAGCACATCTGGGACAGCAACGTCTGGATTTTCGCGTTTAGCTGTGCAGGTGTGGTCGCTGGAAGTTACTCTCCGATTTGCACAGAAACAACGGCGAGTGCTGTTAATCTCACCATTATTTTCACAGCAAAATCCAGCCCAAAGTTTCAATTTTAACCTTATTGTGAAATTCCTAATTCAAAAATAGATCTTTTGAAGTATTTTTCTCATTCATTCTCAGGATGTGGGCGTCGCTGGCAAGGCCGGCATTTATTGCCCATCCCTAATTGCCCTGAGAAGATGGTGATGAGCCGCCTTCTTAAAAGCAGTTTAGATGCAACTGAGGGACTCGCTCAGTCACTTCGGAGGGTAGTTAATGGTCAACCACGACGGTGTGGGACTGGAGTCACATATAGGCCCAGACTGGGTAAGGACGGCAGGTTTCCTTCCCTAAAGGTCCTTATTGAACCAGTTGGGTTTTTACGACAATCCGACAGCTTCACGGTCACTTTTACTGAGACCAGATTTTTATAACTGAATTCAAATTCTCAAACTATCAGGGTGAGATTTGAACTCACGTTCTCTGCATTATTAGTCCAGGCCTCTGGATTAATAAGTCGTTTTGTTTGGTCAGGCAACTCATATCCAAACACCCTCCAAAGAAAGTTGTGTCTTAGTCACTGGGTCTTTAGGAATGTCAACATGGAAAGGAAGGTGAAAGAAATCCTGAAAAACTTTCCTCGAGGAGTGGGGAGAAATGATCCAGGTTCTTTTTAAGAGATGAGATAAATGGATACTAGGGATTGGGACACGATGCTTTCTTTAACCAAGGACTGAGGGCGTGCTACAAAGTCCACCCAGCTTCAAACCAGAACAGAGGATGCTTTTCCCATAGCCGAGTGTCCCTACACACTGGCCTCACAGGGACAGCACCGAGAGGCCGATTGTCCTTTACATCGAGTTACATCGAAACTACAGCACAGGAACAGGCCATTCGGCCCAACAGGTCCATGCCGGTGTTTATGCTCCACACGAGCCTCCTCCCTCCCCTCTTCTTCTCACCTTATCAACATATTCCTTTCTCCCTCATGTGTTTATCTAACTGCCCCTTAAATCCATCCACACTATTCACCTCAACCACTCCTTGTGGGAGTGAGTTCCACATTCTCACCACTCTCTGGGGAAAGAAATTTCTCCTGAATTCCCTTTTGGATTTATTAGCGTTACAATCCGGGCGTGGAGTCTCTTTGGGGATCAAGTCCTGTCAATTATGGGCGAATGGAAGGAGTAAGAATGCAGATAAATCCTTTCAGGTACAGTACTCGGCCCACAGCTTATCACCTCTTTTGCCTTCTCCTCGAGCCTGGGAGTCAGGTTTGATCGGCAGTCTTCAGGTACCACGCCCAGGGGGCCATGTCTGGACAGCGAGTGATGAGTGACCACTCAACCACACCAAATGTGGTCACTCAGGGGTCAGTGAGCAGCGATCAGGAGCAATGGCCTCATCTGATAACCTTTCCACTGTCTAACCCGGGGGTCACTGGCTGCACCAGGAGTACCCCCACTGGTGCCTTAACTCACATCAGGAGGGTTTGGACAAGAGGCCTTTCTTGCTGCGTACAGCCCAGTACCCCAACATTGGATAGCATATCTCGGCCAATCACCACGATATTATTCATTACAATCAGCTGGGGTTTGTGCTGTCGATCTCTAACACAACGTAAAAAAAATATACCTCCAGCCTCGGCCTTCAGCTCTTCCTGTTTCTCCGCACGTTTGAGGACTTGAAAGTAACCCTCTCCTCCCTGACACAGTGTCTTGGCCGCGTCAGCGTTCACTCCTTGTGCCACCAGCATGGCTTGGAACTTGCCCAGAGCGCAGCCGTTCTGCAACACGTCCTTGATGCACTTCTCTCCGTCCTTTAAACTCCCGGCCTTGCCGCACATATACAGCAGGTGGCCTCCTATTGAAGGTGGAAAGAAACGTGTTAGTGAAAGTTGTCTGTGTGTTGTGTTTCCACGCGTGCCTTTAAGTGTATATGAACATGTGCCTTTGAGTCTGTATGTGTGAGTGTCCATAGGGGCCTGCCGATGAGGTCCATGTTCTTTCCCAAACCACCTCCCTCTCCCTCGCTCCACTCAGTACAGATGGTGGAGTTTGCTGGCACTATGTGAGTGTTCCAGGTTACAGAGATACTCACCTACACCAGGGGAGTCTCACTCCAAAAACACCCACAGTTCCCAGCTGGGTCATCGCTGAGCAAACGGGAGCAGGAACTCCAGCTAATCAATCTCTCCCTACCCCAGGCCAACTGTACCAATCCCAGCACCATCCAGCTAGCCCAGCACAGGCCAGGAATGAGCCTGGGACTTTCCTGGTCTCTGTGACTCAGTATCATAATGTGTGGCACCTTCACTCACTGGCCCAACCTTCCAACCCTTAATGGGACTGTTGCATTCAGCCCCACAATGTCCACATTGGGCCAAATCCAACCATTCAGCAAATTAACAGACATGGTCAATCCGTAATTTTGGAATGTGGTTCCCACTTGTCCCTATGAAGCACAATAAGGGCCAGAGGCTTCATTTGATGTCCCTTCTCATTGTCTAAGTGACACTGAACAAATGTCATTCCCAAACTGGGCTCAGGATTGTGCTGAGTCCTTGTGGGGTCCCCACTGGCTTCAAGAGCATTGAACTCGAGGAGACAATTCGAAAACCCACAAACCTCAAACAAGATGGGAGATTGGAAGAATTTCTCCCACGGGACAGTGGACATGTATCACAGGTTACCAGAAAAAGTGTTCAATCTGAATCAATTGATGCCTTCACAAAGAAACTAGATCCATAACTGAGGACCGGGGACATTAATAAACCTATCTGATTGGCATGGGAGCTAGGAGAGAGTGTGGAGATCTTGGGTTGGAGGAGAGAGTGTCCATGATTGAGGTGGTCCTCCATGGATTGCAGAAGGAGTGGGACTTATGGCCTAAATGGCCTTTCTCATTCCAAGCTTCCTTGTGTTCTTAGGTTAGCCATGCTATCCATCACTCACACACTGAATGCAGTTCTTGGCGAATGACTGACCTAAGCAGGTGACCAGGCCCTCCAAGTCCTCAGGCCCCTTGCCCTTCAGGCATTCAATGGACTCGATGACTTCTAGAGAGTTTCCAATACATCTCCCGATTGGGTTGTCCATCTTAGAGAGGGCAGCAGCTGTACGAATCCCCAAACGATTCCCAACATCTACCTAAAGGTTTAAAACAAGATATATTGATCCCTCACTGGGGCTCTCACAACAGGAAATGATACATTCACTGCGCCAATGCAAGATCAGTTGTGGCAAAGCTCGTTTGGCAATGGGAAGCCACCATTCGCTAGGAAAGAACCAGGGTCAGGAAGTTTCAGGGGTCCTTTCTCCATTAGGTGAGTGAGTTCATCGCTAGTGCTCCTGAGATTGAAACTGCAATCACAAGCACATAGGATATATAATCTGAGGGAGCGACTAAATCCCCAGCAAACTTTAAGCCGTGCAGTTGAAAGCTTCAAACTTTGAGGCTCATGGTTTCTAGAATTTTCCATCTCCTAAGTTCTACATGTTCTGTCCTTGAATGCGACTCTTTCGTGGGGATAGAAATTCCTTCCCTTTCCTCCCCAGTTCCCTGGTCTCCAATAGGGTGGGAAAGCCCATTTATAGCCCGAGGTGTTGCTGGCCAGCCTGCTCATGGGCCTGCGCCAATACCAACAGGGGTAACTCTCACTCCAATTTATTCCCCTCCTCTGTGCTCTGTTACTCTCTCACCGTAGTGTAATTGAGTTTGTGTGGGGGGTTTTGGAATGGTGTGTGGCTTTCTCCTGGCTACTGACCAGATACTGTGCCAGCTCTCTGGCACCGTTGATGTCCTTGTACAATGCTCCTTCACCAAATTTCACATCCAGAATGAGAGCAGCCAGAGACTCAGCTCCTTTCTTCGATATGATCGAAGCTGAAAATCAGAAACTGAAAGTTACTGAAAAAGCCGACCTTTTATCATTGATTCCATCCCCGAACGGTGATATGGGAACCTCCTCTCCTACAATAACTGCTTATAATCCAAGATCCTTGGAACCGATTGTTCTAACCTGATTTGGTAAATTTGACAATGACATTTTTTCCCCTTGGACCGTTTGGAAAACATTAGACAAATAAAACAAAATGGCAGTAGAGATTGAGGCCAGAAAAAATGTGATGAGAAAGTCTAATGTGACGATGAACTTGAACACAAGAGGCTCAGAATATAAAATCAGGAGATCCGACTGCAGTTATACAGGGCACTGGGCAGGGCTTGTTTGGAACACTGTGTTCAGTTTTCAGTAACCCAACTTAGGAAGGAGATTCTGGGCTCGGAGAAAGTCGGGCAACGATTCACCGGGACGGTACCTGGGATTGGGGGGTGGGGGTGAGCGATGACAATGCTTAAAATAATGAAGGGAATTGACAGGGTCGATAGGGAAGGATTCTTCTCTCCAGTAGTGAATCCAGAACAAGGGGACAGTCTTCGAATTGGAGCTAACCTGAGCCGAGGTAAGATTTTGTCACACAGAGGGTGTGTGAACGTGGAACGCACCGTCCCAGGAGAGAAGGGGTACAGAATCAACTGAGGTGTCTAAAAGGGAGTGGGATATTTACGTGGGGGGTAAGGGGATTAAGGGATTGGAGAGAGGGTAGGGGATGAAGTGGAAAGATATGCAGCTACCATGGGTCACAAGATGGTGAAACAGGCATGATGGGCCGAATGGCCGACTCCTGTTCCTATACGAAGACGTAGCCCGAGAGATACCAGGCACAGTTTCTGTTCATACAGCACCTTCCATGTAATGGCCCTCGCGGAGGGATGCATACCACACAGGAAGTAGGAGACAAGTTAGAGGAAGTGAACCAGAGCTGTGAGAGTTGGAGGCTTATTGGAAGCTTCTGAAAGTGGGGAGAGAGGTCGGAGGTGAGAAGACGGCCCACAGGTTCCTGCTGTGCGGGCCGGGCTGTCAGAGTTTAAGATTAGTGTCTCTCCCTCACCGAATGGAAAACTGTACCACTAACCACCCATCACTGTTCCACTAACCTCCCATCACTGTTCCACTAAACACCCATCACTGTTCCACTAACCTCCCATCACTGTTCCACTAAACACCCATCACTGTTCCACTAAACTCCCATCACTGTTCCACTAAACACCCATCACTGTTCCACTAACCTCCCATCACTGTTCCACTAAACACCCATCACTGTTCCACTAAACTCCCATCACTGTTCCACTAAACACCCATCACTGTTCCACTAAACACCCATCACTGTTCCACTAAACACCCATCACTGTTCCACTAACCTCCCATCACTGTTCCACTAAACACCCATCACTGTTCCACTAAACACCCATCACTGTTCCACTAAACACCCATCACTGTTCCACTAAACACCCATCACTGTTCCACTAAACACCCATCACTGTTCCACTAAACACCCATCACTGTTCCACTAAACACCCATCACTGTTCCACTAAACACCCATCACTGTTCCACTAAACACCCATCACTGTTCCACTAACCTCCCATCACTGTTCCACTAAACACCCATCACTGTTCCACTAAACACCCATCACTGTTCCACTAAACACCCATCACCGTTCCACTAACCTCCCATCACTGTTCCACTAACCTCCCATCACTGTTCCACTAAACACCCATCACTGTTCCACTAAACACCCATCACTGTTCCATTAAACACCCATCACCGTTCCACTAACCTCCCATCACTGTTCCACTAACCTCCCATCACTGTTCCACTAAACACCCATCACTGTTCCACTAAACACCCATCACTGTTCCATTAAACACCCATCACTGTTCCACTAAACACCCATCACTGTTCCACTAACCTCCCATCACTGTTCCACTAAACACCCATCACTGTTCCACTAACCTCCCATCACTGTTCCACTAACCTCCCATCACTGTTCCACTAAACACCCATCACTGTTCCACTAACCTCCCATCACTGTTCCACTAAACACCCATCACTGTTCCACTAACCTCCCATCACTGTTCCACTAAACACCCATCACTGTTCCACTAAACTCCCATCACTGTTCCACTAAACACCCATCACTGTTCCACTAAACACCCATCACTGTTCCATTAAACACCCATCACTGTTCCACTAAACACCCATCACTGTTCCACTAAACACCCATCACCGTTCCACTAAACTCCCATCACTGTTCCATTAAACTCCCATCACTGTTCCACTAAACACCCATCATTGTTCCGTTAAACACCCATCACTGTTCCACTAAACACCCATCACTGTTCCACTAAACTCCCATCACTGTTCCATTAAACACCCATCACTGTTCCACTAAACACCCATCACTGTTCCACTAAACACCCATCACTGTTCCACTAAACTCCCATCACTGTTCCACTAAACACCCATCACTGTTCCATTAAACACCCATCACTGTTCCTCTAAACACCCATCACTGTTCCATTAAACACCCATCACTGTTCCATTAAACACCCATCACTGTTCCACTAAACTCCCATCACTGTTCCATTAAACTCCCATCACTGTTCCACTAAACACCCATCACTGTTCCACTAAACACCCATCACTGTTCCACTAAACTCCCATTACTGTTCCATTAAACACCCATCACTGTTCCACTAAACTCCCATCACTGTTCCACTAAACTCCCATTACTGTTCCATTAAACACCCATCACTGTTCCACTAAACTCCCATCACTGTTCCACTAAACTCCCATCACTGTTCCACTAAACTCCCATCACTGTTCCACTAAACACCCATCACTGTTCCACTAAACACCCATCACTGTTCCACTAAACTCCCATCACTGTTCCATTAAACACCCATCACTGTTCCACTAAACTCCCATCACTGTTCCACTAAACTCCCATCACTGTTCCATTAAACTCCCATCACTGTTCCACTAAACACCCATCACTGTTCCACTAAACTCCCATCACTGTTCCACTAAACTCCCATCACTGTTCCATTAAACTCCCATCACTGTTCCACTAAACACCCATCACTGTTCCACTAAACTCCCATCACTGTTCCATTAAACTCCCATCACTGTTCCATTAAACTCCCATCACTGTTCCACTAAACACCCATCACTGTTCCACTAAACACCCATCACTGTTCCACTAAACTCCCATCACTGTTCCATTAAACTCCCATCACTGTTCCACTAAACATCCATCACTGTTCCACTAACCTCCCATCACTGTTCCACTAAACACCCATCACTGTTCCACTAACCTCCCATCACTGTTCCACTAACCTCCCATCACTGTTCCACTAACCTCTCATCACTGTTCCACTAAACACCCATCACTGTTCCACTAAACTCCCATCACTGTTCCACTAAACACCCATCACTGTTCCACTAAACACCCATCACTGTTCCACTAACCTCCCATCACTGTTCCACTAACCTCCCATCACTGTTCCACTAAACACCCATCACTGTTCCACTAAACACCCATCACTGTTCCACTAAACACCCATCACTGTTCCATTAAACACCCATCACTGTTCCATTAAACACCCATCACTGTTCCACTAAACACCCATCACTGTTCCATTAAACACCCATCACTGTTCCACTAACCTCCCATCACTGTTCCACTGAACACCCATCACTGTTCCACTAAACACCCATCACTGTTCCACTAAACACCCATCACTGTTCCACTAAACTCCCATCACTGTTCCACTAAACTCCCATCACTGTTCCACTAAACACCCATCACTGTTCCACTAAACACCCATCACTGTTCCACTAAACACCCATCACTGTTCCACTAAACACCCATCACTGTTCCACTAAACACCCATCACTGTTCCACTAAACTCCCATCACTGTTCCACTAAACACCCATCACTGTTCCACCAACCTGCTATGAGTGGCAAGCTGTCGACGGTTGCTGTCGCGTCCCTGATAGCATACAGCTTCTTATCGGCTGGCACCAGCTCGGCTGTCTGCCCCACAATACAACAGCCAACGTTAGCCAAGAGCTGCTTCACCTAAAGACATATGAAAGACACTACGAGTAACTCTGTTCAAACACAGCCCCTTCACCACAGGCTCAGCTCAGCCATCTGGGAAAAGCTCACTGTTTATTCAGGGTAAGGGTATCTTACTGTGTAACTGTACAGAGTCCCTGTTTATTCAGGGTAAGGGTCACTCACTGTGTAACTGTACAGAGTCCCTGTTTATTCAGGGTGAGGGTCACTCACTGTAACTGTACAGAGTCCCTGTTTATTCAGGGTAAGGGTCACTCACTATAACTGTACAGAGTCCCTGTTTATTCAGGGTGAGGGTCACTCACTGTGTAACTGTACAGAGTCCCTGTTTATTCAGGGTGAGGGTCACTCACTGTGTAACTGTACAGAGTCCCTGTTTATTCAGGGTGAGGGTCACTCACTGTGTAACTGTACAGAGTCCCTGTTTATTCAGGGTAAGGGTCACTCACTGTAACTGTACAGAGTCCCTTTTTATTCAGGGTAAGGTAACATCTCCATGACGACAAACTCTATCCAACAATGTCTCCAACTTTATTCCCTGGATTCGACATGACTTTAAATTCTTTTTATAGGGGTTCTTGCTTTCAATAAATCTGAAAGATCGTGGATTGGAACCAGAAAAATTACCATGAAAATTGCCGAAATAATTTTAAAACTGGGTGACTGGTGTCCTCAGGGAATGCTGGCGAGGTCGGCATTTATTGCCCATCCCTAATTGCCCTTGAGAAGGTGGTGGTGAGCCGCCTTCTTGAACCGCTGCAGTCCGTGTGGTGACGGTTCTCCCACAGTGCTGTTAGGAAGGGAGTTCCAGGATTTTGACCCAGTGACGATGAAGGAACGGCGATATATTTCCAAGTCAGGATGGTGAGTGACTTGGAGGGGAACGTGCAGGTGGTGTTGTTCCCATGCGCCTGCTGCTCTTGTCCTTCTAGGTGGTAGAGGTCGTGGGTTTGGGAGGTGCTGTCGAAGAAGCCTTGGCGAGTTGCTGCAGTGCATCCTGTGGATGGTGCACACTGCAGCCACAGTGCGCCAGTGGTGAAGGGAGTGAATGTTTAGGGTGGTGGATGGGGTGCCAATCAAGTGGGCTGCTTTGTCCTGGATGGTGTCGAGCTTTTTGAGTGTTGTTGGAGCTGCACTCATCCAAGCAAGTGGAGAGTATTCCATCACACTCCTGACTTGTGCCTTGTAGATGGTGGAAAGGCTTTGGGGAGTCAGGAGGTGAGTCACTCGCCGCAGAATACCCAGCCTCTGACCTGCTGTTGTAGCCACAGTATTTATATGGCTGGTCCAGTTAAGTTTCTGGTCAATGGTGACCCCCAGGATGTTGATGGTGGGGGATTCGGCAATGGTAATGCCGTTGGATGTCAAGGGGAGGTGGTTAGACTTTCTCTTGTTGGAGATGGTCATTGCCTGGCACTTATCTGGCGCGAATGTTACTTACCACTTATGAGCCCAAGCCTGGATGTTGTCCAGGTCTTGTTGCATGCGGGCTCGGACTCCTTCATTATCTGAGGGGTTGCGAATGGAACTGAACACTGTGCATTCAACAGCGAACATTCCCATTTCTGACCTTATGATGGAGGGAAGGTCATTGATGAAGCAGCTGAAGATGGTTGGGACTAGGACACTGCTCTGACGAACTCCTGCAGCAATGCCCTGGGGCTGAGGAGATTGGCCTCCAACAACCACTACCACCTTCCTTTGTGCTAGGTATGACTCCAGTCACTGGAGAGTTTTCCCCCGATTCCCATTGACTTCAATTTTACTAGGGCTCCTTGGTGCCACACTCGGTCAAATGCTGCCTTGATGTCAAGGGCAGTCACTCTCACCTCACCTCTGGAATTCAGCTCTTTTGTCCATTTTTGGACCAAGGATGTAATGAGGTCAGGAGCCGAGTGGTCCTGGCGGAACCCAAACTGAGCATCAGTGAGCAGGTTATTGGTGAGTAAGTGCCGCTTGATAGCACTGTCGACGACACCTTCCATCACTTTGCTGATGATTGAGAGTAGACTGATGGGGCGGTAATTAGCCGGATTGGATTTGTCCTGCTTTTTGTGGACAAGACATACCTGGGCAATTTTTCACATTGTCGGGTAGATGCCAGTGTTGTAGCCGTACTGGAACAGCTTGGCTAGAGGCGCAGCTAGTTCTGGAGCACAAGACTTCAGCACTACAGCTGGGATGTTGTCGGGGCCCATAGCCTTTGCTGTATCCAGTGCACTCAGCCGTTTCTTGATATCACGTGGAGTGAATCAAATTGGCTGAAGACTGGCTTCCGTGATGGTGGGGATATCGGGAGGAGGCCGAGATGGATCATCCACTCGGCACTTCTGGCTGAAGATGGTTGTAAACGCTTCAGCCTTGTCTTTTGCACTCACGTGCTGGACTCCGCCATCATTGAGGATAGGGATGTTTACAGAGCCTCCTCCTCCCGTTAGTTGTTTAATTGTCCACCACCATTCACGACTGGATGTGGCAGGACTGCAGAGCTTTGATCTGATCCATTGGTTGTGGAATCGCTTAGCTCTGTCTATAGCATGTTGCTTCCGCTGTTTGGCATGCATGTAGTCCTGAGTTGTAGCTTCACCAGGTTGGCACCTCATTTTTAGATACGCCTGCTGCTGCTCCTGGCATGCTCTTCTACACTCCTCATTGAACCAGGGTTGATCCCCTGGCTTGTTGGTAATGGTAGAGTGAGGAATATGCCAGGCCACGAGGTTACAGATTGTGCTGGAATACAATTCTGCTGCTGCTGATGGCCCACAGCACCTCATGGATGCCCAGTTTTGAGCTGCTAGATCTGTTCTGAATCTATCCCATTTAGCACGGTGGTAGTGCCACACAACACGTTGGATGGTGTCCTCAGTGTGAAGACAGGACTTCGTCTCCACAAGGACTGTGCAGTGGTCACTCCTACCAATACTGTCATGGACAGATGCATTTGCGACAGGTCGATTGGTGAGGACGAGGTCAAGTAAGATTTTACCTCTTGGTTCGCTCACCACCTGCCGCAGGCCCAGTCTGGCAGCTATGTCCTTCAGGACTCGGCCAGCTCGGTCAGTAGTGGTGCTACCGAGCCACTCTTGGTGATGGACATTGAAGTCCCCCATCCAGAGTACATTTTGTGCCCTTGCTGCCCTCAGTGCTTCCTCCAAGTGGTGTTCAACATGGAGGAGGACTGATTCATCAGCTGAGGGAGGACGGTAGGTGGTAATCAGCAGGAGGTTTCCTTGCCCATGTTTGACCTGATGCCATGAGATTTCATGGGGTCCAGAGTCAATGTTGAGGACTCCCAGGGCCACTCCCTCCTGACTGTATATCACTGTACCGCCACCTCTGGTGGGTCTGTCCTGCCGGTGGGACAGGACATACCCAGGGATGGTGATGGAAGAGTCTGGGACGTTGGCTGAAAGGTATGATTCTGTGAGTATGGCTATGTCAGGCTGTTGCTTGACTGGTCTGTGGGACAGCTCTCCCAATTTTGGCACAAGTCCCCAGATGTTAGTGAGGAGGACTTTGCAGGGTCGACTGGGCTTGGTTTGCCTTTGTCGTGTCTGGTGCCTAGTGGTCCGATGCCGGGTGGTCCGTCCGGTTTTATTCTTATTATGACTTTTTTTAGCGAGATTGTACAACTGAGTGACTTGCTAGGCCATTTCAGAGGACAATTAAGAATCAACCACATTGCTGTGGGTCTGGAGTCACATATAGGCCAGACCGGGTAAGGACGGCAGGTTTCCTTCCCTAAAGGACATTAGTGAACCAGATGGGTTTTTACGACAATCCGTTAGTTTCATGGCCATCATCACTGATACTAGTATTTTAATTCCAGATTTTATCTAAGTGCTCATATCGGGCATCCCTAATGATTCTCTCGAGCATCTTCCCTATTACTGACGTCAAATATAACCACCATGAGATTACACCGCCTCTTGGTAACTCACAGCAATGACGTTAACCTCTCCAAACATCTCTTACCTCCTCCGGGCTCTTCTTAATGTTGAATCCCGGGATGGACTCCAGCTTGTCCAGAGTTCCCCCAGTGTGCCCCAGCCCTCTGCCACTGATCATCGGAACCTACAGAAAAACAACATCAGCTTGGACACTAAGTAAAGAGAAAAATAAAGGACTTTCATCACCTCAGGATGTCCCAAAGCGCTTTACAGCCAATGAAGTACTTTTGAAGTGCAGTCACTGTTGTAATGTAGGAAACGCAGCAACCAATTTACGCACAGCAAGATCCCACAAACAGCGATATGATAACGGCCAGATAATCTGGGGGGTTTTATAGGATAAATATTGGCCAGGACACCGGGGAGAACTCCCCCTGCTCTTCTTTAAAATAGGGCCATGGAATCTTTTACATCCATCTAAGAGGGTAGACAGGGCCTTGGTTTAACGTCTCATCTGAAAGACGGCACCTCCAACAGTGTAGCACTCCCTCGGTACTGCACTGAAGTATCAGCTTGGATTATGTGTTCAAGTCTCTGGAGTGGAACTTGAACCCACGACCTCTCGGGCTCAGAGGCGAGAGGGTTACCTGCTGAGCCACACAAGCTAACACAAGTTGCAGGGAAGTCACTCCTTGGACAGCCAAGTCCTCTTTAAGACTTTTGCGGAGAGTGTGGATTATTTTCATGCAGTGTTTACATCATTCTCCTCTCCCCCTTTACATCCCAAGTCCCAGTAATTGTTTTATTGTTTTTTTCCCCTTCACCTTCCGGAAGTCTCTCGCTCCGGTCCTGAGGACAGGCTGGTCCCAAACCTGCTCCATATCCTTGGAGCTTCACGGGAGGAGCCCGTATCTCTGATTTCCCCTCCCTGTGGGGGGAAACAATTTGCCTCTGACCTGTGCCTCGACATGGCAATGTGCCCGAGATCGGGATCTCACCGTGCTCGGAATCATGTCCCATCATTCCCGCTCACAGCATCCGGCACAATCCACCACAGACTGGAGGTTTCCCCCCGGTCTGCATGACTCGAAGGGCCCTCTACCTGACCGGTCCTAAGGTTCCAAAATATCCCACACTTTACACTCTATCTCTCGGAACCCCCTCGATTCCTTTCTCTACCCAAGTATCTACCCAGCATCCTTATCAAGTCGCTGGCATTACCCGCAGCCTGGCTAGAGTCTGTCCCATTCCCCTCTGGGTGAAATAGTTCAATCAGAATTGTTCACCTTCCACTCCCTGAGTTCGAGCCCATGCCCCCTGGTTGCACAGTTTGTGATTGTGTCAAACAATTGTGTGCGAGAGGGCACAACTGGGAACCTGGTCCCAGGCCTAGCCGATGTTCCCTTGCCAAGAAGCTCATGGTTTCTCGGTCACCAAGACACAGACGATTCATTCAGCTGCCTCTGCTGCCTTCCCCTTCCCCAGCCCACCAAAACTAATCTCCCCCGATCCCCTGCCCTAGCCCTGAACTCCCATCTCTCTCCAGTTTCTCTCCTACCTCCCCTCATGCCCTCTCACAGCTTGTCCCTGGGTCCTTCAACGTGTTGTCGCCTCCCAAATCCGTGCCCATCTTTCCCACAACTCCATGTTTGAATCCCTCCATCAGGTCTCCGTCCCTGCCCCTCCATATCTCTGTAACCTCCTCCAGTCCTACAAGCCCCCGCCCCCCCATAAGCTTTCCGTATCTCTAATTCCTGTCTTTTACACGTCCCCCACTCCCTTTGCCCCACCATTGGCGGCCGTGCCTTCAGCCGCCTAGGCCCTAAGCTCAGGGATTCCCTCCACAAACCACTCCACCACCTTCTCATCTTTTCACACCCTCCTTAAAACCTGCCTCAAACTAAACCTTGCAGAGCAGGAAGATCCCCGGTCAGTGCTGAGACATCTCATTCAACCGGGACAGCAGGAAGGTGTTACAATCAGCCCTGGTGCACCTGGGCCAAGCTTCTCGCTCCTGAGGGCCATCTACCGCCCTCTGCTGAAAGGTGCGTGTTTAGATGTCGGGGTGAGCCCAGGGTTAGGCTTGGATTTGAGGTACCCCATGGTTAAATAGCTTGGCGACATTTACATGGTTATGCTGGCACTTGAAGATTGGTCACTTGGAGGGTAGCAGAAGGAGGCTGGGATGGTGCATTCCAGCCTGAGGCAGCACTTTCAGGGGCACTGGAGAGAAGGTTGGAGGAGAAGAATTCATTACACCCCTTGAGCATCGATGATCAACGAGTCTCGAGTCTCTACATTCCTTACCTTGCAGCCACAGGCAGCCAATGCTGGTGCCAGAGAGAGGCTGACCTTGTCCCCGACTCCTCCTGTCGAGTGCTTGTCAACTACGAACCCAGACCACTCCTTTGGCCATTGCAGGACGACACCAGAGACTTTTATCTCTTTAGTCAGGTGCATGGTCTCCTCCTGGGTCATCCCCTGCAGGCAGATCGCCATTAGCATTGCACCTGACAAAAAGAATCATTGGGTTAAAGGCAGCACAACCAGCCTCTTCTAACGATGGGACACGATTCGTCCTTCGGGTCTGGTGGATTGAGGAGTAATGCAGGTTAGAGACATGCTCTGCTCAGCCCCAGACCTGGGCAGAGTTGGGGTTCAGCACAGTGTAAAGCTGCAGGGCGGTCAGCTCTATGAAACAGGCGGGTTGCCAATGTCTCCAACAACACCAGCCTGATCTCCAGACATCCAGCACACTCCAAGTTCTGGAAATTTTTACAGCCAGGGCCCTGCCTCAGCTTGATAAACCAAGGTAGGTGCAAATTTGAGGATCGCAGGTCAGACAGCAGAAGCCATCAAAGTCAGGACCGGGTCTGTGACAGGACACAACACACCATGGTCCTCCCCAGGCCCCGTCCTCCCCAGGCCCCGTACTCCCCAGGCCCCGTCCTCCCCAGGCCCCGTCCTCCCCAGGCCCCGTACTCCCCAGGCCCCGTCCTCCCCAGGCCCCGTACTCCCCAGGCCCCGTACTCCCCAGGCCCCGTACACCCCAGGCCCCGTCCTCCCCAGGCCCCGTACTCCCCAGGCTCCGTACTCCCCAGGCCCCGTACACCCCACGTCCTCCCCAGGCCCCGTCCTCCCCAGGCCCCGTCCTCCCCAGGCCCCGTCCTCCCCAGGCCCCGTACTCCCCAGGCCCCGTCCTCCCCAGGCCCCGTCCTCCCCAGGCCCCGTACTCCCCAGGCCCCGTCCTCCCCAGGCCCCGTCCTCCCCAGGCCCCGTACTCCCCAGGCCCCGTACTCCCCAGGCCCCGTACACCCCAGGCCCCGTCCTCCCCAGGCAGGGTGGAAGAGGAAGGCTCTGCAAGTCAATCTAGGAATAATGGAATGAGCAGAAATGCCATATACCGGTTGTATACAGTAAGTTAGTGTACACTGGGTTTGTGTACAGTGGGTTAGTGCATATTAGTAGGTTAGTGTACAGTGGGTTAGTGTACAGTGGGTTAGTGTACAGTGGGTTAGTGTACAGTGGGTTAGTGTACAGTGGGTTAGTGTACAGTGGGTTAGTGTACTGTGGGTTAGTGTACAGTGAAGTATAGAACAAGGACACAGGACACTGACACAGTGACCAGACTGAGAGTCCACTGAAGAGTGAGGTCATCAATCAAAGGCTGACTCAGGCCAGTCGGCAAGACATTGTAAAAGGAGAGTCCGAGAGGTGAGCACAGTGTAAAAGGAGAGTCCGAGAGGTGAGCACGGTGTAAAAGGAGAGTCCGAGAGGTGAGCACGGTGTAAAAGGAGAGTCCGAGAGGTGAGCACGGTGTAAAAGGAGAGTCCGAGAGCAGGAGGAGAGTCCGAGAGGTGAGCACAGTGTAAAAGGAGAGTCCGAGAGGTGAGCACGGTGTAAAAGGAGAGTCCGAGAGCGGGAGGAGAGTCCGAGAGGTGAGCACAGTGTAAAAGGAGAGTCCGAGAGGTGAGCACGGTATAAAAGGAGAGTCCGAGAGGTGAGCACGGTGCAAAAGGAGTGTCCGAGAGGTGAGCACGGTGTAAAAGGAGAGTCCGAGAGGTGAGCGCGGTGTAAAAGGAGAGTCCGAGAGCGGGAGGAGAGTCTGAGAGTCTAAGGCAAGTCATGGCAGCACAGCTCACACCTGTGATATGCTCCTCCTGCACTATGTGGGAAGTCATGGACACTACCAGTGCCCCTGGCGACCATGTGTGCAGGAAGTGTGTCCAGCTGCAGCTACTGGCAAACCGTATCTCGGAGCTGGAGCTGCGGGTGGATTCACTGTGGAGCATCCGCGATGCTGAGACTATCGTGGATAGCACGTTCAGTGAGGTGGTCACACCGCAGGTATAGATTACGCAGGCAGAAAGGAAATGGGTGACCGCCAGGCAGAGTAAAAGGACTAGGCAGGTAGAGCAGTCCTCTGTGGCCATCTCCCTCTCAAACAGATATCCCGCTTTGGATACTGTTGGGGGAGATGGCTTATCAGGGGAAAGCAGCAAGAGCCAGGTTCGGGGCACCACGGGTGGCTCTGCTGCACAAGAGGGAAGGAAGAAGAGTGGCAGGGCTATAGTGATAGGGGACTCAATTGTCAGGGCAACAGATAGGCGTTTCTGGGGCCGCAAACGTGACTCCAGGATGGTTTGTTGCCTCCCTGGTGCTAGGGTCAAGGATGTCACAGAGCGGCTGCAGGGCATTCTGGAGGGGGAGGGTGAACAGCCAGTAGTCGTGCTCCATATCGGTACCAACGACATCGGTAAAAAAAGGGATGGGGTCCTACAAGGTGAATTTAAGGAGTTAGGAGATAAATTAAAAAGCAGGACCTCAAAGGTAGTGATCTCAGGATTACTACCAGTGCAATGTGCTAGTGAGTATAGGAACAGGAGAATAGACAGGATGAATGCGTGGCTGCAGGGATGGTGTAGGAGGGAGGGATTTAGATTCCTGGGACATTGGGACCGGTTCTGGGGAAGGTGGGACCTGTACAAGTGGGACGGGTTACACCCGAGCAGGACCGGGACCAATGTCCTCGCGGGGGTGTTTGCTCGTGCTGTTGGGGAAGGTTTAAACTAGAGTGGCAGGGGGATGGGAACCTGAGCAGGGAGACAGAGGAGGGGGGAACAAGGATAGAAACAAAAGACAGAAAGGGAAGAAGCAATAGTGGAAGGCAGAGAAAACAAGGGCAAAAAACAAATAGGGCCATAGTGCAAAATAAAACTCAGATGACTGGCAATCTTAAAAAGACAAGTCTAAAGGCATTGTGTCTTTATGCGCGGAGCATTCACAATAAGGTAGATGAATTAACAGCGCAGATAGATATTAACGGTTATGATATAGTTGCGATTACGGAGACTTGGCTGCAGGGTGACCAAGGATGGGAACTGAACATCCAGGGATATTCAATATTTAGGAAGGACAAGCAAAAAGGGAAAGGAGGAAATCAATGCAATAGTGAGGAAGGATATTGGCTCGGAAAATCACGATGTGGAATCTGTATTGGTGGAGCTAAGAAATGCCAAGGGGCAGAAAACGTTAGTGGGGGTTGTCTATAGGCCCCCAAACAGTAGTGGAGATGTAGGGGAGGGCATTAAACAGGAAATTAGAGACGCATGCAAGACGGGTACAACTATAATCATGGGTGACTTTAATCTACATATAGATTGGTCAAACCAAATTAGCAATAATACTGTGGGGGAGGAATTCCTGGAGTGTGTGTATGTGACGGTTTTCTGGACCAATACGTTGAGGAACCAACTAGAGAACAGGCGATCCCAGACTGGGTATTGTGCAATGAGAAAGGATTAATTAACAATCTTGTTGTGTGGGGTCCCTTAGGGAAGAGTGACCATAACATGATAGAATTCCTCATTAAGATGGAGAGTGAAATAGTTGAATCTGAAACTAGGGTCCTGAATCTAAATAAAGGAAATTATGAAAGTATGAGGTGTGAGTTGGCGATGATAGATTGGGGAACTTTACTAAAAGGGATGACGGTGGATAGGCAATGGCTAATATTTAAAGAACGTGTGCAGGAATTACAACAATTATTCATTCCTGTCTGGCACAAAAATAAAACAGGAAAGGTGGCTCAACCGTGGCTTACAAAAGAAATTAGGGATAGTATTAGATCCAAAGAGGAGACATATAAAATTGCCAGAAAAAGCAGCAAGCCTGAGGATTGGGAGCAGTTTAGAATTCAGCAAAGGAGGACAAAGAGATTGATTAAGAGGGGAAAAATAGAGTATGAGAGTAAACTAGCAGGGAACATAAAAACTGACTGTAAAACCTTCCATAAATATGTCAAGAGATAAAGATTAGTGAAGACAAATGTAGGTCCCGTACAGTCAGAAATGGGGGAAATTATAATGGGGAACAAAGAAATGGCAGAACAATTAAACACATACTTTGGTTCTGTCTTCACAAAGGACACAAATAACCTGCCAGAAATGTTAGGGAACCAAGGGTCTAGTGAGAGGGAGGAACTGAAGGAAATCAGTACTCGTAAAAAAAATAGTGCTAGGGAAATTAATGGGGCTAAAGGCTGACAAATCCCCAGGGCCTGATAATCTACATCCCAGAGTAATAAAGGAAGTGGCCCTGGAAATAGTGGATGTATTGGGGATCATCTTCCAAAATTCTATCGACTCCGGAACAGTTCCTACAGATTGGAGGGTGGCAAATGTAACCCCACTATTTAAAAAAGGAGGGAGAGAAAAAACAGGGAATTACAGACCAGTTAGCCGAACATCAGTAGTGGGGAAAATGCTAGAGTCTATTATAAAGGATGTGATAACAGAACACTTGGAAGGCATTAACGGGATTGGACAACGTCAGCATGGGTTTATGAAAGGGAAATCATGCTTAACAAATCTACTGGAGTTTTTTGAGGATGTAACTAGTAGAATAGATAGGGGAGAACCAGTGGATGTGGTGTATTTGGATTTTGAGAAGGCTTTTGATAAGGTCCCACACAAGAGGATAGTGTGCAAAATTAAAGCACATGAGATTGGGGGGAATATACTGGCATGGATTGAGAATTGGTTGACAGACAGGAAAGAGAGAGTGGGAATAAACGGGTCTTTTTCTGGGTGGCGGGCAGTGACTAGTGGGGTACCGCAGGGATCAGTGCTTGGGCCCCAGCTATTCACAATATATATCAATGATTTGGATGAGGGAACTAAATGTAACATTTCCAAGTTTGCAGACGACACAAAGCTGGGGTGGAATGTGAGCTGTGAGGAGGATGCAAAGAGGCTCCAATGTGATTTAGACAAGTTGGGTGAGTGGGTAAGAACATGGCAGATGCAGTATAACGTGGATAAATGTGAAGTTATCCACTTTGGTTGTAAAAATAGAAAGGCAGATTATTATCTGAATGGTGATAGATTGGGAAAAGGGGAGGTGCAACGAGACCTGGGTGTCCTTGTACACCAGTCGCTGAAAGTGAGCATTCAGGTGCAGCAAGCAGTTAGGAAGGCGAATGGTATGTTGGCCTTCATTGCAAGAGGATTTGAGTACAGGAACAGGGATGTCTTACTGCAGTTATACAGGGCCTTGGTGAGACCACATCTGGAGTATTGTGTGCAGTTTTGGTCTCCTTATCTGAGGAAGGATGTCCTTGCCATGGAGGGAGTGCAACGAAGGTTTACCTGACTGATTCCTGGGATGGCAGGGCTGACGAATGAGGAGAGATTGGGTCGACTAGGCCTATATTCACTAGAGTTTAGAAGAATGAGAGGTGATCTCATCGAAACAAAGAAGTCTAACAGGACCAGACAGACTAGATGCAGGGAGGATGTTCCCGATGGCTGGGGAGTCCAGAACCAGGGGTCACAGTCTCAGGATACGGGGTATGCCATTTAGAACCGAGATGAGGAGAAATTTCTTCACTCAGAGGGTGGTGAACCTGTGGAATTCTCTACCACAGAAGGCAGTGGAGGCCAAGTCATTAGATGTGTTCAAGAAGGAGATAGATATATTTCTTAATGCTAAAGGGATCAAGGGATATGGGGAAAAAGCGGGAACAGGGAACTGAGTTAGACGATCAGCCATGATCATTTTGAATGGCGGAGCAGGCCCGAAGGGCCGAATGGCCTACTCTTGCTCCTATTTTCTTCCCCCCGTGTAGAGTCTCCAGCATTTTTTATTATCCCACCATCATAGTGGCAGATAATTTATTGGAGCCACAAAAATAAACAATAGTTCATCAATTATCCTAATTTAAAAACTCTCAGGTGTTAATTGAGAGTCTGATGGTGAGGCCCTGCAAACTGGTGTCCGCAAACTATGTAAATAACTGCCGTTTCTCATTTAGTTTAACGGTGACTTTTTAAGTCTCTTGCTTGTTTTCTTGCGTTTAATGTTCTAAATTAAAGCTGTGTTTACTGATTTTCACCAAATTAACCTGTTTCTTTTGGCTCCAAATTTTCCTCCTGATTTTCTCTCATTTTTTTAAACACTGAAAATAAAGCCTGAAAAACTCCAAGTTTTAATTTGCCAAAAACCCCTGAATTTACAGATCCTTATAAATAAACAGTTGTGTAAACGCTTGTACTTTAATAGACAACATATCATGTGACTTAATGTGATCCACTGGTGATTTATGTTTACAGAGTCACTGAGTAATAAAGAGTCCATCCTCGGGCATTTATTATAATATCCATATTCAGATCTTAATCCCAGCATCACACATAAATATTAAATGCAATCTGCAAGGACAATGTAACTCTTCCAGTTGTGAGCCAGATTTCCCTTTCTGTTTCACCAAGCCCCTCGCAAATAATTAGTGATTAATTAGTCATTAATCGAGGCGATTAATCGAGATTTGATGGCTCTCAATATAACCACCTGGTAGTTATACCACCAAATGGCCAACCTTCATTTGTGAGCCTGGACAGTGAGTGTCACATGTTTGCCAGCCACCGGGGGTATCACATCTGTGCCTGAAGCGACCTCCATATGCCGACTTTCCATACGGAGAAACTATTTCCTCTGGTGGGAGAATCCCGAACAAGGGGGCATAATCTTAAAATTCGGGCTCGGCCGTTCAGAGTGAAATCAGGAAGCACTTTTTCACACAAAGGGTGGTGGAAATCTGGAACTCTCTTCCCCCAAAAGGCTGTGGATGCAGAGGGTCAATTAAACTTTTCAAGACTGAGATCGATGGATTTATTATTAGGAAAGGGAACCAAGGGACATGGAGCAAAGGCAGGTGAAGGGAGTTGAGGGTCAGATCTGCCATGATCTAAATGAATGGCGGAACAGGCTCGAGGGGCTGAATGGCCTCCTCCTGTCCCTATGTAACAGGATTGAGGGGCTGAATGGCCTCCTTCTGTTCCTATGTTCCAGCAGGGACCCATTGAATGGGCTTTAAGAGTGGGTACCCTGGTTGATTTTCCCGCTCACAACCCACAGATTCTGATGACAATTGTGGATGACGCTATTTTCCTGGTTGAGATCAGCACAAATTGAGAATTGATCAGATCCAGGACTGGACTAGACTGGACTAGACTGGACTGGACTAGACTAGACTAGACTGGACTAGACTAGACTGGACTGGACTAGACTAGACTAGACTAGACTGGACTGGACTGGACTAGACTAGACTGGACTGGAATGCTCAGTTTGTCTCAGTACCGCACTAGACAGTACATTTAAACAAGACATCAGACGAACGCCAATGTGACCTTGCATCAGGCACACACTTGTCATACTACAGATGTCACACTTACAGATTTAAGACAATTAAAAAAGAAAGACAAAGACCGTTTTGAAGTGTTACCTATCTGGCTGTCTTGGATGGTTTGTTTCGTTACACTCTGCGCAAAGTAACGGATTTCTTCCGCCTTCAAAGCCTGTTTGTCTCGTTTCTTCCGAATCATTTCAGTGACATTAACGTGCGGTTCGGTCGTGAACATTTTCTGTGTTTGTCTGAAGAGGAAGAGAAGTCAATTCATTGAGGAACAGGAAGGCTGAACCCAAAGGAGCAGGGGTCAAACATAGAGTAACACACGTCAATCAGGAGTGTGGGGATTAAATGACCCGGTGAGTTTGTGCCCAGTGTAACGACCATGGGTAATTGGAAACATTCCCGCACTTCATTAAAGTGCCAGCTTTTCATCTCAGTTTGAGTTTATAATTTAGAATCTTTCCCTTAACAAACAGTATCTGACAATTAGACGACAGGTTAGATCCGAAATGCAACAGCCAGGTGTCTGCAAGATAGAGATTGGATAGAGTTGCTGCTGTAGATAAATTTATTTCTCATTCAATCTTACATAGAATTACATCGAGTCTACAGCACAGAAACAGGCCATTCGGCCCAACAGGTCTATGCCGGTGTTTATTCTCCACACGAGCCTCCTCCCTCCCTACTTCATCTCACCCTATCCCCCTATCCTTCTATTCCTTTCTCCCTCATGTGTTTATCCAGCTTCCCCTTAAATCCATCCACACTATTCACCTCAACCACTCCTTGTGGGAGTGAGTTCCACATTCTCACCACTCTCTGGGGAAAGAAGTTTCTCCTGAATTCTTTATTGAATTTATTGGTGATTGTTTTATATTTATGATCCTTATTTGGTCTCCCCCACAAGTGGAAACATTTTCAATCAGAATAAACCCTGAAACAAGATCAGAGAAGAAGTGTAGACTTGTGATCTGCCACACAGTGAGTTCCCTATCTCAGTCAAGCTATCCAGGCTTGAAGTGTAAACACAGGAGACCCTTCGACCCGTCGCACAATTGAGCTCCTGCGAGGGGATTGATTTTACACCATGCCATTTTCTGTCTTGCTCTTCAAAATAACCCCATTTTCCTGATTTCTCTCCAGACTCCTTATATTCTCCTGTCAATAATTATCCGCAGCTTTTTTGAATCCTGTAATTGATTTTTAACATCGATCCCCACTTGTGCCAACACGCCCCACATTCAGATAACTCACTGGGAGAAAAGGTTTCTTCGAATCGTCCCCTTTATGTATCCAGTGCTGATCTTGAGATTGTGGCCTTTTGTCTTTACTGAGCCGATCACAGTAGGTACAGCACAGGAGGAGGCCATTCAGCCCATCGTGCCTGTGCTGGCTCTTTGAAAGAGCTATCCAATCAGTCCCATTCCCCTGCCATTTCCCCAGAGCCCTGTACATTTTTTCCCTTCAAGTATTTGTCCAATTCCCTTTTGAAAGTTATTATTGAATCTGCTTCCACCGCCCTTTCAGGCAGCGCATTCCAGATCAGAACAACTCGCTGCATAAAAAAAACTCTCCTCATCTCCCCCTCTGGCTCTTTTGTCGATCACCTTAAATCTGTGTCCTCTGGTCACTGAATCTTCTGCCACTGGAAACAGTTTCTCCTTATTTACTCTGTCAAACCCCCTCATGATTTTGAACACCTCGATCAAATCTCCCCTTAACCTTCTCTGTTTGAAGCAGAACAATCCCAGCTTCTCCAGTCTCTCCACATAACTGAAGTCCCTCATCCCTGGTACCATTCTAGTAAATCTCCTCTGCACCCTCTCTAAGGCCTTCACATCCTTCCTAAAGAGCGGTGACCAGGATTGGACACAATCCTCCAGCTGAGGCCGAACCAGCGTTTTATAAAGGTTTAGCATAACTTCCTTGTTTTTGTACTCTATGCCTCTATTAATAAAGTAAGAATGGGATATGATGCTCGACTCATCGATCGACAGTTCCGATGGGCCACAGCAAAAAAACGCGTAGACCTCCTCAGAAGACTAACACGGGACGCAACCAACAGAGTACCCTTCGTCGTCCAGTACTTCCCCGGAGCGGAGAAACTACGCCATGTTCTCCGCAGCCTTCAACATGTCATCAATGATGACGAACACCTCGCTATGGCCATCCCCACACCTCCACTACTCGCCTTTAAACAGCCACCCAACCTCAAACAGACTATCGTTCGCAGCAAATTACCCAGCTTTCAGGAGAACAGCGTCCACGACACCACACAACCCTGCCACGGCAACCTCTGCAAGACATGCCAGATCATCGACACAGATACCACCATCACACGAGAGGACACCACCCACCAGGTGCACGGTTCATACTCCTGTGACTCGGCCAACGTTGTCTACCTCATACGTTGCAGGAAAGGATGCCCCAGAGCATGGTACATTGGCGAGACCATGCAGACGCTGCGACAACGGATGAACGGACACCGCGCAACAATCGCCAAACAGGAGGGTTCTCTCCCTGTCGGGGAACACTTCAGCAGTCGTGGACATTCAGCCACCGACCTTCGGGTAAGCATACTCCTAGGCGGCCTTCGAGACACACGACAACGCAAAATCGTCGAGCAGAAAATTGATAGCTAAGTTCCGCACCCATGAGGACGGCCTCAACCGGGATCTTGGGTTCATGTCACACTACACGTTACCCCACCAGCGAACAAATGTTATCTGTTTTTAATATAACGGGTCATTGACTGTCTTCCTTCTCTCTCTCTCTTTTTTTTTGGGGGTTTGTATATTCGGTGGCCTTTTAGGTGACACCTTTCTGTCTGCTCACTGTGATTGCCTTGGCAACGGGCAGTAATCACCAGGCATTGTTCTGTGATTTTCAAATGCGAAGGATTCGAAAATTTCATTTCTACACCACCTGAGGAAGGAGGAAGCCTCCGAAAGCTTGTGGAATTTAAAATAAATTTGTTGGACTATAACTTGGTGTTGTAAAATTGTTTACAATCTATTAATAAAGCCCAGGATCCTGTACGCTTTTTAACAGCCTTCTCAAATAGTCCTGCCTCCTTCAAAGATTCGCGTATATGCAAAGGAGATTTTAATAGTTTTTTTATTATTCATTCATGGGATGTGGGCGTCGCTGGCGAGGCCGGCATTTATTGCCCATCCCTAATTGCCCTTGAGAAGGTGGTGGTGAGCCGCCTTCTTGAACCGCTGCAGTCCGTGTGGTGAAGGTTCTCCCACAGTGCTGTTAGGAAGGGAGTTCCAGGATTTTGACCCAGCGACAATGAAGGAACGGCGATATATTTCCAAGTCGGGATGATGTGTGACTTGGAGGGGATCGTGCAGGTGGTGTTGTTCCCATGTACCTGCTGCCCTTGTCCTTCTAGATGGTAGAGGTTGCAGGTTTGGGAGGTGCTGTCAAAGAAGCCTTAGCGAGTTGCTGCAGTGCATCCTGTGGATGGTGCACACTGCAGCCACTGTGCGCCGGTGGTGAAGGGAGTGAATGTTTAGGGTGGTGGATGGGGTGCCAATCAAGCGGGCTGCTTTGTCCTGGATGGTGTCAAGCTTCTTGAGTGTTGTTGGAGCTGCACTCATCCAGGCAAGTGGAGAGTATTCCATCACACTCCTGACTTGTGCCTTGTAGATGGTGGAAAGGCTTTGGGGAGTCAGGAGGTGAGTCACTCGCCGCAGAATACCCAGCCTCTGACCTGCTCTTGTAGCCACAGTATTAAATGGCTGGTCCAGTTAAGTTTCTGGTCAACGGTGACCCCCAGGATGTTGATCGTGGGGGATTCGGCGATGGTAATGCCGTTGAATGTCAAAGGGAGGTGGTTAGACCTTCTCTTGTTGGAGATGGTCATTGCCTGGCACTTAACTGGCGCGAATGTTACTTGCCACTTATCAGCCCAAGCCTGGATGTTGTCCAGGTCTTGCTGCATGCGGGCTCGGACTGCTTCATTATCTGAGGGGTTGCGAATGGAACTGAACACTGTACAATCATCAGCGAACATCCCCATTTCTGACCTGATGATGGAGGGAAGGTCATTGATGAAGCAGCTGAAGATGGTTGGGCCTAGGACACTGCCCTGAGCAACTCCTGCATCAATGTCCTGGGGCTGAGATGATTGGCCTCCAACAACCACTACCATCTTCCTTTTTGCTCGGTATGACTCCAGCCACTGGAGAGTTTTCCCCCTAATTCCCATTGACTTCAATTTTACTTGGGCTCCTTGGTGCCACACTTGGTCAAATGTTGCCTTGATGTCAAGGGCAGTCACTCTCACCTCACCTCTGGAATTCAGCTCTTGTGTCCATGTTTGGACCAAGGCTGTAATGAGGTCTGGAGCCGAGTGGTCCTGGCGGAACCCAAACTGAGCATCGGTGAGCAGGTTATTGGTGAGTAAGTGCCGCTTGATAGCACTGTCGATGACACCTTCCATCGCTTTGCTGATGATTGAGAGTAGACTGATGGGGTAGAGTAATTGGCCAGATTGGATTTGTCCTGCTTTTTGTGGACAGGACATACCTGGGCAATTTTCCACATTGTTGTGTAGCTGTGTTGTAGCTGTTACAGTGTTGTAGTCGGGTACAGTGTTGTAGCTGTACTGGAACAGCTTGGCTGGAGGCGCAGCTAGTTCTAGAGCACAAGTCTTCAGCACTACAGCTGGGATGTTGTTGGGGCCCATAGCCTTTGGTGTATCCAGTGCACTCAGCCGTTTCTTGATATCACGTGGAGTGAATCGAATTCGCTGAAGACTGGCTTCTGTGATGGTGGGGATATCGGGAGGAGGCCGAGATGGATCATCCACTCGGCACTTCTGGCTGAAGATGGTTGCAAACATTTCAGCCTTGTCTTTTGCACTCATGTGCTGGAGTCTGCCATCATTGAGGATGGGGATGTTTACAGAGCCTCCTCCTCCTGTTAGTTGTTTAATTGTCCACCACCATTCATGACTGGATGTGGCCGGACTGCAGAGCTTTGATCTGATCTGTTGGTTGTGGAATCGCTTAGCTCTGTCTATAGCATGTTGCTTCCGCTGTTTAGCATGCATGTAGTCCTGAGTTGTAGCTTCACCAGGTTGGCACCTCATTTTTAGATACGCCTGGTGCTGCTCCTGGCATGCTCTTCTACACTCCTCATTGAACCTCATTAATCGTGTCTATCAAATCCCTCCTCGATCTTCTCGGTTTGAGAGCAAACTGCTCTGGTTGCTCCCCTCTCCTCCTCACTCAGACCCCTCACCCCTGGTCACCTCCTGGTGAATCTGTATTGCACTTTGTCCAGAGCTATTCCTGCCTTCCATAGTGCGGAGCCCAAGTCACCGTGACCTCTGCTTTTGCGTTCAATCCCTTTCGATATAAACCCCCAAAATCCCTTCATAACTTTTTACCCAGTTGACCATCATTCACCTCTTCTGTATCCACTCACCTCTGCATTTAACCATTTGAGGCATATTTACGTTCTTTATTCTTGTCCCAAAATTTAACACCTCATGGTTTTTCTCCGTTAAACTGCCCGTGTTTCTAGTCCTAGAGACTCATTGACAGTCGGCTACTCCTTTCAGTTTGGAATAATCATCACAATTTTCCCACTATGGACATAAAATCCTCGAATTTATAATCTCCACTGACGTTCATTTTCCAACAAGGCCTTGTTTGGATGGTCGTCAGGAGCAGAAAACCCGGCTGTTTTTTTATTTTCCACACATGGCCCAGGGGACATTGTGTCTGGAACTACTGCCCCAGATGAGACCAACTGAATCAGCACAGACAAAACCTGGGACTTTCCTGGTCTGTCTGACTCAGTGCCACAGTGATGTATTAACCCAGTCAACTACAGGACAGGACAGGTCTTTTTAAGAGGGAGTCAGATAACTGAGAAAGGAATGGAAAGGATGAGTCAGTCAGACAGTCTCTGTAAATATAAAGACAAACTAAAATCTTGGGCAATTATGTTTGTTAATAAAATCAACTTAAATCCAAAACCGGTCCTGGCGGGTTATGTGGTGAGCTGGCTGTCAAGATGTTGGGTGGGGACAGGAAGCAACAGAATTGATCTTTATTAATAACTTGGACTTGGGTGTACAGGGCACAATTACAAAATCTGCAGATGACTCAAAACTTGGAAGTGTAGTGAACAGTG
Organism: Heptranchias perlo; assembly: GCF_035084215.1. Classification (NCBI taxonomy): domain Eukaryota; kingdom Metazoa; phylum Chordata; class Chondrichthyes; order Hexanchiformes; family Hexanchidae; genus Heptranchias; species Heptranchias perlo. The sequence continues at coordinate 48,138,612 of NC_090348.1, read as the reverse complement.
AGGAGGATAGTGATAGACTTCAAGATATAGACAGGCTGGTGGGATGGGCGGACAGGGGCAGATGAAATTTAATGCAGAAAAATGCAAAGTGATACATTTCAGAAGGAGGCAATATAAACTAGAGGGCAATATAAAGGGGTACAGGAACAGAGCGATCTGGGAGTGTATGTGCACAAATCATTGAAGGTGGCAGGGCAGGTTGAGAAAGCAGTTAAAAAAGCATACAGGATCCTGGGCTTCATAAAAAAAATTTATTCGTTCATGGGATGTGGGCGTCGCTGGCGAGGCCGGCATTTATTGCCCATCCCTAATTGCCCTTGAGAAGGTGGTGGTGAGCCGCCTTCTTGAACTGCTGCAGTCCGTGTGGTGAAGGTTCTCCCACAGTGCTGTTAGGAAGGGAGTTCCAGGATTTTGACCCAGCAACGATGAAGGAACGGCGATATATTTCCAAGTCAGGATGGTGTGTGACTTGGAGGGGAACGTGCAGGTGGCGGTGTTCCCATGTGCCTGCTGCTCTTGTCCTTCCAGGTGGTAGAGGTCGCGGGTTTGGGAGGTGCTGTCGAAGAAGCCTTGGCGAATTGCTGCAGTGCATCCTGTGGATGGTACACACTGCAGCCACAGTGCGCCGGTGGTGAAGGGAGTGAATGTTTAGGGTGGTGGATGGGGTGCCAATCAAGCAGGCTGCTTTGTCCTGGATGGTGTCGAGCTTTTTGAGTGTTGTTGGAGCTGCACTCATCCAGGCAAGTAGAGAGTATTCCATCACACTCCTGACTTGTGCCTTGTAGATGGTGGAAAGGCTTTGGGGAGTCAGGAGGTGAGTCACTCGCCGCAGAATACCCAGCCTCTGACCTGCTCTCGTAGCCACAGTATTTATGTGGCTGGTCCAGTTAAGTTTCTGGTCAATGGTGACCCCCAGGATGTTGATGGTGGGGGATTCGGCGATGGTAATGCTGTTGAATGTCAAGGGGAGGTGGTTAGACTCTCTCTTGTTGGAGATGGTCATTGCCTGACACTTGTCTGACGCGAACGTTACTTGCCACTTATCAGCCCAAGCCTGGATGGTGTCCAGGTTTTGCTGCATGCAGGCTCGGACTGCTTCATTATCTGAGGGGTTGCGAATGGAACTGAACACTGTGCAATCATCAGCGAACATCCCCATTTCTGACCTTATGATGGAGGGAAGGTCATTGATGAAGCAGCTGACGATGGCTGGGCCTAGGACACTGCCCTGAGGGACTCCTGCATCAATGTCCTGGGGCTGAGATGATTGGCCTCCAACAACCACTACCATCTTCCTTTATGCTAGGTATGACTCCAGCCACTGGAGAGTTTTCCCCCTAATTCCCATTGACTTCAATTTTACTCGGGCTCCTTGGTGCCACACTCTGTCAAATGCTGCCTTGATGTCAAGGGCAGTCACTCTCACCTCACCTTTGGAATGCAGCTCTTTTTTCCATGTTTGGACCAAGGCTGTAATGAGGTCTGGAGCTGTGCGGTCCTGGCGGAACCCAAACTGAGCATCGGTGAGCAGGTTATTGGTGAGTAAGTGCCGCTTGATAGCACTGTCGACGACACCTTCCATCACTTTGCTGATGATTGAGAGTAGACTGATGGGGCGGTAATTGGCCGGATTGGATTTGTCCTTCCTTTTGTGGACAGGACATACCTGGGCAATTTTCCACATTGTCGGGTAGATGCCAGTGTTGTAGCTGTACTGGAACAGCTTGGCTAGAGGCGCGGCTAGTTCTGGAGCACAAGTCCATAGTAAATAGAGGCATAGAGTACAAAAGTATGGAAGTCATGATGAACCTTTATAAAACACTGGAGTATTGTGTCCAGTTCTGGGCACCGCATTTTAGGAAAGATGTGAAGACCTTAGAGAGGGTGCAGAAGAGATTTACTGGAATGATTCCAGCGATGAGGGACTTTAGTTATGTGGATAGACTGGAGAAGCTGGGATGAGAGGAGATTTGATCGAGGTATTCAAAATCATGAAGGGTCTGGACAGAGTAGATAGAGCGAAACTGTTCCCATTGGTGGAAGGGTCAAGGATCAGATGACACAGATTTAAGGTGATTGGCAAAAGAACCAAAGGTGACATGAGGAAAAACCTTTTTACACAGCAAGTGGTTAGGATCTGGAATGCACTGCCCGAGGGGGTGGTGGAGGCAGATTCAATCATGGCCTTCAAAAGGGAACTGGATAAGTACTTGAAAGGAAAAAAATTGCAGGGCTACGGGGATAGGGCGGGGGAGTGGGACTAGCGGGATTGCTCTTGCATAGAGCCAGCACGGACTCGATGGGTCGAATGGCCTCCTTCCATGCTGTAACCTTTCTATGATTCTATGATAATGATTTAAAAGTGTAATTTATTCCAATCAATAAATGTTGACATGCATCTCACAGTTAGCAACAATTGCACAGTTCCTATCCATTATTTCTTATCCATTCCTGTCCCATTGAAGCTCACAATCCATCTTTAACTCATCGGAGGTAATGTTAACTCTATCGCCGGGCGAGAAACCAGTGCTAGCCAACTTTCAAAATTGAGGCGGGGTGTAAAACGGCGGGGGGGGGCGGGGGGTGCCGACTCGCTCTCACCTGATTTTCACCTGGTGAGAAGAGTTAAAATGACCCCCGTCCATTCCAAAGCAGATGAATTCCTCTCTGAGCTGCTCCCCTTCCGCTGCTGTAACTTTGCCAGATGTGCAGCCGAAGTACGTGCGCAAGTGAAGTTTACTCCCGACGGAGTTACGACAGCGGGAGCATGAGCAGCACTGAGGGAATGCCCAGCCTAGTCTCCTTTAACCACTCTGGGCTCTCTTTCCGCATTACTGGTTCTTTGGTCTCTTCCTCGGGGACCAAGGTGGAATAGAGAGGGTTAATGCTGAGCAGCGTTAAAATTAATCCATGACTGTTGGACAAGAGGGCACAGGGACAAACAGGAAAAGGACAGTTCAGGACTGATGTTGAGAACCATTTCTTCACCCAGACTGATCGATACTTGGAATGGGCTCAGGATAAGGGATTGGGGGAAAAATCTCGGGATTGAGGGATATCGAGAGAAGGTGGGTAGGTGCTGCTCAAATCTGTCAAACTGAGATATACGGGTAATTTTAACCCCCCAAGAAAGGGTGGGTTGGGGGGGCGGGTGGGCAGTGAAAATACTAAGTTTTTGGAGTGGGACCGCATCCCGGCTCAAACGCGCCCACTTCCGGGTTTAACCCAGGTGAGTTTGGACGTGTGCGCAACAGAAACCCAGGATTCCTGGCCCCACTTCAAGCCGGTGGACTGATGCTTAGAGGGACAATGTACCTCACTGAAATAGTTGTGATACTTAATGTTTTGTGTCTTACAAAAGGAAAACAACTTTAACTGTACCTGTTTGGGTTTCCCATCGCTTCTGATTCACGTCAGGAGGCAGCAGGCGGGAAGGCCCGGATCATGAGGTGAGGCGAGGGCCTTTATCGCACTGTTTGTGGGCCCGGAGGAGCAGGAGTGCGTCACCCAGGCCCAACAAGCTCACCTGGCCGACAGGGCCCCCCACGATTGGCCACCCCCCCCTCCCCCCCTGATGCTGGACCCCTCCGATCTTATCCAAGGCCCACGATGTCGGCCACCTCTCCCAACCCCTCCGATTTGCCCCACGGCCCATGATCTCTCCCTCCCTCCCCCCCTCTCCGATTCCTGGCTCCATGCCCTCCCAGCAGGGAGCCAGCCTGTTGATCTGACGGCCTGGCCGTGGGAAACTCAGAAGCTCAAATACTCACCGTCGGTTGAGTTGCGATCGCAGATTGCGATGCACTCATTTGGCTTCCAGGTTCCCCACGTGAATACCTAGGGACGGCCTGGGTTCCCGGCTCCCAGTAAAATCATGACCCATGTTTGTTGGCCTTTTCCTACTCCTAAACATTCTTACTTTTTTCTTATGTTGTCGATCCTGATTAGAGACTGAGGGGCCTTACAGGGATAGAGAGAGCCCCCAGGAACCGCCCTACCTGTGTCCCCTGGGAAAACACCTCCCAGTGATGGGTGTTCATATCCTGTGATACTTTGGACCCCGGGATCCAAGGCTGATTCTCCTGTTACAGTAACAAAATTCCACGTCTTTCAGGAAATTTAGATCAGTATTTATCCAGTTCTGATCCTGGTGAGAGAGTTTGTTCACAGCTCCTGCCAAAAAATCTCTTCCCAGCTGAGTCCACAGGGCTCCTCACCATTGATACAGAAACAATGAGAAAACAGAGAGTGAGGCATCTCTGAGGCTTAATATTTGTAATAATTTCAATCAGCAATGGTTCAGAGGTAGATCTGTGGTGGCTTACGGCCAGAACCAGAGTCAGAGGCCAATCAGTTCAAAGTCCTGGGGGGGGGAGGTGGGAGAGGAGAAAGTGCAGAATGACACATGGAAACCTCCAAAAACTGACATTCCCCGAGCCTCAGCCCCAGGGGAGAAAGAGCCGACACAGAAAGTGCCCCCTCCCCGCTACCAGGGTCTGGGAGGTTTGGGAGGGGGCAGGTTACAGGATTAATTGTTATTTTGTTTGACAATCGCTCCTGGGAGGCGCCTGGAGGCTTTTTACTGCGTTAAAGGCGCGATTTAAATGCGGATTGTTGTTTTCTGTCTCGGCTCTTTCTCCCCTGAGGCTGAGGCTCGGGGAATCTCGGTTTCCCGGGGTCTTTCTGCACTTTCCCCCCCCCCGCCCAACAACTGATTGGCGGCCGCTTCCCACTCCCTGACTCCCCGGTCCAAGCCCGGGATCTCCCCGGTCCTATCCCGGGATTTCCCGGTCCTATCCCGATCCTACCCCAGGATTTCCCGGTGTTATCCCAGGATTTCCCGGTGTTATCCCGGGATTTCCCGGTCCTATCCCGGGATTTCCCGATCCTATCCCAGGATTTCCCGGTCCTATCCCGGGATTTCCCGGTGTTATCCCGATCCTACCCCAGGATTTCCCGGTCCTATCCCGGGATTTCCCGGTCCTATCCCGATCCTACCCCAGGATTTCCCGGTCCTATCCCGATCCTACCCCAGGATTTCCCGGTCCTACCCCGGTCCTATCCCGGGATTTCCCGGTCCTATCCCGGTGTTATCCTGGTCCTATCCCAGGATTTCCCGGTGTTATCCCGGGATGTCCCGGTCCAATCCCGGGATTTCCCGGTCCTACCCCAGGATTTCCCGATCCTATCCCGGTGTTATCCCGGTCCTATCCCGATCCTATCCCAGGATTTCCCGGTCCTATCCCGGGATTTCCCGGTGTCATCCCGGGATTTCCCGGTCCTACCCCAGGATTTCCCGGTCCTATCCCGGTGTTATCCCGGTCCTATCCCGATCCTACCCCAGGATTTCCCGGTCCTATCCCGGTGTTATCCCGGTCCTACCCCAGGATTTCCCGGTCCTATCCCGGGATTTCCCGGTGTTATCCCGATCATACCCCAGGATTTCCCGGTCCTATCCCGGGATTTCCCGGTCCTACCCCGGGATTTCCCGGTCCTATCCCGGTCCTATCCCGGTGTTGCGGGGATCTCCCGGTCGAGCGGCCCTTCTCTCACCTGCGAGCCAAGCGGAGGTGGTGGAGATTGTGCGGAGATTTTGCGGAGAGCAGGAGTGCAGTCCCCGCCCGGCCAGCGGGCACCATCCTCCCGGGCCATGCTCCCACACCCAGCCAGTCAATCACCCTGACTTCCGCCCTTCGGCCCGTCATCTCTCGAATTCTGGCTCTTGTCCAAAATAATTACTGCGCGCCTTCGAAATACTTCCCCACAGTGACAGAGCCCGAATGATCACCGCTCTCTGGTGACCAGCCCTCTCTTACTGTATTGCTGACTGTCTTTTCCATTTCAATCTCACTTGCCTCCACTCTCTGAGCTTTCTCTCTCTTACACCATCTCTTTCCTCATAGGAACAGGAGAAGGCCATTCAGCCCATCAAGCCTATCCCGCTGCCTTTGATCCATTTCCCTGCATACCCTTACCCAACAAAAATCTTATCCATCTCAGTCTTCAAAGTTCCAATTGGCCCCCAGCATCCACAGACTTTTGCGACACAGAATTCCACATTTCCACTACCCTTTGTGTGAAAAAGTGCTTTCTGATTTCCCTCCTAAATGGCCCAGCTCTAATTATGAGATTATGTCTCTTTGTTCTGGATTCCCCGCCAAAGGAAGGAGTTTCATAGAATGATTATAGCACAGAAGGAGGCCATTCGGCCCATCGAGTCCATGCCGTCTCTCTGCAAGAGCAATCCAGCTAGTCCCACTCCCCCGCCCTTTCCCCGTAGCCCCGCAAATTTTTTTCCTTCGAGTACTTACTGAATTCCCTTTTGAAAGCCACCATTGAATCTGCCTCCACCACCCCCTCGGGCAGTGCATTCCAGATCCTAACCACTCGCTGTGTAAAAAAAGTTTTTCCTCAAGTCGCCTTTGGTTCTTTTGCCAATCACCTTAAATCTACGTCCTTTGGTTCTTAACCCTTCAGCCAATGGGAACAGTTTCTCTCTATCTACTCTGTCTAGACCCTTCATGATTTTGAATACCTCTATCAAATCTCCTCGCAACCTTCTCTGTTCCATGGAGAACAACCCCAGCTTCTCCAGTCTATCCACGTAACTGGAGTCCCTCATCCCTGGAACCATTCTAGTAAATCTCTTCTGCACCCTCTCTAAGGCCTTCACATCCTTCCTAAAGTGCAGTGTCCAGAATTGGACACAATATTCCAGTTGTGGCCGAACCAGTGTTTTATAAAGGTTCATATAACTTCCTTGCTTTTGTACTCTATGCCTCAATTTATAAAGCCCAGGATTCCGTATGCTTTTTTAACCACTTTCTCAACCTGCCCTGCCACCTTCAACAATTTGTGCACGTATAGCCCCAGATCTCTCTGTTCCTGCACCCCTTTTAGAATTGTACCCTTTAGTTTATATTACCTCTCCTCGTTCTTCCTACCAAAACGTATCACTTCGCACTTTCTGCGTTAAATTTCATCTGCCATGTGTCCGCCCATTCCACCAGCCTGTCGATATCCTCTTGAAGTCTATCACTATCCTCCTCACTGTTCACTACACTTCCAAGTTTTGTGTTATCTGCAAATTTTGTAATAGTGCCCTGTACACCCAAGTCTAAGTCATTAATATATATCAAGAAAAGCAGCAGTCCTGGTACTAACCCCTGGGGAGCACCACTGAATACCTTCCTCCTGTCCGAAAAACAACCGTTCACCACTGCTCTCTGTTTCCTGTTACTTAGTCAATTCTGTATCCATGTTGCTACTGCCCCTTTTATTCCATGGGCTTCAACTTTGATGATAAGCCTATTATGCGGCACTTAATCAAACGCCTTTTGGAAGCGCTTTGGGAAATGCTTCTTTTTTCTTCTGTCACAGTGAGTTATTGCAAATAAACTACAGTTTACCCTCAAACACAATTTTCAGAATCACGTACCGTGGTGCTGTGAAATCCAGCAATTACTTTATTTCACAACCAAGCAGATATCATTGCTTCACCTTCCTGTAATGCATTTTGGGAAATTACATCGCACTAGACGACTCCTGCTGTGTAGCTCCCCATAATAGCGTTGCACAAACTGTTTGCTTTAGAACATGTTTTTCTGCATTTAAATGACATGCTAGAGCTATGGAGCACAAGCAGCCAATAATTATGTCATTTTACCCAGAATACATGAATCCCCTCCTCCCCTGAAGTCGGTGACATGGCGAGGTGCTGTACTCCAATAACCAGCAGCCCTCCAATATCTCCTCTTCATGATCATCAGCAAGCTATTCAGTCGTGGGAGGGGGGGTAATTGCAGTCAAACCTGATTCTGTCCTCAGCTAACATTTCAATACTTTCCATCACTGGACAGGGATAAGAAGTGGAATCTTTGGCAGATTTTCCCTCCCTAGCCAGGCCAACTATACTTTTCCCAATGTTACACTGGCTGAGATCTATTACTTCATTGCTGTGGGCCTTTAAAATTTACATCACATGGGAAATCAACCTAAAATCTACCTAAAAATCTATCTAAAAATCTTAGATGCTCTATATAAAGTGACTACTTCACATTTACTATTATGAAGAATCACATCTATATCTTTTTTAAAGGAGAAAAATACATCAATACATTTGAAATCTCCAACTAATTTAGCTTTGAGAAATCGGGTTTGGAATATTACATATTCTTGCTCTTCAGAGTTTCTCTGTATCAAACCTATCGAATCCATTTACCATTTTAAATACCTGTTAAATCCTCCTTGGATCCCTCTTATGAATTGATTCCATCCCCACCAGGCTGCGCCTTCTCCTCTTCCTTAGTTCAATCATATCTTGAATGTCCTCGTACAAGAAACACAAGAAGTTAACATGCAGGTACAGCAGGCAATTAGGAAGGCAAATGGCATGTCAGCCTTTATTGCAAGGGGATTGGAGTACAAGAATAAGGAAGTCTTACTACAATTGTACAGGGTTTTGGTGAGACCTCACGTGGAGTACTTGGTACAGTTTTGGTCTCCTTATCTAAGGAAACATAGAAACATAGAAAATAGGAGCAGGAGTAGGCCATTCGGCCCTTCGAGCCTGCTCCGCCATTCAATATGATCATGGCTGATCCTCTATCTCAATACCATATTCCCGCTCTCTCCCCATACCCCTTGATGCCTTTTGCGTCTAGAAATCTATCTAGCTCCTTCTTAAATATATTCAGTGACTTGGCCTCCACTGCCTTCTGTGGTAGAGAATTCCACAGGTTCACCACCCTCTGGGTGAAGAAATTTCTCCTCATCTCAGTCCGAAATGTCCTACCCCGTATCCTGAGACTGTGACCCCCTCATTCTGGATCCCCCAGCCAGGGGAAACATCCTCCCTACATCCAGTCTGTCTAGCCCTGCCAGAATCTTATATGTTTCAATGAGATCCCCTCTCATTCCTCTAAACTCGAGTGAATACAGGCCGAGTCGACCCAATCTCTCCTCATACAACAGTCCTGCCGTCCCAGGAATCAGTCTGGTGAACCTTCGCTGCACTCCCTCCATGGCAAGTATATAAAGATATAATTGCCTTAGAGGGGGTGCAACAAAGGTTCACTAGATTAATTCCTGGGATGAGAGGGTTGTCCTATGAGGAGAGATTGTGTAGAATGGGCCTATACCCTCTGGAGTTTAGAAGAATGAGAGGTAATCTCATTGAAACATATAAGATTCTGAGAGGGCTTGACAGGGTTGATGCTGAGAGGCTGTTTTCCTTGGCTGGAGAGTCTAGAACTAGGGGGCACAGTCACAGAATGAGGAGTTGGCCATTTAAGACTGAGATGAGGAGGAATTTCTTCACTCAGAGGGTATGAATCTTTGGAATTCTCTACCCCAGAGGGCTGTGGATGCTCAGTCGTTGAGTATATTCAGGGTTGAAATCGATAGATTTTTGGACTCTAGGGGAATCAAGGGATATGGGGATCGGGCAGGAAAGTGGAGTTGAGGTCAAAGATCAGCCATGACCTGATGAATGGGGGAGCAGGCTCGAGGGGCCGTATGGCCTACTCCTGCTCCTGTTTCTTATGTTCTTATCTCAAAGGCCAGGCCTGTTGATCTGGACTCTGCGTCCTTAACAATCTGATTTATTCCCGGTTTCACTTCCTAATCCACTCGTGTCACCTGTTGGAGTTTAGCGGGACTGCTGGCCTGTTCTCAGTACTGCTTCCCCATTGGTGCATTTAAGATCTACCCACCAATGAGGAAACAGCACTGAGAAATTTTTGAAACTGCCAGACCCACCAAATTCAAACCAGCCAATGGCCTCAAACTGGAACCAGGAACAGCAACAGGGTTAGACAGCGTGAGGGTGACTGAGTGGGTCCTCGTGGGCCATGTGTGGCTTGTGGCTTGTGGCTTGGGGGCTCCAGGGGCTGAACAATATGGAAAAACAATATGGAAATATGGAAAACAAGCTAACAGACTGGGACAGGGAGAGCGAGCAGGAGAGGGCATGTATACAGAGGTTATACTCAGGGTTTACAATGCACAGGGGGAATTCTGTTCAGTTCTGGTGCCCATGATACATTACTGGAGAAGGTGACGAGAGGAGCAACAAAGATGATCGGGAGTGTAAAGGAAATGAACTTTGATGGAACATTGGAGACACTCAGGATCTGCAGTCTAGACAGAGATGGTCAGGGGTCGCCTCACTGATGGGGTAAAAGGCCGTAATATTAAATATTAAAATAAGGTTATCAGAAAACATTTCTTTCCCTAAAAAATGGGAAAGGGCGTATCATCTCCGCTCAGTCACTATCGCTTTCTACCTTCTGAGTCAGAAGCTGATTCGTTTGAGGCTCACCCCAGGGTGTGTGCTGGGGAACTGACTGACACTCGAGTGCGGGACTGAGAGCGTACGGCCGTGCTGGAGGTGCTGTCCTTCACGTGACACTGAATAGATCCTCTGACTGCCTGTTCCAGTGGTTCGGGTGGGTATTAAAGATCCCAGGGCACTATTGGAAGAAGAGTGGGGAGTTCTCCCGGTGTCCTGGGCAACATTTCTCCCACAACCAACACCAGCAGCAGCAGATAAATCTGTCATTCATCTCACGTCTCTTTGTGGGATCTTGCTGTGTACAGAGTGGCTGCCACATCTGCCCAGATAACACTCGCTGCACCTCAAAGTAATTGGTTGTGCGTGAACTGTTTTGAGGAGTTTTGACCCAGGAAGTTGCTGTATAAATGCAAGGATTATTAAATATTGGGACTAACCCGGGGAAAGGCGTATATGGAGGGTAAAGCAGTGAGGCGTGTCCCGCAGATCTGGGGGATAGAGGTGCAGCTGGGATATAAGCTGTTGGCCTTCATTGCAAGAGGATTTGAGTACATGAGCAGGGATGTCTTACTGCAGTTATACAGGGCCTTGGTGAGACCACATCTGGAGTATTGTGTGCAGTTTTGGTCTCCTTACCTAAGAAAGGATATACTTGCCATAGAGGGAGTGCAGCAAAGATTCACCAGACTGATTCCTGGGATGGCAGGACTGTCGTATGAGGAGAGATTGGGTCGACTCGGCCTGTATTCACTCGAGTTTAGAAGAATGAGAGGGGATCTCATTGAAATATATAAAATTCTGACAGGGCTAGACACACTTAATGCAGGGAGGATGTTTCCCCTGGCTGGGGGGTCCAGAACGAGGGGTCACAGTCTCAGGATACGGGGTAGGACATTTCGGACTGAGATGAGGAGAAATTTCTTCACTCAGAGGGTGGTGAACCTGTGGAATTCTCTACCACAGAAGGCTGTGGAGGCCAAGTCAATGAATATATTTAAGAAGGAGCTAGATAGATTTCTAGACACAAAAGGCATCAAGGGGTATGGGGAGAGAGCGGGAATATGGTATTGAGATAGAGGATCAGCCATGATCATATTGAATGGCGGAGCAGGCTCGAAGGGCCGAATGGCCTACTCCTGCTTCTATTTTCTATGTTTCTATAAGTAGGTTAGGTAGGGTGATAATGGTCTGAGGCAAATGGTGAACAGAGAGGGTCGGATAAAGAGGGTTGTTTCACTCACAGGTTAGAGTGGAGCAGGCATGGGTCATACACATGTTGGGTTGGATTTTAGTTGGTGAGGCAGACAGGAAGTATTGGAGCACAGGATATTGGGGTGAGGGATTACTGCAAATTGGAACTGGGGAGGTGATGGGAGTCCAGCAGTAATGGAGGTGCGGGAGAGAAAGGGGGAGGGGGTCAGGGCAAGGAAAGTGACAATTCGAGGGGCAGTTTAGGATACAGGGTGTGAAGAATCAAAAGTGTCACAGGCATATTGTAAGGGGGTGTAGGGGGGTGAATGAGATGCTGTGTCCTCTCCACATCCCCACTGCAGCCCAAACCCTTCCAAGTGCTGGTCAGCCCTTCCCCTCCATCTGTCCTGTCTGGACCCGACATTCCACACCACCATTCCCTTTCTCACTCCCGCTCAGGATGTTTGTATTTTTTCCGGAGTGCTGCTCCGACTCTTGCACATTCCCCATTGTGCCACATAATCCACCTGTCCTTATGAGACACCATGACACCAGATACCCTTTCACCTCACAATGGCCCCTGTCTGAATGGTCAGGTTGGTTTTATTTTTACTCCAGATGTTTCTATATTCACACTCTCACAATATTTCGGAGGCGAGTGGTGAGGACGGGAGTGGAAATGTTTTGCTGAAGTGTGAGGGCAAATTTCCAAAGGAATCGGGATTAACATCATCAATTTCCTTCCAAGACTTTTTTTTACAGTTCCTACACGGAGGGAAAAGATCAGCGACAGAATTCTGTCCAAAGCTGCCACAGCTGTCTTGTCACCTGGGATGAATGTTCGTTATTTTTTACACACTGATTTCTCTCACACGGACTCTGCCCTTAGGATTCTCCAGGGTTTGTTGATGTCTGCGGTTCAAGTTATAAAACTCTGTGTGTTTTCCACTGCCTGCTCTTCACAAATCCTTTCCAGGTTCTCCTGATCCCTACAGACCTGAAAGGACCCTTGTTTCATCTCTGTTTTTAGTGATGTTGGTTGAGGGATAAATATTGGCCAGTACTCCAGGGAGAACTCCCCCTGCTCTTCTTCAAAATAGTGGCTGTGGGATTTTTTACATCCACCTGAGAGCACAGACGGGGCCTCGGTTTAACGTTTCATCTGAAAGACGGCACCTCCGATAGTGCAGCAATCCCTCAGTACTGCACTGGAATGTCGGCCTAGATTATGTGCTCAAACCAGAGGTGGGGTTTGAACCCACGACCTGCTGACTCAGAGGTGAGGGTGCAACCACTGAGTCAAGACTGACACTGTCAATACTTCAGGCACAAGTGATATAACCAGAATTTTCATATTCTTGCTGGTGACAGCCCTGTCTTATTGTGTTGGTGATTGTCTTTGCCATTTGAACCTCACTTGCCTCCATTCTCTGAGCTTTCTCCCTTTTACACTGTGTCTTTCCTCATAGAAACAGGAGGGGGCCATTCGGCCCATCAAGCCTGTTCCGTCATTCAATCAGATCATGGCTGATCTCTACTTGAACCCCATTTACCCGCCTTTGCTCCGTATCCCTCGATACCCTTACCCAATAAAATCTATCGATCTCAAACTAGAAAATTTCAATTCACCCCCAGTGTCCACAGCCTGTTGGAGGAAGAGAGTTCCAGATTTCCACTACCCTTTGTGTGAAAAAGTGCTTCCTGATTTCACTCCCAAATGGATTTCCCATTACTGGATCCAGCAGTGATTCCTCTCTTGTTGGGCTTCTCACATATTGGGTGAGAAAGGAGTCCCAACTTCTTCTTGCCAGTTTATTTGGAGGTAGTTGAAATCTCCCAGGATTATTATTCGATGTTTTTTACTCATTTCATAGATTTGCCTCCATATTTCTTCCTCCGTGTCCCTCCCACTGTTAGGTGGTCTGTAGACGTGCCTATTAACATAATCCATCTGTTCTTAACCTTTGTCTCAATCCATATGGATTCTGTTTCTATCTTATTAATTATGTCCCTTTTTTCTATTGCCATTATACTGTCTCTAATTAGTACAGTTACCCCACCCCCTCTTCCTCCCTAACCTTTCTAAATACATCATGTCCTGCAATATTTAACTGCCAGTCCTGTCCTTTATGTAGCCATGTTTCAGTTATCCCAACTACACCTGGCTCCTCACTATGAATTATTGCCTCCAGTTCCCCTGTTTTGTTTCGGATGCTGTGCACATTGCTGTAAAGGCAATTTAATTTGATTTTAGTCATTGTTCCTGCACTTTTTAAGTCATAGAATCATAGAATCATAGAAGTTTACAACATGGAAACAGGCCCTTCGGCCCAACATGTCCATGTTGCCCAGTTTATACCACTAAGCTAGTCCCAATTGCCTGCACTTGGCCCATATCCCTCTATACCCATCTTACCCATGTAACTGTCCAAATGCTTTTTAAAAGACAAAATTGTACCCGCCTCTGCTACTGCCTCTGGCAGCTCGTTCCAGACACTCACCACCCTTTGAGTGAAAAAATTGCCCCTCTGGACCCTTTTGTATCTCTCCCCTCTCACCTTAAATCTATGCCCCCTCGTTATAGACTCCCCTACCTTTGGGAAAAGATTTTGACTATCTACCTTATCTATGCCCCTCATTATTTTATAGACTTCTATAAGATCACCCTCTCCCTCCTACTCTCCAGGGAAAAAAGTCCCAGTCTATCCAACCTCTCCCTATAAGTGAAACCATCATGTCCCGGTAGCATCCATTATACTGATGTTGTCTAACTGTATGTTTGTTCCCTGACCGATTATGTTACTCTTATTCTTTCCCTTGGTCTGACCTTTTCTCTCACCTCCTATTTCTTTTATCTTCAGCCTCTTGTCATGTTCCCCAGATCCCTTCCCCCCCTCCCAACTTACCAAACCTCTGACCGACTCTGACCAGCCCAGTTTCCCATCAACTGATTCCTCTAACCACTGAGGGATCAGAAATGGCCCATTTCACACCTTGAATGTTTTTTTTGTGTGTGTGTGTGCGGCTGGAAAGGGAAAGCAAATGAATTATTGGAAAAAGAGGCATCAGACTCAGGACGTGCAAGACACTGAACACATGGACCATTGGGAATCCTTGCAACCTTCACCCATCCACGCATCTCTCTTCATGCATTACATTGTTAGCTAAGAAATTGATCAGATTTGATCGCGTCATCAATCTTTCAGTGGCTGTTGCTGGGAGACCGGGGTGACAATGGTGACTGGGCGGGGCGAGGCTCATTGATGAGGCGGGGAGTTTGGAGAGAGGTTCCGCGTGTTTCACTCAATACTCGCTGCAATCCTCGGCAGCATCTGCAGCCGCTCTCTGCTTAAATCCTGGATCGCCAAAAGAGTGAGTGGGAGTTTAAATATCTGGCGTGGAAACCTGTGGATTAAACAGAGCTGGGACATTGTTAAATACCCCGGCTCAATCGGCATATCTTCAGATTCCACACTGACAACCAGTGAAGAGTCTTTCAATAGTCTGCAATGAAACCTTACCTTGGGATCGAAGCCCCACCAGAAAGGGAGGTCGCACCTTGGTTGGACTCTGGTCCCTGGTCCTGATCACTGCCCAGTGACTCTCCCTGCAAAGTGCATGTGTATGGAGGTGGGGTGAGGACAGTATCAGATGTGACACTGGTCCCCCCCTCCCCTCCCCAACAGTCAACCCTCCCGTTAATGGCCATTGTCCAGATTCACACGTAAAGAATAAGCAGTTGGCTGAGCTGCCACTCCTCAGGGGTCTTTACCCCAGCAACAGTGGGTGCCATCGAGAGAGAGCATTGGAAAAATGACCAAAAAACACCAATTTCACAAGATGTAAAATTCAACATTGAAAACACAGTTATAATCTATCCAACTCACTGAATATAATTCTGTCCAACTCAGTGAAGCTAATACTTTCCAACTCAGCTCAAATTAACTCATCTAACTTGTTATGTTAGTTACTGTAAGGATTAGTTTTAGCTCCCAATCAGTGTGTAATTCCTTAGGACTGGCCATATGATATTTTGCTCAATTTTTGACCCAGACTAATGGCTACTGCAGTCCTCGGCCTCATTTCTTTCTCTCTCCCGAGATTCCCAAGTGATGAGAGAGTATATCTCAACCCCAACACATCACTGTCTCACGGGGGGACAGGATTCCCAAGTCATTCAGCACAAGGGTTTTCACCGCAGTGACTATAAATCACTAAACGTTTCAGGGCGTCTAATCATTCTGCCTTGCTTTCAAATTCATGCAGCCAGCTAAATCTATTCACCCACGATGCCTGCTGATCCATGGGTTGGAACATGGAGACCTCACCGCCCAAGAATGGCGATTGCAGCCATGTACAACAGTCCGGGGCCCAAGTACCTGCTGCGTGGGAACACAGGTCTGTATGTCACACGTTATATTTTTGGTCTTCCGCCAAAGTTTCCTCTCACGTTCGGTACAAAAGCCCAGTTCCGTGAGCGAGCGGGAGACATCAGGGGTGTCTTACTGCAGTTATACAGGGCCTTGGTGAGACCACACCTGGAGTATTGTCTGCAGTTTTGGTCTCCTTACGTAAGAAAGGATATACTTGCCATAGAGGGAGTGCAGCGAAGGTTCACCAGACTGATCCCTGGGATGGCAGGACTGTCGTATGAGGAGAGATTGGGTCGACTCGGCCTGTATTCACTAGAGTTTAGAAGAATGAGAGGGGATCTCATTGAAACGTATAAAATTATGACAGGGCTAGACAGACTGGATGCAGGGAGGATGTTTCCCCTGGCTGGGGGGTCTAGAACGAGGGGTCACAGTCTCAGGATACGGGATAGGACATTTCAGACTGAGATGAGGAGAAATTTCCTCACTCAGAGGGTGGTGAACCTGTGGAATTCTCTACCACAGAAGGCTGTGGAGGCCAAGTCACTGAATATATTTAAGGAGATAGATAGATTTCTAGACACAAAAGGCACCAAGGGGTATGAGGAGAGAGTGGGAATATGGTATTGAGATAGAGGATCAGCCATGATCATATTGAATGGCGGAGCAGGCTCGAAGGGCCGAATGGCCTACTCCTGCTCCTATTTTCTATGTTTCTATGAGCGCTGGCTTTCTACAAAGCGCAATGTGACTGTATCTGCTCACTTAGTGATGTCCAGAGGCGAACCAGAAACTCTTGTTTCTGCACTAAGTATTGCACTGACACAAGTCTAGTGTTTCCTGATCTGTGGACAGTGTCAGAGGAAACCTTCTTTTCGACCGTCTTTCTTGGGCTATAAACTACCAATCAGCTTTATTAAAAGTGAATGGTGGCACTAAGTCAGTGCACCGATTACACTTGGTCACGGGGTCTGGGGGTGAATTTCCACACGGATTCTCCCGCTCATCATTGGAAGAGCCGCGGAGAAACGCCGTAAACAGTTTGCATTGTTTTTCCGAGATTTCCACAGACAAACGGGAGAACCTCGGTGGAAATTCAGGCCCAGGAATGTTAACTTTAACCTCCCTCGGAGATGTGACACTTTGCTAACTCACTTAGGAACATTTGAACGGGACCAGTGTCTGCGACACACGTTAGACACCAGGCTTGTCCATTCACACCGACTCTCCAGACAATATCCTGAGCCCAGAAGAAATGTTGAACCGAGAAGGCTGCCATTTAGCCGATAGAATTTGTAGCCTCTGGCCACCAAATTGTCTGTCGAGTGACCTTGACAGCACCAGCACCCTTCCCCCTCACATCACTCACTGGCAAATACCTCGGCTCTTCTCCCCATTGGTTTCCGTCGTAACGTCAGTGGAAACCCCAGATAAACCGCGCAAATGGATCTTCCACCAAAGTTAGGAAACCCACGATAACTGGGGCCTGACACTGGTCAGTGACAGTGCCACTAGAACAGGCTGTTGTTTTGTCAAAATTAGTTGTGCTCAGCAACCCATAATATTCAGAGTAGAATTCAGTAAGAGCCCTGGAAGGTCTGATGGCAGTTGGAATGCTACAGTCGGTCACTGCGCTACATTAATTACATTGCCTCTGAGCTAAGGATGGTAAATTATAGTCTATTGATGCCCGATGGAGGTGCTAATGTGTGGACAGTGGATGAGGATGTAGAGTCAGAGATCACTGTACAGGAGGAGTCATTCAACCCATAGGTCTTCAACGGGACTCCTCGACTCTCATCCCATGTCTTGCCCTTTGCTCATATTTAAGCATGGCCAGCCTTGGGTCAGACATGAAAAACAGCCAGTTGGGTGGGTGATGGGGGACAGGTATCTCAGTATGAAGTGGTACGTTGAGAAATTGGGGTGGGTGGGGGATGGGTGAGTTGGGGTGGGGGGGGGATGGGTGAGTTGGGGTGGGGGGGATGGGTGAGTTGGGGTGGGGGGGGGATGGGTGAGTTGGGGTGGGGGGGATGGGTGAGTTGGGGTGGGGGGGGGATGGGTGAGTTGGGGTGGGGGGGATGGGTGAGTTGGGGTGGGGGGGGATGAGTGAGTTGGGGTGGGGGGGATGGGTGAGTTGGGGTGGGGGGGGATGGGTGAGTTGGGGTGGGGGGGGGATGGGTGAGTTGGGGTGGGGGGGGGATGGGTGAGTTGGGGTGGGGGGGGGATGGGTGAGTTGGGGTGGGGGGGGATGGGTGAGTTGGGGTGGGGGGGGGATGGGTGAGTTGGGGTGGGGGGGGGATGGGTGAGTTGAGGTGGGGGGGGGATGGGTGAGTTGGGGTGGGGGGGGGATGGGTGAGTTGGGGTGGGGGGGGGGATGGGTGAGTTGGGGTGGGGGGGGGATGGGTGAGTTGGGGTGGGGGGGGATGGGTGAGTTGGGGTGGGGGGGTGGGAGTTATCAACATTACCAACATTATCTTCAAGCTGAAGTTGTGTTCAGATCCTGCGGAGTAACTCGGAAGCTCCTGACGTTTCCTGTCTGCGTAACTGCTGCATTTTCTTTTTGCAGGTTACAATGACCATGATACAACAAGGCTCAGGGCACCTGCTTATTCCATGGCCAAACGCCTTCCAGGCCTGAAAGATAGCAATACACCTGCACCAAGAACACTGCCAGAAAAGATGACTCACCATGGGAAGGATACCGTCCCTGCATGGACAATGGCCCACCGCCAAAAGGACTTTGACCCTAGTAGAACTCCAGGACCAGGTCAGTGCTAAATATCCATTGGTTTCTACATTACAACAGTAACTACACTTTAAAAGTACTGCATTGGTTGTAAAGTGCTTTGGGACATCCTGAGGTCGTGAAAGGTGCAATATAAATGCAAGTCTTTCTTTTGGGGAATGAGGAGACGATAAGGTGACAAATATGAGGAAGGGGATAATTGGCAAACCAACTGGTCTATTACTGGTCCAATTCTGGCCTCTTGCGCATCCCCGATTTTAATCGCTCCACCATTGGCGGCCGTGCCTTCAGCTGCCTAGACCCTAAGCTCTGGAATTCCCTCCCTAAACCTCTCCATCTCTCCGCCTCTCTCTCCTCCCTTAAGACGTTCCTTAAAACCTACCTCAGTGACCAAGCTTTTAGTCACTTATCCTGATATCTCCTTATGTTGCTCGGTGTCAAATTTTGTTTGATGATCGCTCCTGTGAAGCGCCTTAGGACGTTTTACTATGTTAAAGGCACTATATAAATGCAAGTTGTTGTTGTTGTTGTTGTTGTCGTCGTCGTCGTCGTCGTCTGTAGTGAGACCCTTCTGATTTTGACGTTGAATGACGGCGACTGCATCACGTTCCCGGTGGTTTGCTGGCTTGAGCAGAGCATATTTGTGTTTTGGCTTGATTCAGTTTGTAGCAATCTCCCCTGAGCACTTAATTTATGTTTACTCTTCAGTGTAGTGAGGGAGTGCTACATTTTGAACACGCTGTCTTTCAGATAAAATATTGAACTCGGAGCCCTATCTGCGGACTCACACGGATGTTAAAGATCTAATGGCATCATCCAAAGGGAGCAGGAAGTTCTCCCGGTGTCCTGGCCAACATTCCTCCCTCAACCATCACCATAAAAATCAAATGAACTAGTCTTTCATCTCACTGCTGTTTATGGGATCTTGCTCTGCGCAAAATAGCAGCTACATTTGCCTGAATGACAACAGCCACAGCACTTCTCATGCAAAGAATTGCTTTTGAAGAACTTTGAGCTGTTAATGGAAGGCCTGATGAGGTGCTATATTAATGCAATTCTTCCTTTCTATCCAATTGGTACAAGTATGGGTTCTCCTAATTGTGCATCAAATGTTAATTGAGGTGAAACTGAGATTTCACACATGGAGTCATGTCTCAGGCCCTCAGAATGTGACAAAATATCAGACAGCAGTCAAGTGGGAATGAAAACTTCAAACACGTTTGGCTCAATTCAGTAGGTTTTATTGGTGACTAAATAAACTTGCACTGAAAACACTAGTCCCAGGAGATGGTTCCTTCTGTTTCCAAAGCTAACATTCCATTCAAGAGCTTTTCTTGGGGGTAGCAAGGGATGCAGTACAAAATACTACAGCTGTCACTGTGACCACTCTCAGCCCTCCTCTTCAACACAGGAACATACGCCTCCTGACTCTCTAGTCTCCTCTTCCAAATGGAGTCATCAACCACTCCGTTATTGTGGACCTTTGTTTCACACCTGTAACTCCCATGTGCAGCTTGCACCAAGCATCTGTAGTTCAGGGAATAAAGAACCAAATTGCCAACACACCAACCTCTACTACATGACTTTTCTTCAGGCAATGCCCTTTCTGCCATTGGCCCATCAAGTCTGCTTCTACTGGGCATGCCTGACCTCTTCAGCCATAGAATTACATCGAATGTACAGCACAGAACCAGGCCATTCGGCCCAACCGGTCCATGCCAGTGTTTATGCTGCACACGAGCCTCCTCCCACCCTACTTCAACTCATTTAAGAATCATGAACTCTTCCTCTTCCTCCAGATCTGTACACTCTCGTCCTCACTGGGGAAGAAGCAGGCTTGATGGACTGAACGACCCTTTTGTCGTTCCAACTAGTTTGCTTGTTACAACAGCTGCAGTGCTCCTGCAGGTCATAGTGGACAGATGCCATTGGGAAGTGCCTGCAGCTGCTAACAGTACGTGTGAGCCAGGCAGCCGTATGTGCGAGGGGAACAGCCTAGGGAGGAGGGTGCAATGAGGTTGAGCAGTAAAACACCAATTACTGAGTTTGGGAAGAGAGTAAAGGATTGTGAGAAAACTGAATGAAAGATTAGATTAGAGCATGACTGAGATGAGAGGTGGAGTGGGGGAAGGAAGGATCAATTAAGAGTATGAACGTGGAAGAGAATATCAGGAGCAGCACCAGGCATACCTTAGAATAGGAACATAGGAACAGGAGTAGGCCATTCAGCCTCTCGTGTCTGCTCCGCCATTTGATAAGATCATGGCTGATCTGTGATCTAACTCCATATACCTGCCTTTGGCCCATATCCCTTAATACCTTTGGTTGCCAAAAAGCTGTCTATCTCACATTTAAATTTAGCAATTGAGCTAGTATCAATTGCCGTTTGTGGAAGAGAGTTCCAAACTTCTACAACCCTTTGTGTGTAGAAATGTTTTCTAATCTCACTCCTGAAAGGTCTGGCTCTAATTTTTAGACTGTGCCCCCTACTCCTAGAATCCCCAACCAGCGGAAATAGTTTCTCTCTATCCACCCTATGCGTTCCCCTTAATATCTTATAAACTTCGATCAGATCACCCCTTAACCTTCAAAACTCTGGAGAACACAATCCCAATTTGTGTAATCTCGCCTCGTAACTTAACCCTTGAAGTCCGGGTATCATTCTAGTAAACCTACGCTGCACTCCCTCCAAGGCCAATATGTCCTTCCGAAGGTGCGGTGCCCAGAACTGCTCACAGTACTCCAGGTGCGGTCTAACCAGGGTTTTGTATAGCTGCAGCATAACTTCTGCCCCCTTGTACTCCAGTCCTCTAGATATAAAGGCCAGCATTCCATTAGCCCTCTTGATTATTTTCTGCACCTGTTCATGACACTTCAATGATCTATGTACCTGAACCCCTAAGTCCCTTTGGACATCCACAGTTTTTAACTTTTTACTATTTGGAAAGTAAATGAGGTGCAAACCTCATAAAACGTGGGAAATGGTGGACAAAAAAAGACCATGGTCCATCTGGATCGTCTCCTACCATCCTGGTCATCACATGATACAATGATAGTGGAGTTGGGCAGTAATACAATTACACAGGACTACCTGGAGGCTAAACACCAAAATCAGCAGGCTAGAGACCGAGCTAAGTTTGTGCCACATTCGAAGTCCTGTAACCCAACCACATCCAATGGACCTCCTGGGAGGAGGAGGCTCTGTGAACATCCCCATCCTCAGCCATGGTGGACCCTAGCATGAGAGACCAGCCTGAGGTGTTCGTCAGTACCTTCGGGCAAAAGTGCCGACTGGATGATTCTACTCAGCCCTCTCCCCAGGTCCCCACCATCGTAGGTCCCAACGTCCAGCCAATTCGGTTCCCTCACACAGTACGTGTGTGTGCAGTCACTATCTGTCACATCACAGTTCCTATTTCACCTTCCGTGGCCATAACTGTAAGCACATTCCTTTCAGCTGATTGGCTCATATTTTATTCTTAATGTTCAGAAAACACCAAGCTGACAGAACAAGGAAATTTGCAAGTAAAATCAACAATTAAAACACAACAAACCCATAAAAAAAAATCATTCATTCTTAATTGTTATTTTATACACCGACCAGCACATTATTCTAAATCTCTGGAAAACCTTCACTTCATTATTCCCAGATCAGGGACCTGAGCCTCAATTCTCTGCTTCTCGAGTGCGGCTGTGCTGTTCCAACTCCTCTCCCACCCTCCCCGCCCCAGTCCAACTCGTCCCCCCACCCCCACCACGAGACCCTCCCCGCCCCAGTCCAACTCCTCTCCCCACCCCCACCACGAGACCCTCCCCATCCCGGTCCAACTCCTCTCCCCACCCCCACCACGAGACCCTCCCCATCCCGGTCCAACTCCTCTCCCCACCCCCACCACGAGACCCTCCCCGCCCCAGTCCAACTCCTCTCCCCACCCCCACCACGAGACCCTCCCCGCCCCAGTCCAACTCCTCTCCCCACCCCCACCACGAGACCCTCCCCATCCTGGTCCAACTCCTCTCCCCACCCCCACCACGAGACCCTCCCCATCCCGGTCCAACTCCTCTCCCCACCCCCACCACGAGACCCTCCCCATCCCGGTCCAACTCGTCCCCCCACCCCCACCACGAGACCCTCCCCGCCCCAGTCCAACTCCTCTCCCCACCCCCACCACGAGACCCTCCCCATCCCGGTCCAACTCCTCTCCCCACCCCCACCACGAGACCCTCCCTGCCCCAGTCCAACTCCTCTCCCCACCCCCACCACGAGACCCTCCCCATCCCGGTCCAACTCGTCCCCCCACCCCCACCACGAGACCCTCCCTGCCCCAGTCCAACTTGTCTCCCCACCCCCCCATTCCCATTACAGTTACGATTTTCTACAGTCTGAGCTCTGTGGCCACTCCATTTCCTCTCCACCTTTAGCTGGAGCCTCTCATTCCCCTCCTAATAAAATTCTTATTGTTGCTCATTTCCTTTCCTCTAACATGTTCTAAATCCCTGGTAAACATTTTCTCTGCGTTATCAACTCCTATCCGTTTCCCTCAGCCCTTCATTCTCCATTGACCATGGCATTACCACAAGCAGGCTCTTACCAGCTGAATACAAATTCCTTTTGCTGTTCAATTTTTTCCCCTCCTGTTCTATTGTGTAGAAAATTAACTTGGTAAATTAATTTTTCTTTAAAATGGATTGATGACACAGTTTTGTTCAATTTGTTCAGCTGAATATTGAAACTAACCAGACACCAACTCTTGTGAATTTTTGTCCGAAATATCTCTCCTCGATCCTCTGTCTCTCCTCCTTGATCCTCTGTCTCTCCTCCTTGATCCTCTGTCTCTCCTCGATCCTCTCTCTCTCTCCTTGATCCTCTGTCTCTCCTCCTTGATCCTCTGTCTCTCCTCGATCCTCTGTCTCTCTCTCCTCGATCCTCTGTCTCTCTCTCCTTGATCCTCTGTCTCTCCTCCTTGATCCTCTGTCTCTCCTCGATCCTCTCTCTCTCCTCCTTGATCCTCTGTCTCTCCTCCTTGATCCTCTGTCTCTCCTCGATCCTCTCTCTCTCCTCCTTGATCCTCTGTCTCTCCTCCTTGATCCTCTGTCTCTCCTCGATCCTCTCTCTCTCCTCCTTGATCCTCTGTCTCTCCTCCTTGATCCTCTGTCTCTCCTCGATCCTCTCTCTCTCTCCTCGATCTTCTGTCTCTCCTCCTTGATCCTACACCTCCCAGCGATTGCAAGTAGATGCCACTCACTCACTGAGTGCTGTCCCTTTTATAGCTAATCCTGTTCTGATTCATCTTTCAGTTTCCTCAAAGCAAGGACATTAACACTAGTTCACCTATTTTTAGCTGATGCTGCACATAAAACATACAAAAAACACTTTTAGACAGTGAAAGTGACACTGAAAATTTATAAATCACTGGTTAGGCCTCAGCTGGAGTATTGTGTGCAATCCTGGGCACCGCACTTTAGGAAGGATGTCAAGGCCTTGGAGAGGGTGCAGAGGAGGTTTATCAGGAAAGTCCCAAAATCCTTCAAGGTGATCTGTTTTGTAATGGTTTTGTCTGAGTGTAAGTGTAAAGGCATGAGACACTGCAGCACTTCCTCAGCACTGCACTGAAGTGTCGGCCTGGATTATGGGCCCAAATCTCTGGACCGGGACTCGATCCCACAAACCAGTGTGTCACAATCCCTGCACAAGCAGCAAAGTTATTTAAGTCGTTGGTAACTGCCAGGTAGCGTGGAAAGCCCCTGTCAGCAGATCCACACAACGGTGGGGGGGGGGGGAGGAAGGTGGTGGAGAGACAACGAGGGGGAGGGAGGGGAGGAAATGGGGGGGGGGGGGCGGGGAGTGGGGAGGACAATGGGGGGGAAGAACAACGGTGGGGGAAAGGACAACAGGGAGAGGGGAGGGGAACGGGGAGGGGAACGGAGGGAGGGGAGGACAATGGGGAGGAGGGGAACGGGAGGGGAGGGGAACGGAGGGAGGGGAGGACAACGGGGAGGAGGGGAACGGGAGGGGAGGGGAACGGAGGGAGGGGAGGACAACGGGGAGGAGGGGAACGGGAGGGGAGGGGAACGGAGGGAGGGGAGGACAACGGGGAGGAGGGGAACGGGAGGGGAGGGGAACGGAGGGAGGGGAGGACAACGGGGAGGAGGGGAACGGGAGGGGAGGGGAACGGAGGGAGGGGAGGACAATGGGGAGGAGGGGAACGGGAGGGGAGGGGAATGGAGGGAGGGGAGGACAACGGGGAGGAGGGGAGAACAACCAGGGGGGGGGTGGTTGTGGAGGGGGCAATTGCAGCCGACGACGGTCGTCAGGAGCTCTGTGGAACCAATAGGAGCACTCCTGCTCCTCCTAATTGACACTTGCACGAGCTGACCTTTTGAGTTGACACAAGGTCGGCATCGGTCAATGCAAGTCCGAGCCCAGGGACATAGGAAGAGGAGGAGGCCATTCAGCCCCACGGGCCTGTTATGCCACTCAATGAGATCACGGCTGATCTGTATCCTAGCTCTGTTTCCCTCCCATCGCTCTGTACTCCCTCAGCACTGCACTGGAGTGTCAGACAGAATGATGTGCTAAGGTGGGACTTGAACCAACCCCCTGCTGACTCAGAGGCGAGAGTGCTCTCACTGAGTCAAGACTGATACTCGCCATTTCAATCTCACTTGCCTCCACTCTCTGAGCCATTCAGCCCATCCAGTCTGTTCCACCATTCAATCAAATCAAGGCTGATCTCGACCTCAACTCCATTTACCTGCCTTTGCTCCGTATCCCTCGATACCCTCACCCAACAAAAATCCATCCATCTCAGTCGTGAAAATTTCAATTGATCCCCAGCGTCCACAGCCTTCTGGTGAAGAGAATTCTAGATTTCCACTACCCTTTGTGTGAAGAAATGCTTCCTGATTTCACTCCCTGAACGGCCCATCTCTAATTTCAAGATTATGTCCCCTTGTTCTGGATTCCACCACCAGAGGGAATAGATAAAATAATTAAAAAGGACCGAGGATGTAGTGATGGAGGAGACTCAGCCTTTGACCTTGTCCAACAGGTACGGGGTACTTGCCACCTGTACGGATGAGAACAAGGACTGTAGGGAGGATGGGCAAACTGAGCACAGCACCGTGGTACAGGAGGCCATTCAAGTGGGGGGAGTAAAAAGGAATGTGTTAATGGTAGGGGACAGTATAGTCAGGGGAATAAACACTGTTCTCATCAGCTGCGAGTGGGAGTCCCGAAGGCTGTGTTGCCTGCCTGGTGCCAGGGTTAAGGACATCTCCTCGCAGCTGGAGAAGAACTTGGAGCATGAGGGGGAGGACCCAGTTGTCGTGGTCCACGTAGGGACCAACAACATAGGCAGAACTAGGAATGAGGTTCTGCTGAGGGAGTTTGAGGAGCTCGGGTCCAAATTAAAAAGCAGGACCTCAAAGGTAATATTCTCTGGATTACTACCTGTGCCACATGTAAATTGACACAGGGACAAACAGATCAGAGAGTGGTGTGGGAGACAGGGGGTTTCGATTCACGGGGCACTGGCACCAATACTGGGGAAAGAGGGAGCTGTTCCATTGGGACAGGCTCCACATAAACCGGGCTTGGACCAGTGCCCTGGCGAATCGAATAACAAGGGCTGTAGACAGGGCTCTAAAATAATGAGGGGGGAGGGTTCAGGTAAGGGGAAATTTATGTCTAAAGAGAAAAGTCAAGGCTGTAGAGCAGGGTAGCGATTTGGGTAAAAACAAGCAGAGTGTGTCAGGAAGGGACTGAGAGTTTAACAAAGATATTAGGGCATCAGTGACTAAGGTCACCGGGGAAAAATAGTAAAAAGTTAAAATGAAAGGTGCTTTATCTGAATGCACGAAGCATTCATAACACGATAGATGAATTAATGGCCAAATAGAGATAAATGGGTTTGATCTAGTCGCCATTACTGAGACGTGGTTGCAGGGTGACCAAGGTTGAACTAAATATTTCAGCGTACTTGACTGTTAGAAAAGACAGGCAAAATGGAAAAGGAGGAGGGAGGTGGGGTATCCCTGATAATAAAGGATGAGATAAAGGCAGTAGTGAGAAGGGATCTTAGCTCAGAAAATCAAGGATGTAGAATCAGTCTGGGTGGAGCTAAGAAGTAACAAAGGACAGAAAACAGTGGAGGGAGTTGTTTACAGGCCCCCGAATATCAGTTATTGTGTTGGACAGAGTATAAATCAGGAAATTAGACGTGCATGAAAGGATAATGCAATAATCATCGAGGACTTTAGTCTTCATTTAGACTGGGCAAACCAAATTGGCAAAAGTAGTTTAGAGGACGAGTTCATGGAATGCATCGAGACAGTTTTTTAGAACAATATATCAAGGAACCAACTAGGGAACAGGCTATTTTAGATCTAGTATTGTATAATGAGACAGGAATAATTAGTAATCTTTTAATCAAGGATCCTCTGGGGAAGAGCGATCATAATATGATAGAATTTCATATTGAGTTTGAGAGTAATGTAGTTAAGTCCAAAACTAGGTTCTTAAATTTAAAGCCAATTATGAAGGTATGAGGACGAGTTGGCTGAGGAAGATTGGGAAATTAGATTAAAATATATGACGGTAGATAAGCAATAGAGAACAATTAAAGAAATAATTCATAATTCCCAACAAATATATATACACTTGAGGAACAAAAACTCCACAGGAAAAGTGATCCAACCGTGGCTAACCAGAGAAGTTAAGGATAGCATTAGATTAAAAGAAGGGGCTTACAATGTTGCCAAAAAGAGTAGTAAGTCTGAGGATTGGGAGAGTTTTAGAAATCAGCAAAGGATGACGAAGAAATTGATGAAGAGGGAGAAAATAGAATATGAGAGTAAACTAGCAAGAAATGTAAAAACAGATTGTAAGAGCTTCTACAAGTATGTAAAAAGGAAGAGATTAGTGAAAGTAAACGTGGGTCCCTTAGAGACTGAGACAGGAGAAATTATAATGGAGAATAAGGAAATGGCAGAGACATTAAACAAATATTTTGTATCTGTCTTCACAGTAGAGGACACAAGAAACAGACCAGAAATAGTGGGGAACCAAGGGTTAATGAGAGGGAGGAACTTAAACAGTGATTAAGATTAGTAAAGAAAAAGTATTAGAAAAATAAATGAGATTAAAAGCCGACAAATCCCCTGGACCTGATGGCCTACATCCGAGGGTTCTAAAAGAGGGGGCTGCAGAGATAGTGGTTGTGATCTTCCAAAATTCCCTCGATTCTAGAACTGTCCCAGGGGATTGGAAGGTAGAAAATGTAACCTCGCTATTCAAGAAAGAAGGGAGAGAGAAAACAGGAAACTACAGGCCAGTTAGCCTGACATCAGTCATCGGGAAAATGCTGGAATCCATTACTAAGGACGAAGTAACAGGACGCTTAGAAAATCATAATATGATTAGGCAGAGTCACAGGGTTTTATGAAAGGAAACTCATGTTTGACAAATCTGTTAGAGTTTTTTGAGGATGTAACCAGCAGGGTAGATAAAGGTGAACCAGTGGAAGTAGTATATTTGGATTTTCAAAAGGCATTCAATAAGGTGCCACATAAAAAGTTGTTACACAAGATAACGGCTCATGGGGTTGGGGTAATATATTAGCATGGATTGAGGATTGGTTAATGGACAGAAAACAGAGAGTAGGAATAAATGGGTCATTCTCAGGTTGGCAGGCTGTAACTAGTGGGGTGCCACAAGGATCAGTGCTTGGGCCTCAGCTATTTACAATCTATATTAATGACTTAGACGAAGGGACCGAGTGTAATGTATCCAAGTTTGCTGATGATACAAAGTTAGGTGGGAAAGTAAGCTGTGAGGAGGATGCAAAGAGTGCAAAGGGATAGAGACAGGTTAAGTGAGTGGGCAAGGTGGCAGATGGAGTATAATGTGGGGAAATGTGAGGTTATTCACTTTGGTAGGAAGAATAGAAAAACAGAATATTTTTTAAATGGTGAGAAACTATATAAATGTTGGTGTTCAGAGGGATTTGAGTGTCCTTGTACACAAAACACAAAAAGTTAGCATGCAGGTCCAGCAAGCAATTAGGAAAGCAAATGGTATATTGGCCTTTATTGCAAGGGGATTGGAGTACAAGAGTAAGGAAGTTTTGCTGCAATTGTACAGGGCTTTGGTGAGACCTCACCTGGAGTACTGTGTACAGTTTTGGTCTCCTTATCTAAGGAAGGATATACTTGCCTTAGAGGGGGTGCAACGAAGGTTCACTAGATTGATTCCTGGGATGAGAGGGTTGTCCTATGAGGAGAGATTGTGTAGAATGGGCCTATATTCTCTGGAGTTTAGAAGAATGAGAGGTGATCTCATTGAAAGACATTAGATTCTGAGGGGGCTTGACAGGGCAGATTCTGAGAGGCTGTTTCCCCTGGCTGGAGAGTCTAGAACTAGGGGCATAGTCTCAGGATATGGGAGTCGGGACATTTTTGGACTGAGATGAGGAGGAATTTCTTCACTCAGAGGATTGTGAATCTTTGGAATTCTCTACCCCAGGGGGCTGTGGATGCTCAGTTGTTGAATATATTCAAGGCTGAGATCAATAGATTTTTGGACTCTAGGGGAATCAAAGAGATATGGGGTTCGAGCGGGAAAGTGGAGTTGAGGTCGAAGATCAGCCATGATCTGATTGAATGTTGGATCAGGCTCGAGGGGCTGAATGGCCTGCTCCTATTTCTTATGTATCGACCCTATCGAATCCCTTTATCAGTTTAATTACCTTGATCAGATCACACCTCAATCTTCTAAACTCAAGGGAATACAAACCAAGTTTATGCAACCCTGGCCTCATAATTTAACCCTTTCAGCCCTCAGAGGTGTAAATGAATTTATGGTTGCAGAAATATTTGATGGAGAAGGAAAGATTTAACTGAAGTTTGATATATTTCTTAGCTTCACTATAAGTTACCAACCTTAGACAGAGGGACAGCATATTAGGGGCTGCTCGATCATATTACAGGCAGGGATTTATTTACATCACTATTTATCGACAGGCTTGTGGATAAGGAAAATATTTTACTTATTTTTTTCGGTGCAAATCACAAAACACTTCTTTCCTGTTGCCTGGAAATTCTTTCCAAATTCTTTCCTGGGAAATTTTCACCAGTTGCTTCAACGTCCCAATGCAGTGTGATCTGTGAGCAACAACACAGGAGGTCTGCTAGTTGTGAGTGTGGAAGTCTTGTGTCTGTCACACTCTGTTGCAAAAGCACAACATTTGTAAAGAAAAAGGAAGACAGTGACTTCATGCCGGGATCTTCTCACCCAGGAGGGGTCTGCTGGTGTAGTGGTGATATTACTGGACAGGCAATGCAGCGACCTGGACTTTTTAATCCAAATAATGTGAGTTCCAATCTGACCAGGGCAGTTTGAGAATTAGAATTCAGTTAGAAAAAGTGACCACGAGGCTGTCGGCTTGTCACAAAAACCCAACTGCTTCGTTAATGTCCTTTAGGGAAGGAAATCTTTACCTGGTCTGGGCCTATATGTGGCTTCAGACCCACGCCCGTGCGGCAGATTCTCAAGTGACCTAATAGGTTACTCACTTGGGGATGGGCCTCGCCAGCAACTCTCGCAGCCTGAGAATTCGTTCCTTAAAAATTGACCTCAGGAATTTACAAGGAGCCTCTTTCAATTACTTTCTTCTTGGAATTGCTTGAGTTGTGGTCTTGTGGCCGGGCCAAGTCACACAGCTGGACGTTAGCAGGTAAACTTCTCTTGAGCAACTCCACCTGAGACAGCTGAAATATCCATAAAAACCGGGAGATGTCGACACCAGTGTGTGTGGTGTTACTGTTAGCGGCAGTTAGTAAATGAGAGGGGAGCTGAGCAAGAGATTGGTTTGTGCTCGAGAGATTGACCATTGTCACCTGTCGAAATGTTCCATCGTTACCCACTGAACCCACTTTGTTTACAACCCAAGTTACATGTTTAAGCTGAGGGAGTGAGTCTGAGTGACAGGTCCCCATCTCTCAGACTCACTCCCTCAGTCCCTGTCTCTCAGACTCACTCCCTCAGTCCCTGTCACTCAGACTCACTCCCTCAGTCCCTGTCACTCAGACCCACTCCCTCAGTCCCTGTCACTCAGACTCACTCCCTCAATCCCTGTCACTCAGACTCACTCCCTCAGTCCCTGTCACTCAGACCCACTCCCTCAGTCCCTGTCACTCAGACCCAATCCCTCAGTCCCTGTCTCTCAGACTCACTCCCTCAGTCCCTGTCACTCAGACACACTCCCTCAGTCCCTGTCACTCAGACTCACTCCCTCAGTCCCTGTCACTCAGACTCACTCCCTCAGTCCCTGTCACTCAGACTCACTCCCTCAGTCCCTGTCACTCAGACTCACTCCCTCAATCCCTGTCACTCAGACTCACTCCCTCAGTCCCCTGTCACTCAGACGCACTCCATCAGTCCCTGTCACTCAGACGCACTCCCTCAGTCCCTGTCACTCAGACTCACTCCCTCGATCCCTGTCACTCAGACCCACTCCTCAGTCCCTGTCACTCAGACCCACTCCCTCAGTCCCTGTCACTCAGACCTCACTCCCTTCAGTCCCTGTCACTCAGACTCACTCCTCAGTCCCTGTCACTCAGACCCACTCCCTCAGTCCCTGTCACTCAGACCCACTTGCTCAGTCCCCGTCACTCAGACTCACTCCCTCATCCCCGTCACTCAGACTCACTCCCTCAGTCCCTGTCACTCAGACCCACTCCTCAGTCCTGTCACTCAGACGCACTCCCTCAGTCCCTGTCACTCAGACCCCACTCCCTCAGTCCCTGTCACTCAGACTCACTCCCTCAGTCCCTGTCACTCAGATGCACTCCCTCAGTCCCTGTCACTCAGACTCACTCCCTCAGTCCCTGTCACTCAGACTCACTCCCTCAGTCCCTGTCACTCAGACCCACTCCCTCGATCCCTGACACTCAGACTCATTCCCTCAGTCCCTGTCACTCAGACTCACTCCCTCAGTCCCCGTCACTCAGACTCACTCCCTCAGTCCCTGTCACTCAGACCCACTCCCTCAGTCCCTGTCACTCAGACGCACTCCCTCAGTCCCGTCACTCAGACGCACTCCCTCAGTCCCTGTCTCTCAGACTCACTGCCTCAGTCCCCTGTCACTCAGACTCACTGCCTCAGTCCCTGTCACTCAGATGCACTCCCTCAGTCCCTGTCACTCAGACCCACTCCCTCAGTCCGCGTCACTCAGACTCACTCCCTCAGTCCCTGTCACTCAGACCCACACCCCTCAGTCCGCGTCACTCAGACTCACTCCCTCAGTCCCTGTCACTCGGGACCCACTCCCTCAGTCCCTGTCACTCGGACCCACTCCCTCAGTCCCTGTCACTCAGACTCACTCCCTCAGTCCCTGTCACTCGGACCCACTCCCTCAGTCCCTGTCACTCGGACCCACTCCCTCAGTCCCTGTCACTCAGACTCACTCCCTCAGTCCCTGTCACTCGGACCCACTCCCTCAGTCCCTGTCACTCAGACTCACTCCCTCAGCTCCCCTGTCACTCGGACTCACATCCCTCAGTCCCTGTCACTCAGATGCACTCCCTCAGTCCCTGTCACTCGGACTCACTCCCTCAGTCCCTGTCACTCAGACTCACTCCCTCAGTCCGCGTCACATTAGTACGATGTTTAAGCAACATGTGAATAAGATGTGCTTTTGGTGATTGATCTTTGTCTTTCTGTTTCTTGAACAGCGAAGTACAAGACGTACGAGGCAGACAGGTTGGTCCATCCTTCTGTGCCAGCCTATTCCATCGCACTGCGAACAGTTGGATTCAAAGCTGATGATGGCCCAGGTACAGTAACCGGGCGGAACAGTCTCCATCACCTTTAATATTGTTCACAGAGGAGCCCGCGGATTTATTGCTGCCCTCTGATCGGTTGATGCCAACAATGAAGCCCATTTTCTGCAATTTGATAGGTCCTTAAGTTGAATTCCATGCTGAAGAAATAGTTTCAGATAAACTCTTAATGGGATGGACGTAAAACCCGGGCTAAAGGAAAGAAAAAGCACCACATTTAAAAAATGAAGAGTGTGTTTAATCCTTACACGTGTCTGGGAACAAAACATTGGAAGTAACTCATCCTCATCCTTATCTTGTTCAAACCTGAGGGGATCAGACTCCCTCGTTTTGGTTCTAGGGCTCCCGTCACTCAGACTCACTCCCTCAGTCCCTGTCACTCAGACTCAGTCCCTCAGTCCCCGTCACTCAGACTCACTCCCTCGGTCCCCGTCACTCAGACTCACTCCCTCGGTCCCCGTCACTCAGACTCGCTCCCTCTGTCCCCGTCACTCAGACTTG